>NC_056731.1:147036792-147284121 GCF_019279795.1 Protopterus annectens
CCCTCTTGTACCACAGGCATCCTGTTGTCCAGTTGGTATGGTGTCTACCTCCAAGAAGAAGGGTGAAAAGCTCAATGTCTGTCAGGCATTAGGCTTTCTGCTGTAAAAGTTTAAAAAGTTAGCACCAGAGCAACAGTGAGCATATGCAAACATCACCAGTTACTGTAAACGGGGACATGCATGATGCTGATGGTGAAATTAAAATGGCAAAAGAAGTATGAACATTTTCCAAATTCCATTATACATTTTCATCTCATGCTACCTCTTTCTTCTTTCATGACCTTCCAATTACATCTTGCAACTGCTCTGAATTATTGGAGTCCCCTACCTTGTTAATTCTCATACCTTGTTTCATTCAGTGTGTTTCCAAAAAAATCATAAAAAAGTTGAACTTCCTCAGAATGTTCAACAATCATCATCATCACTGGTTTCTCCTTACAAATGGCATTTCTCACACAGCTTGCCACGAATACCTGTTTCTGAAAGTATGTTTTATTTTTTAATTTATTAATTTGCTAAACTGGGTAAGTGGACTAAAGATCATAGATCCTTTCCAGACATACCCCAGATGACAGGGTCAACAGGAAGGATTGCATGCAGGGATAAATCAGAGTAGTCACTAAACAGCAAGTTTTGGCAGTAGGGAGGATATTAGAATGCCTTTAGGAAGCTCACATGTATGAAAGGAGGTCATGCAAAACCCATGTGATTTGTCCAGTTTTCTATAATGCACTCTCTAAAAACCCAATACAGTCCAATCATTTTCTGTCTTTATGTTTCTGCCTGCCCTTCTTTCATACTCCACAACTGTCCCTGATGTTGCAAAATGTCCTGTCTTTGCCTCACATTTTAGCCCTCTCTCTCATAAAATGTTTGATTTTCTGGTAAATCACAAATAATTACATTCAGGGAAGAATGCTGGAGATTAGGGTTTCATACTTATTGTATAGAAAAGTATGCTATTGCAAAATCTATTTTTCTATTACATTTTAAGTGAATTAGAGTAATATTTAAAAACTGTCCCTGATTTTAATTGAGAGGTATACCTCCCTCCCTCCCTCCTCCATTTCGCATGTGTCTGTGAAACTATGGTATCCCTGCAGTACCTTTACATGTCGAACTGTATCTGCCATTGTCTTTCCTCAGCCAAGTGAAATCATTTTTCTAACCACCTCTGCCTGCTTTCACTCAACACACCCACCTTGTGTTTTACTTCTCTGGGATTATGTTTCTCCTATCTGCAGATGCAGCAAGGTTTTCCCTTTCTTATTGTTGAACTGGTAACATTCTGTCACACGTTTTATTGATTAGATGTTGTGTCACACCACAATATCTATTCAGTTTTTTGTCTGTGCTTGTTAGTGTTTACCTTCATACTCATACCTCTCAACCGCCAAGCATTAAAATCATAGTGCTGGCCTTTAAAAGTCATAGCAGAGGGCCAGAAAGAGAAGCATGTCTTAGTTTTCACAAGAGAAGCCCCAGGATTCAATAAACTCCTTGTAGGCTTCACACAGAGCCTACACAGAGTGCTCCGGTGGACACAATATTACTCTTCGTGCGGCATCATACAATGCATATTAATAAGGCATGGTGTGCCTAAGCAAGGTTTTGCGGCTCACAGCAGTATTGTTGGCTGCAAAACCTCTTAGGTGAATGCGGATAGCATTTCTGTGTAAGGTTAACGGCTGCAAAACCTTGCAAGCAAATGTGGACAGCAGTCTCGTGTAAGTCCAAAAAGCTCCTATGAATGAATTTGCGCGAAATGCCACAATGACCACCAGAACTACACATATCATAGCTCTCAAATGTACATCATTATGAGGAACGTACCTCATTTAGGGCCTTAAAAAGTTCATGTTGCATGAAGTTCCACATTGAAAGGGTTCGTTACACATCCAGTATTATGAAAATTTTCACTGATATCCAGGGTAAATAGAAATGAATCACATTAATTCTTTGAAAGATCTTTTATGTAAGTAAAACCAGCACATTTTAACCATCATATAACTTTCCTAGTTTCAGATGTTAGTAAGCCATTGGGATGTTTTCCACATTTTGCCCATTTGTCCCACATTATGCGGGCTACTGTTCCTCATTTTGGAGATGGAAGGTTGACAGCTATTACACAGATAGCACTGATTCTATTCAAGGATTGTATGACCGCTTGGCATTTGCTTTTCCCTTTCTTTAGTTTTCTTCATTTATATTTTTTTGGCCACTGCTTGCGTGATGCACAGCATAGCACAAACACTGGAACTGGAGTACCAAGACCAAAAACTAGTAAAATAGGGGATGTCATGTAACTAGTCCACTGACAGTGTATTACTGCTATGTGGACTGGAATGGCCTTCACTTTTGCCTAAAACACATACACAAAGACCTGTACATACAATAAACTTGAAATTGCATTGCTAACCAATGTTGCTCACTATTGCGCACTCCCAGGCACCATGTTTGAGCAATGGTAAGCATTAAGCAATTTTTCAAACACTGCACACACCCTGTAAGTGTGTGATAACTGGAATTTAAAGCAAAACATCAGGATACAAGATACAATTTATGGGAAAACCCCTTTCTACATTGGGCTTGATTTCTAGTGTGCTTCCAAGCTCAGAGGTGGGGTGTCCAAGAGTAGAAAGTGTTTGTTGGACTCCTAGTTAAGCACCATAAGCCAAATTACTGCAGAGGGAGTATTCAGGCTCAGAATACAAATCTGAAGTATGGGACAGTGATGCCGGGGCTTTGACCAGTGCTAAAGGTATCCCCCCCCCCCACTGGTGATCAATGTCGTCACAATTTCAATGACCTCAGGAGGAGGAAGATGAATACCCCTGACCACTGGATCAGGCAATTTAGGACTGGGGACAACCCACAGATGTATAAGTATCAATTACAGTGACTATCTGTAAGAATTAAAAGCTCACTATAGTCAAGACTGGCATTCATAATGGTTTTCTGTTCTGTTCTGTTTTTTTCCACAGCTGTCACAAAGAGAGCTTTGAATGTGCAGACCCATGCTGCGAGATTAGTAAGAATGAGAGAAGCATGTGGTATGTATGCATCAGAACAGTACTGTTACTGTAACAATAAATGTTAAAGAGGTTACTTGGTATTTAATACAGTTGTATCAAACTGACCATGCATATCTCAACTGTAAAAGAAAGTATGCATGCCTTAGTCTGCAGCACAAAGCAACAGTTCCATATTCTCAAATAACAGTGAGCATGGATCCCTCAACTGTAAAAGGAAACTATGCATGCATTAGTCTGTAGGACAAACTAAGAGTAAAGTATTAGAAAGTAATCAGGGGTTTTGGGTTCAAAACCCACACTTCCCAAATATACAGTACTGCTAAGTTTTCATCATTATTATGATGTAACTTCATACCTCTATACTAATGGCACAAATGTCCTCTGTAAGCTGTAATCAGTATAAGGTGGAAATGCATATGTGCATTATATGCACACATCAAGGATTGCTTGCTGTTATCTGTACTATAGTGTTCCTCTGTTATGAACTGGGAAGTCTTAAAAGTAATAAATAGATTTGTTAGGAGTTTGTAGTCTTAAAAGTAAAGGTAACAGGATAGAGTCAAATAATTTTATCAGTGCTGTGTATGTCACATATGAAGTTACTAATGTTATCCCTTTTTTTCCCTCACCCCAACCATTATCTTTTCTTTTTTTCCCCACAGTATAGTAGGGTAGGCCTATTCCACAAAATCCTCCTGCCCTCACTCCACCTGCTACAGAACTGCTGCCCAGCACGTCTGGGCTGCAACCTGGCAGTACCCCCTCTGCTGCCCCTGCACTACCTGGGCCATCAAGTAGTTCTGCCCCACAGGATAGGCCAGTGGTTCCCTCCAGGAGCAGTGGTGGAGGTGGTGATTTTTATCACCCGTGAAGAACTGCCAGGGTTGGTGCATAGGATTGTGCACCACACTGTTAGTGTTAGATAAACCCTTACAATAGTGCATCTACACTTCTGTTTGTTAGAATATATATAGTAAAATATATACGCTTAGATACATGTACATTTCTGTTTGTTAGCATATATTCATTAAAGGGTTAAACTTCTCTTAGCTGAAAAATAAAAAAATACAGTACACATGGTATTGGCATCCTACTGTGTGTGATACAAAATGTTCTGTGCTTGGTACAAACTTCAAGGAGAACTACAGATAAGAATGTATCTCTGCTTCCTGAGAAATCCAGGTGCAGGGATGATTGCAGACAGGAGGAACTCCCTATGTTAAGACATAATTCACATTGAAACAAAATAAAATGTAGCTTATCAACAGACTATATGACATTAGGCAAATACCAAAGTCCTGACTTTGAAAGTTCCCAGCAGACTGCATTACTTCAAATAAATTCCAACAGTATTAAAATCAAAAGGTTGCTTTCGTAAACAGGATCTGAATGGCACAAAAAAGAGTATAAAAGACATTGAAACAGAAGGATGTTAGATCTAATTTTTGTTAGATCTGGTATTTGTAGAAGCACATTTGTTCTGAGGTAAATGGAGAATGGAAAGTTATTATCTGTACTTTCAAGAACAAACTGAGATATTAAAGCTGCAACTGTAACCGTTTAGTACATGTCATCTGTTATAAGAATAAGTTATTTTATTAGTACTGTGCATAAGTTAATACAGTGCTGAGAAAGTTAGCCTGCAAGGCTCAGTGCATTAATCAGACTTTGGTTGCAGCAGCAGCATCGTTTTAAATATTTTTTCAGTTAGTACATCTATGCTGGATAGAGCACCTGCTCTCCATCCTTGTGAAAATTACCAGGAGGAGATTCAAACTTTGGGCAGTGCAGCCATCAGCGCAGTGAGGTGGCAGTGATGACAGTTCAGTGGGTAAAGACTCGATTCTCACTGTAACCCAACTTGATGTCCATGGGTCTTCAATGTCTCCACCCTTGTGAAAATTACCAGGAGGAGATTCAAACTTTGGGCAGTGCAGCCATCAGTGGAGTGAGGTGACAGTGATGACAGTTCAATGGGTAAGGACTCGATTCTCACTGTAAAGCAGCTTGATGTCCAAAGGTCTTCAATGTCCCCACCCTCACCCCAACCATGGTGTTCACCCACCTCCTGTGTCCTCCACCATCCCTGTGTCTTGCCTTGCATGTCCTGTTGGTCTACTTCCTCAGCTACCCAACTTACCTGGCCCAGACATACCTACATATCTCCCCTAACATTCCTCCCTCTCTCTCTTGCTCTCGCTCTCTCTCTCTCTCTCTTTCTGTCTCTCCCTCACTAAAATAAATAAATGGGGCATCTGTCCCACAAAAAAAAAAAAATTCATCCCATACATAGCTCTCCATTTTGCACAAGTGCCTTCTTGACTCACTTGATTTGGTCCAATTGGCTATACAGCATAATTGTGTTGTGATCACCCCTCTCTATGGAGGTGACAGTGTAAACTCAGGTAATATTCTGCACATATAAATCATTTTCTACTGTTGAAGAAATGGATAAGTATGGTTTCGTCCTACCAACCTCCTGCATATTCCTACCCTGCTTTTACTTTATTTTTCCCCCTGCTTGCTCCCCATTTCTCCACTTTCCTATAGCCCCCATTTCTTTTCTTTAAAGAATGATTGTGAGATGGTGTGCATCATGCACCAACACGCAGCAAAGGTAAACAGAAGAAATACATGTAAATGTACTTAAAAGTAACATAGACACTTATAAAAGTACTACCTACACCTGTATTCAAACCCAATACCATTTGCCTCTAACAACAATGCATTAACACCTGCTGCTACAGAGTCAGTTATGCAGCAGATGTATTTCATACAATCACTAGAAAATGTCACACAGTTTCTGAAAAAATTCCCTATGTTCTTCCCTCTGCTTGCTCCACATTTTAACACAGTCTTCTCTTCACCATTTCTTTATTTTTTAAATCAATATGTAAATACTGTTCCCATTTTTGGGCCTTTGTTCTCCCCTTATATATAGCTTTTTCCAGATTTATAACTCTAAGAGACTGAGAGGTTCCCCTGCTTGCTCCCCATTTCACCACTGTCCTATCTTGCCTATTTACTTTCTTTAAAGCATTTTTGTGTGAGGGTGTGTGATGTGCACCACTGAGCAATAATGCCTTAAAGAGAACAAATTGTACTGTAGAACTAGTTAAAATTAGATACAGATGTATTCAAACCCAGTACCATGTGGATCCAAAAATGAAGTTATCAGTGCATTAACACCTGCTGCCACACAGTCAGTGAAGTAGCCGGTATCTGTTAGAGACCCAATAGTAACTGTTAGACGTTAGCAACCCCAAAGTGCATAGACATCAGTGATACACCTGTTTGTGCATAGACAAACACTGTGCAAATGCCAGATGTATTTCTAAAGTTTGATAGCTGTTATGTAGTCTCTAAAATATACCAGATACTTAACTGACTCTATGGTAGCAGGTGTTAATGCACTTAATGCAGCAATATGTACCTTTTTTGGGCTAGACAGTAATGGTTTCAAATACAGCTTTATCTATTACTTTTAACTACTTTTTCATAACTGTTGATGCGCGTTGGTGTGTGATGTGCACCATCGTGCAACAATGATTTAAAGAAAAGAAATGGAGAAGATAGGAAAGTAGTGAAATGGGGAACAAGTAGGGGGGAAAACAAAGTGAATGTAGGGTAGGAATGATCAGGAGGGAGGTAGGAAAGAACCACAGCTATCAGTTGTTTCAGCACTAAAAAATGATTATATAAGTTTGTAATGTCACCTCCAGAGAGAGGGGTGACTACAACACAGTCATGTTGTATAGCCAATTGGACCAAATCAAGTATGTCAGGAAGATGTGTTTGAAATGGAGAGCTATGTATGGGATGATTCTGGGGAAGGGACTAGGTATGTATGAACCAGGTAAGTTGGGTAGGTGAGGAAGCAGACCAACAGGACAAGACACAGGGATGGTGAAGGACCCACTGAACTGTCACCATTGTCACCTCACTGCACTGATGACTACAGTGCCTGGTGTCTGTGTCTTCTTCTTGTGTTTATCAAGTACAATGATGGAGAGCAGTGTCTCCATCTGGCACAGGTGTGTACCAACAGTGTGGTGCACAATTCTATGCACCAACCCTGTCAGTTCATCACGGGTAATAAAATCACCACCTCCACCACTGCTCCCAATCCCGCCCAGGTAGTGCAGGGGCAGCAGAGGGGGTGCTGCCAGGTTGTGTCCCAGACATGCTGGGCAGCGGTGCTGTAGCCAGTGCAGTGGTGACTTTGTCCAGTGTAAACGCATGGGCTTGCTGTATGTCAACCTCTATGTCAGATTCAACCTCTACGCCCCCTGACTGTGCCTCAGTTTGGCCACCCTCATTGTCAGACTCTGCTGCTACACTGACATCAGGTGGCACAGGGCCCACAGTTTCACTGTGAGAATCACCTGTCATAAAAACAAGGCACACAGGAGTACATTAATACCAGCACTACTACAGTGCAATATTTGCTAAAAAAGAAACACTGCTGCCACTATTACAGACAGTCCGGAAATACACACAACACCTGAGATCCAACTCACACATTGCACTATTTGTTTACATTGATCAGCAGTACTAACATCAAACTATTTGACTTACTACCTGCAGAAGGCAAGCTTTCCTAGAGGCCTGGTGGTCCTGAAAGAGGTTAAGCAAGAGGTAAGGGCAACAACATCACAATCAGCTGTAACAAAGGGGGTAATACATTTGCCCCTTTATAGCTGCAGTGAACATGTTTAAACAAAGATGTGGCTGACAACTTCAAGCTAAGCTTATGACAGCAGCAATCTTCAATCCCCCCAACCAAATAAATAGATGTGACACAGAATTAACTTATTCATATAAATTCACTAAATATACAACAGTATTCAACAGTTCAGTTAACAAGTCCTACATAGAAGCTCCTTTTGGGATGTGATTGGTATGTCTGACATGCTGGCAACCACATCCAGTACATGGTGGACTTCAGTTTACTGTGGACTTTGTGTGGTCCTCAAGTCAGCTAGGAACTACTCAGTGGGGGTCAGCGGTGGTTTCCTAGCAGGGCTACCACCTGTAATCAAAAGTTTGTGGCCTACTGCAGCTGCTGACCTTCTTTCAGCAGTGATCATATCAGTGGTGCTGTGGCACACCTCTTCATAGGTTCTGCCATGGCCACCCATGGCATTCACATCGGCAACAATTTGTTTCCATATTACGAGCCTATGGTCCATATCTTGCCTTCCCCTTTGTATGAGGAAGGCATCATGTTGCTGAAAACCATCAGTTATTATATGTTTTTTGGCATCTGTAAAGGGTCTTAGAAGTGAATTCACACATGTCGATGCCATGATTGTAGATGGCCTAAAAGAAGACAGAAGTACAATACAAATAAGTATCATGTAACTACAAGATATTGTTTACATATACAACAGAAAAGGTAGCCAGTCAGTATTACCCACTGGTAAAACATAATGCAGTCTAGAGATGAGAAATACTAACAACAGGCAGGATGCAAAATAAGGAAAGTAACAACAGCAAGATATCTTTGTTAGTGCCATAAGAGTAACTCACCTTAGCCCCTATCCTCACAAAAGAACAGGCAAATGACCCTTTTGGCTAACAAAATATCTTTGAAATGATACAAGTGCTGCCAAATGACCTGTCCCTGAAACATTTTTTATGTATTTCTCATGCAGCAGACATTTCCATTTACTTTAATGTCTTGCCAGTCATGTCTACCTGTGAAATGGCTGGACAAACATGACCATGACATCAGTACACTTCTAAGTGATGAATACAAATAACAGTGCAAAAGCCTGTGCTTCGCATTGTTGTTAAATACATTCCAGCATATGCAGTATGTAGATGACAAAATGGAATCATACCTTGTGAAAATGAGTACTCCTCTGTAGAGATATCATGAAGAAAATGCTTGTTCTCAATGTTCCAAACATGTAAAACTAATATCAGCTTGCCTAGCTACAGGGTTGTCTTTTTATATGGTGTACATTATTAATGGATAGCAACTGTGAGTGATTACTACTTGGGAGGGGGAAATCACAACATCACTGCAGGCTGCCTTACTTTCACTAGGTGTGTCAGCTTAGATCTAGAAAGTGTTATATGTAAGGTTGAAAATGTAAGTAATAATAATAATAATAATAACGAGAGATATGCATAGGTATGAGATTGGGGATATTTATCCAAAAACTCAACGTTCCACTCGTAACCATGGTAATCATAACCAAGGAAGGCGAAAAAGATCAGAACCGGAAATGAATGACGTCATTTCCGATACAGAACATAATGAAGAACCTAATCATGGCGAAACTAATGGTGGATGGAATGAAGACGGCGTTCGGCGTTCCGAGAGGCTCTACAACCGAGGACATCATACGGAAATTGGAGATCCAAGGAACACAGGGGCGCGACCTAAAAAAGATTTTTTATCAAAAAACGACAAACAAGGTTACAAGAACCGCAGATAATCAGCAGGGAAGACAACAGTAACACTGGCACATTCGACATGCTGGGGTCAATGGAAGGGAGTCCGACACTCTATGGATGTGACATTTCCTATTTTCATATGGACTATAATTCCAATGAAGGCGAATTTAATGTTTGTGGTCCCTTTCATCGAAGAACGGACAATCAAATTCAAATCGCACATTATAGAAAACAGATAGGTAACCATGTAAACTTTATAGTTAATAATAGGGAAATGGATTCAGAATTGTGCGGGGATAATGTTTTGAGTGGTGATATGACCAATGGTATGAATGAGTATGTTATTAATGGTTTAAATAATAATTTAGAAAATAATATGAATTTGAAAATTACAAGACAGCATGACCAAAATATTGGAATGGATTTGAATGAATTGAGCGACAACTGTGATAAACATTTTGTGGTACAGGGAATTATTACCCCACAAAAAGTAGGAACAGTTTACTGCAGTCAAGATATAGATTATGATAAGACACCAGTAGATATAAATAATAGAATGATGAGAAAAGAAATGCAGGAACTAAATGAGGGGGAAAGTGCATTATTAAATTTATCCACATATGAAATTATCGATGTAGGAGAACAGAATCTGATACATGATGATCCAACTACAATAGTGGGTGAGATAAATTTTACATCTCAAACAAGCACAGATATGATTATTCCCATCAATTTTCATATTGATTTAAATCCTGAACAATATCTTAATGAAAGTTCTCAGTCTTTTATAAATAATGATTCTGAACCAACCCAGAGTGAATTTTTGAGTAATCCAATAATAACAACAAATACCCAAGGTGATTTTAAAATATTTAACTACTCGAAGAATGTCATGAGTAGTGAACATGCAAACTTGTTTTCAATGGGATTTAACTTTGTACCATGTCAGAAGGGTAGAGTGGTTAACTCTATTATTGATCTGAAATTATTCATTAGGAAATTGAACTTAAAAATCTTTTTCAATAATACATCTAATGAAAATATGTTTATTCAATATGATAATAAACTGACTAAACCCAGTGTGTTCAACCCCCCAACTCATGAAAAAATAGCTCTTTTTGGAAAAAATAACAGAAAGAGATATAAGGAAGTTTTATAAGCAATACAAACAACCAATACATTCTAATATGGAAAAAGAACAACAGAAGATATTTGACTATATACTAGGACTCAAGGACATCAGGATAATGAGACCCGATAAGGGTAATGGGGTTGTTATAACGGATAAAGGGGATTATATATCCTACATGACAACCATGTTATTTAGTGAATCATATTCGGAAGTCAGTTTAAATGAAGTTAATATAGCTAATCAAAGAATAGACAACTTACTCGAAGACATGTTGATGCAGGGGGAAGTCTCAGAGGAAGAATATACCTATTTGAAAAATGATTACCCAGTAATAAGTGGAATTTTTGGAATACCCAAAATTCACAAGGGTTTAAATAACTTACAATTCAGACCAATAGTCGATGGCAAGAGAAGCAAAACATGCTTCATTGGACAATATTTGGACCATCACTTTAAGAAATGTATAGTTAAATATCCTTACATCACTAAAGACTCTTGGGATTTTCTGGGAAGGTTGAATCAGATTAAAATGAATAATGGGGACCTATTCGTCACAGTGGACGTATGCAATCTGTTTACATGTATTCCACATGACATAGGATTAATATGGTTAGAGGAACAACTATTTGAATCTAGAATATATGAACAAACTAAAATTAACACATTAATTAATCTTATGGATATAGTGTTGCATAATAATTTTATATTTTTTGAAGGAAATTACTATAAACAAACAGATGGAGTAGCCATGGGGGCAGCTTGCGCCCCCATGTATGCAAACCTTATAATGACATACTGGGAGCAAAATTTTGTATTCAAAAGTGAATATTGGAAATATATTAAATTATATTTAAGATACCTAGATGATATTTTTATCATCTGGGATCAGGATAAAAAGAAATTAAATACATTCTTGGAATACATTAACAACAATGTTCGGTTTTTAAAATTCACACATACCATTGGAGTTGAAGAAACCACATTTTTGGACGTAAAAATCACACATAATAAAGATAATGGTAATTTAAAATCTAATATTTTCAGGAAGTCAACATTTTCAAATTCTTACCTCCATTATGACAGCTGGCACCCTGACCATCAGAAAAAAGCTGTGGTTAAAGGCCAGATGGTCAGGGCGGCCAGAATGGTCAGTGAGGAGGATGAGTTTATTAAAGAAATAAAATTCATGGCTACAATGTTTATTAATAGGGGATACCCTGAGACCTTTTGTGAGAAGATACTTGAAGAAGTTAGAAATAAGAGACTCAGGGGAATATATGAACCCATATTGAGTCATGGGTATCATATAAACAACATGAATAATAACAATCAAAAAACTGAAAAACATCAATTACCATTATATATTTCTGTATTTGATGATACCTATGATATTATTAGGAATATCATTAGGGGAAATTGGGGGATTTTAACAGATGACAATACTGTGGTGCAAACATTTCAGGGACAAATTAAATTTGTATATAAAAAAGATATGGCCTTTAAGGAATTTTTTGAAAGAAATACACATTCAACCAAAATGAAAATGAATAGGAAAGTGGGTAATTTCAAATGTGGCAGATGTACTGTATGTAAACACATTCAATGTACAGGCAACAGATTTTTGGTAAATTATCATAACATTAGGGTTAAGGAACATTTTAATTGTTTCACTTCCAATGTTGTTTATGTCGCAATATGTCAAGATTGCAGGGCATTCTATGTTGGCAAAACCAGCAGGCATTTTAGAAATAGAATTAAAGAACATCTGCTGGATGTCCAACATATGAGAACAACAAATGCCTTGGCTAGACATATACAACAAAATAGAAGCCATACATTCAAATTTTGTGTCATCCAGCATGTTGAATATGATGTAAATGGAAAATGTACAAAATATGATTTAGACATCAATGAATTAAAATGGCAAATACTATTAAATGCCTATAATTGGCCAGGTTTAAATGAATACTGTAGTATTAAACCTATACTGAATAGTAATTATATTAAGGGTAGGACACATTAATCAATATCAATATTTATTGATGATGAATTGGATATTTATTCATGTATCTGTAATTGTATTATAGAATAATGGTAATGTGTTACTAATTTATGCATTACAATATATACTATACAAGTTACATAATGAGAATATATTCATTATTCATACATGTATATTCTTATCATCAACACTATTGTAATCAATATTTTTACATTTTTTATGTTTTAACATAGGGATTCACATAAATTATAATTTACGTGATATATAAAGACTGCAAGCCACTGAATATAGAATTACACTGGCTTTATAATAGTACATGTTAATGTTAATGTTATATAAACAACTAAACACATTTAAATATTTTATAATATACACATAAAAGAACATCTAGAATGGAATGATAAGGAAAATCTATATATTATGTGTCAATTAGAATATAGACAAACATGTGCTGATTAAATAAAGTTTCAGTATAGCCACTATGATATAGAACTGGCGGCTTGCCATAAAAGGTGTTTTTTAAATTGTTAATTGACAAAGTGATTAATTGATTTTAATTGGGGTGGGACCTGTATATTTAAAGAAGGTAACATTTGAGAATAGTATTCTGAAGAAGTTCGTCATATCGGACGAAACCCGGGTAAATTCGTTTGTTCAATGTATTGTTTTACTGGTTTGGTGGATGTTCAGTGGATGTGAAGGTTTACTGCTCGCTTTTATGGTGTATTGCTGTTCGCAAGTTTTCAAATAAACGGTCCATTATAGCTGTGGAAAAGTTATTTTATCTGTACAGCGTGGAATAACGTGAGTTGCTGTGAATTGCTGTGGTACAATCTGCTGCCGAGCATTTGAACTTCCTGTGTTATACATCAGTGAAAATGTAAGTAAGTTGCCCACAATTCACAGGTTATGTCCCTTAACATCCAAGCTGGCCTCCATTTCTTCACAGCTGCATATTATATGATTTTAAAGTCAAATCCGCGGGTCCCCTACAGATGATCGAAATTCCAAAAGACTGACTTTCATATGGACAAGACCATATGATCGACTTTTGGAATTTTGAACACTTGTTACAAACAGGAACACAACACAAAAAATTAACAGCATGTTGTTAGCAGGGGGGCTGCACCACCCACACGTCCTGCTATTTAAATATACCAACTAAGAGATCACACTACAGTGCATAAAAGGGAAATCTTCCCATTCCATGCTGTATGCAGATCTCTTTTTAGAATAGTCGAAATTCTAAAAGTCGATCATATGGTCTCAGCCATATGAAAGTCAGCCTTTTGGAAGTTCAGTCTTCTGTAGGAGACCCCATATCCTCACATATTTTAAGGACAATGGCAATAATATATAATGGGTTACACAGTGCATGTCTCAGAGTACTGTGGCACAGTTTGCTCTGCATGTCTGGCTCCACCATGTTGCCCATTCACAGTATCGGATGAATGAGACATGGAAACAGGGGGTGTTTGTTATGGACCAAGGGGTGTCTCTTGTGGAACGGGCAGTGTCTGTGATGGAATGTTTGCTGGAAGGGGGACTACATCCTTTTGGGTGTAGGTCAGCCACATTATCTACTGTCAGCCAATGTAGCCATGTCTGATCACTTTTGCATACTGCCAGTACCTCCAGTACTCCATCAGTGAGTGTGCTCTCCACACACACAGATGTGGCAAGCCATGGGGGTCATGGTCATGGGTGTCCCTGTGAAAGGAGCTAGTCAAACAGACATCAGTCACATTCAGGTAGCAATACTGCGTTTGACTGTGGTCCTGGACATCAACTCCTGTCAGAGCCAGTTCTCCTGGTCAGGATGCCAAAGATGAACTGCCACCTCTACCATGCACAGACCATACCTGTCTGCCAGACCAAGATGTAGAGTAAGCACTGAGCTTGGCTGTAGTCATACACACACTCACACAGCTATTTCACCTGGAGAACCCCTACAGATGCACACACCACAGTTATTTGTTTAGTCTTACTAGCCATTTGTTGTTTTATACATATGTTTGACTTCTCCTCTTTCTTACACACAATCACTGACCTTGTGGGTCCACCTAGGCTTCCTGCCCCCTACCCCAATAACATCATTTGAAAGTGATGATAACTGTGCTATATCCCTGTTTTTTATCTTTGGATTCAAGGATACAAATGCCTTCTGTTTGATGCTTACATAGCATAAGTAAATTATTGCTTAGTATATCTGCATTTGTGTTGTTGAACTGGCCATTGTGCCTTGAACTTATATTCTCCTTGAAATGTTCAACATTTTGTAGCATCAAACTGTCGCAGCCTTATACTGATTTCACATGCGAAGGTTATAAAGTAAGCAACTGCAATGTGTATCATTAATTTCTAAGTTATCTCTTTAAGGATTTCCCAGTACAAACATATGGTGCACATTATAAGTCACGACATCATATTCAGATATAATGATTGCATGACAGCATTGTAGTGAAACCTGACAAGAACAGTAAAACAGTATAATGATCTGTTTTGCATTACCCTCACAAGACACATGCAGTAGCTGGATTGACCACAGGCCTTTCTCATCAACAAGGCACAGAGGCTACGAACTATGCCATGATGTATGTGGATAGATTAAAAGCCATGTCACTGTAATCTGTGTGGTATAGGATGAGGTCACATATGCCTGGCCTCCAGCTCACTGTCTAACTATGGCCTATAGGGATTACTGCAGATCCAAAGCTATCACATAGCTGATGACATCAGCAGATTCTGTTGAGGCCAGAATAAGTGTCCCACATGCTGGTGTAAAACGCTCTCAGTAATGTCAAGCAACAGATAAAAGACACACAATTTACTACAGTGAGAGCAGAAATCCTACCTATCCAAGTACAGAGTCTACAGAACACAGCACTTTATGTAAGAACCACAGCTCAAGTCCTACTTGGAGTGTGTCAGACAACAGTTTATAGCTGATGACATCAGCAGTGTCTGTTAAAGACAGAATAAGTGTCCCACATGCTGGTTTAAAAGGCTCACAGTAATGTCAAGCAACAGCTATCAGACACACACACATACGTACGTACACACACACACACACACACACACACACACACACACACACACACACACACACACCAGACTGCAGTAATAATAGAACCCCTACCTGTCTAGGTGCACAGACTACAGAATAGAGTACTTAACCCAAGGGCCACAGCGTAAATCTAACTTTTACAGGAATGCAGGTGAACTTATAGCAGATGAAATCAGCAATCCATGTGGGAGACAATAAGTTGGGAGGACTGCATGAAGTGGATGTGTAAGCTTGCACAAGTATCAAAGTATTGACAATCCATGCCCTTGGAGAAGTAAGTGTCGGATACTACATCTACTCTGCTGACTAGACATAACCCCACACACACACACACACACACACACACACACACACACACACACACACACACACACACACACACACACACACACACACACACACACACACTCACTCACTCACACACACACACACACACACACACACACACACACACACACACACACACACACACACACACACACACACACACACACACACACACACACACACACACACACACACACACACACACACACACACAGTTGACTGTAGTGAAAATAGAACCACTACCTATTTAGGTGCACAGACTATAGAATACAGTACTTAACACAAGTGCCATAGCACAAGTCTGACTTTTACATTAGTGCAGTTGAACTTACAGTAGAGGGCATCAGCAGGCTATATGGGAGATGATAGGTTGGGAGAGCTACATGAAATGATTGTGTATGCTTGTGCAAGTATCAAAATACTGACAATCCATGCCCTTGGAGAAGTAACTGTAAGATACCACATCTATTCTGCTGACTAGACAAACACACATACACACACACACACAGACACACACACACACACACACACACACACACACACACACACACACACACACACACACACACACACACACACACAGTTGACTGCAGTGAGAACCCCTAACTATCTATGTGCACAGACTACAGAATACAGTACTTAAGGCAAGTGCCATGACACAAGTCTGATTTAGACAACAGTGCAGGTGCACTTATAGTATTGGACATCTGCAGGCCATGTGGTGCAGAACAGCTTGGGAGGCCTGCCTAGGCACATAGCTTCATGTTGTTATATGATGCTAGTAGCCTAATAGCCCAAATAGCACTAAGGTGTTTAGAATTCTAGCAGTGTAGTAACACAAGTACCCTTATTGAGCATAGTTGGATGTTTGAGTTTAGCAAAGCAAGGTTGTGAGCACCACTAACTGGCCCTGACCATGATGAAGCACACAATATTATATATTACACTTTGTAGTATGGTTGATATATGTGTGGAAAAAGTACTGAGATCCAGTGTTGTAGTACTTGGTGGTGTGTGTGTGGGGGGGGGCAACACATGAATGTATTGTAAATATATGATGTATAGTTAGACTGAGCCCTTGTTTTCTAATGTTTCCACATGTAGTTTTATGTCAGGCAAAGGAAATGGAGAATAAACACCAATGATGATGCATGATATATACAGTCCCATAGCGTTGTGAGCAGCTGGTTTGCACAATGGTGAACATTTAAGTGTACACACATGCATGATACACCTGTTTGTGCATAGGTAAGGAGTGCATAAATGTGAGCAGCATTGTAAATGTCTGATAGTTCCATTTGTACTCCAGGCCTTTTTTGTGATGCCCAAGAGCATTACTTGAATATATCTGGTTCATATTTGTGGCTGTCTCCTTCCTAGGTGGTCAGGTTTGCCCTATTTCCACAATGTGGCACTTCTCGCAAATCAAATGAGCAGAGCCAAACCTGTAATGTATTTGTTGTCCAGTAAAAGTAATAGGAATGAGAAATTGAAAAATAAAATGGAGAAATAAATGAAATGAGGAAAACTAATGTATGACATACACAGTAGAACATGATAGTACACATGAGGTATTTCTACAAAGCTCTGGATTTGAACTCTCACACCAATGCATCTTCAGAAAACAGGATGGATACCTTATTCCTCTTTGCCACATATTCAGCTTTGCAGAAAAGTACTGAAGTCATTCTTCATACAACCAACCGCAACAGATTGTACACTGCTATCAAACTATCAGCTATTTTTACATTTAATTATCATTAATATATTTGGATGTAGTGCACTTACTGAGCATTCAACCTGTTATGATTATGCTTGCAAATATACAGCTGTGTCTTACATTTTAGTGTTTCTTGGTAATGTATCCCTTATCTGGCCAGTAGTGTGAGAATGCAGTATGTAAGCCATTCAATATCTTTGGCCTTAAATTGTGTGAGGGTATTAACTGGGGAAGTAATATGATAAGCAGTTGCCAACAACTGAGGGCCAGGTTGGATGGCACACACAACCATATACTGTTCTTTTGAGGGTAGTATAGGTGAGTTACTGTTATGGTACAAACAAGGGTACGCTGCTCTTTTTGTGGGAGCAAAGCTCAGTTACTCTTATGTTACAAATAAGAATAGCCTGTTCTTTTGGTGGGGAGCAAAGGAGAGTTACTGTTATGGCACAAACAAGGATATGCCTGTTGTTTTACCTTGGGAAGGGTAGTGAAGTCAGAAACTCCAATGTGAATAATTATTTTCCAAATTCTCTCTTTAATGATTTACCAGTACAAAGGTATGGTGCTAAATTGAGGGCATGCACTGATCATTAGTAATTTTGAGAAGGATCATAGGATCATAGCATCATAGGAGGTTACTAGACTATCAACCAGAAGGCCATTTCAAGCCTAGCCATTTCATCCCAATGTAATACCATAGATACTCTAGTCAATACCCAGGATTGTATTTATTAATGACTGCCCCTGTCCAGGAGGGTTGTGGGTGCTATCCCCAGTAAGAATTTACAGTACCCCATCCAATTGTCCAGGTTTCTTTTGAACAGTGTCATAGCAGTTCTCTGCTTCACATAAATTGTCAGCCTATTCCAAAGATGCATCAGTCACTGGAAGACAAATCTGTCCCTCCAGCACATCTTACTCAAGTTGCAGGCCATATCTAGGTCCCTGGAATAGTTATCTGTAGTCCCGTTTGATTTCTTGATGTGCGGCAGCAAATTAATAAGATTTGAGTCAGAGACTGCTCTGTAAGCCAAGCTTAATTTCCCCTAAGAAGTCTACATGATACTGAGTATAGTGACAGGGACTTTAGTTGGTCTGTGTAAGTCACGTGCTGGAGCCCCTTGAACTTCTTAGTTAGAAACCTCTGAGGTCTCTCCAGTTGCTGCAGGTGCTTTGTACAGTACATATCAAAAGGGGTGTTATACTCAATTATGGGCCTGATTAGTGCTGAGTATAGAGGAGTTATAACCTCCTTTGCTCTAGAGGTGATGCCTTTGCTAATCAAGTGTGCTACACAGAAAGCCTTCCTTACTATAGTAGACACATGGCCATCAAAGTTAAGATTGTACTCTACGTGTGATACCAGATCTCTTACCACTTTGTAAGTGCATAGGATATTTTTGTTAATTTGATAGTGTGAAGGGACATTGTTGTTATTGAAGGGAATGATAAAGCACTTGTTTGCATTCAGTTTGTGACCATGAATAAGACACCAGTCATTGGTCTGCATAAAACCCTCCTGAAGTACAGGTATACTGACATCATCTGGAGATTCAGTAAGTGCCCCCAGTTTGTGGTCATCCATAAACTTGGACAGCCACAGCCCCTTAGTTTTGGTCTGAACTTCTGAGAAGTATATACCAAATAGCAGGGGGCCCAGCACTGACCCTTGCAACACCCCGCTGGTGACAGCTCTGCTGGTTGATGTGGAGTCACCCACTTTGATAGTGTGTGACTGTTTCTTGAGACAGTTGGCAACCCATCTTACAACAAAGGGTTTACATTCAGTTTGCTAAGTTTATCAGTAATGCCTGAATGTAGGATTGTGTCAAAGGCCTTTGCCAAATCAAGGTATACTGTGTGCACAGATTTGCACTTGTCAGTGGCTCTGGTCACATTTTTGAAGAAATCTGACAGGTTTAACAAGTCATATCTGCCCTTGACAAAACCAAATTAGGTCAGATCCAGGGTTTGGAGGTCACCTATGTCTATTTATGAGCTCCATGATGATACGTTTCATGGTTTTACAGATGAGGCTGGTGTGACTTATGGGTCTATAATTCCCTAGGTCTGTTGTTAAAGCACCTTTGTTCATAGGTTCATTGGTGTGTACTAGGCTAATAGCCCTGGCACCTTTACAAGCCTAGCCATAGGATTACCCTAGCATAGTGCCACTCGACCTTAGTTCCCAGTGTGTCTGTCGAGTAGATCCACTGGAGTTATCCCCGAGGTGAATTTTCTGTTTCCCATCCACTCATCAAGATTTCTCTTGAAGAGGGTCAGTGAGGTGCTCTGCTTGACATGTATGGGAAGTCTATTTCATAGCATGGGCAGTCTCTGGGTTATGAACCTGTCCCTCCAGCATGTTCTGTTAATTGTGGTAATGAGGTTGAGGTCTCTGGAGTGTGTGGTGCAGAGGGATTGGGATTTCTTTAGATGTAGCATTTCTAACAGAGCTGGGTCAGACATGGCTTTGTAAGTCAAGCACAGATCGCCTCTAAGTAGGTGATATGAGACAGAGAATAGTTGAAGTTTTTTTTTTAGTCTGTTCATATAGAACAAGTGTTTAAGGCCTAGGATCCTCTTTGTGAGGTACTTTTGTGGTCTCTCCAGTTGTTGCAGGTGTCTAGTGAGGTACATGCCAAATGGGGCATTGTACTCGATGACTGGCCTGAGGGAAGAGTAGAGGAAGACAATGACCTCCTTCTTCCTGGATGCAAAACCCTTAGTAATGAAATGTGCCACATAGAAGGACTTTCTGACCACAGTGGCAATGTGGTGATCAAAAGAGAGGTTGCTGTCAACCTGTGTTCCCAGACGTCTTATAACGCATTCCATATTCAGTGGACTACCATCAATGTGGTAATTCATGTGAACTGGGTTTTTCCCAAAGGGGATGATGACACATTTGTTGCCATTGAGCTTAAGACCATGGTTCTGACACCAAAAGTTGGTCTCAGTGAAGCCATTCTGTAGAATGTCAACATCACTTGGGGAGTTAATAATAGCTCCCAACTTGCAATCATCTGTGAACTTTGTCAGCCAGAGTCACTTCATGTTGGCCTGGACTTCAGAGAAGTAGATAACAAACAGGAGAGGATCTAGGACTGAACCCTGTGGGACTCCACTTGTGACTAGTCAGAAATCTGACTTGGAGTCAGCTACTTTAACACTGTGGGTTCTATCTGTGAGCCAGTTTGCAACCCACCTAGTGATATAGGGGCTGATGCCTAGCTTAGTGAGTTTTTCTATGATTCCTGAGTGAGGAATGGTATCAAAAGCCTTCGCCAGATCAAGTTAGGCTGTATGAACCACCTTGCCTTCATCCACAGCTCTGGTGACTGACTCAAAGAAGTCAATCAAGTTGAACAGGCATGATCTACCCTTCACAAACCAAACTGTGTGGCATCCAGAGTTTGGAGATTCTCTATATCCTTGTTTATTAGGTCCATGATGATGAATTCCATAGCTTTGCATATCAGGCTCATCAGGGTAATGGGGCAATAGTTCCCAGGGTCTGTAGTTAATCCTCCTTTGTGGAGTTGGATGACTGTAGCAGTGCACCATTCGGTAGGGACAAAGCCTGAGGTGAGGCTGTGATTGAACAGGGCACACAGGTGAGGTGCCAGTTCACTCTGTAGTTCATGCAGAACACAGCCAGGGATATTGTCAGGTCCCATAAAAGCTGTATTCTTGCCCTTGGACAGTGCTGTTTTAACCTGTGCAGCAGTAATACTGGGTGCCTGGCAATCTACTGGTATTGTGATTGGTCCTTTGGTGAGGGGAGGGGTAAAGTTGGCACTGAATCTGTCGGCCAGTATACTGGCAATATTTGTCATTTCGGTATAGGAGGTACCATTGTGCAGTAGCTCAGAGGGAAATCTGGGTATTGCCAAGGAGATTCTTTACATAACTATAGAAGGCCTTGTGGTTGTCTTTACTATCTGCTGCAATTCTGTTTTCATAGCTAGCTTTAGAGGATTTGATGAGGGATCTCAACTTTTTGTTGAGGCTGATAAGGGAGTTTTTCCAGTCTTGGGACTTCACCTTATTCCGCATCAGTTTCCTCCTTCTGTTGTAGAGTTTGTTTATGGCAGGGGGCCACCAGATTGACTTCCTTTTTTTGGAGGAGAGCGTCTTGGTTCTGTTGGGTATGGCAAGATTCATGCATTTGTGTACGTGTTTGTACAGTGCATTGGTGTATGATTCGGTGGTCATACAACTATTCTCCATTTACATGGGTGACATGAAGTTAGCCACCTCTGTTTTTAGGAGCCCAAAGTTAGCTTTGGAGAAATGTTCATGGTGGTTACCTTTGCGGGGGTGGGGTGGGGTGAGAGGGATGTTGATTACCAAGGTGATCAGTTTGTGGTTGGATCTAACCAGGGAGAACCTGACTATTGGTGTGGAGCAACGGTAACCCATATTAGCAATGACCAGGTCAAGGATGTTGCTACCTCTAATGGGGGTAAGAATGAGCTGGTCCAGGGCACTGGAATTAATGAACTCCAGGAAACTTTGGGCAAGTGTATTGGTACATTAGTAGTTTTCCCAGTTAATGGAGGGGTAATTGCCTAGTAAGAGAGTGTTAGGTTGGATCCTAACATTCTCCATGGTGCTTAGGAACGTGGAGTGTGAGTCTTGGGACATGGTTGGGGACCTATGGCAGGCTACATCTAGAATCACTGTCCTACCCAATGTTAGCTGCACCTGAAGTATCTCTGATGTGTTTTGTTGGGCTACCAGTCTGGAGGTGTGCGCATCCTTTATGAATATGGAAACACCACCGCCTTTGAAGCTTCTGTCCAAGTTCTGGGGCCGAAAGGTGTGGAATGAGTTATAGCCTGGTAGTGCAGGGGTGCTTTCTGCTGCCTTGAACCAGGTCTCTGTTACAGCACAAATGTCAATGTTCTCCATTTTAAGGAGTGCTTTGAGTGAGTGCATTTTCAGATTTAGACTTTTAGCGTTGAGCAGCATGACCCTGAGATTGCATTTGTTTGTAGCTGTTACAGTGGTAATTTGGTCTCTTGAACACTGCCTAAAAAAGGCATTATAGGGGTGGCAAGAGCCTTGGCCAGTATCCAGAAGCCCAGGGGTGACAGGCGCAGGCCATCTGTGGAAAAGCATCGAGGTCTGTCTGTCATGTCATCCCAGGCAGACAGATACTGGATCCACTTAGAATGACACCAGAAACTTAGCCAGTTGTTGAAATCAATCATTTTCTGCTTGCACTGTGGTATCATTCTGGATGATGGTAGGATGCTGCTCAGGGCCAGGGTCTTACCCACCTGGGCTACATAATCTGAGAGCTCCTCCATGTCTCTTTTCATGTAGTCCAGGAAGGTACATCTCAGATCATCCAAACCCACATGTAGAATAACAGGGTCATATTTGTACCTGTTGTTGAGGGACCTGAGTGCGTGTGTTATGTGACAGACATCAGTGTGCCTCACTATCAAGTCACCTATGACTAGTGGGTTGAGCATGCTATTTTGCCTTAGGGGCTTTGGATGAGTAGCACACTGTTTAGGAGAGTTATGTGTCTCATGATTAGTGTTGTGTTGTGGTGGTCAAGTGCATTTCTGCCTTTGAGGTCTCTGCTGCTTGTCTAGATTTTTATTGAGAGCCTCCGCAAAGGTGGGTGTGTGATTTGTGTTATTATGTGAAGGAAGTGCTGGTGTGTGTTCTGGAGGGCTGTTTGCTGCATGTGGTGTGGTGCAAGTGTTGACCTTCTCCTCTTGACCAGCTATTCCAGTCTTGGCTGGGGAGTGCATGGCTTCCAATTTGGATATATAAGTGCATCTCTCGCAAGTCTGAGTGTTGGGAAGTAAGAGGAGAGGGTTTTCAGTGTACATGAGACAGTTGCTACATTGCCTCAGGATGCCCAAATTCACCAGGTTAATAGGAGAAAGCACAGGGAAATGACCTTCAGACATGCCTGGAGGGGTGGGCATTGATAATAAGTACTGGATCTGTTTCCTTGTAGAACATTTAGTGCTGGTAGCACTTTGTGTGCTGCAATAATCGCTACAAGAAGTCTGGTAAAGTGCTAGATTAATAAGCTAGTATAAGACCAGGAGAGGAGAGAACTAGTAGATCTAAGGGACAAATTGAAGAGCAGACTTTGGCACTGCTCAGGAGCTTACAAACAGTCCTGGATACAGCAAGTCTGTATTTGGACTAGACTATTTACAAGAAAGGTGGGAAATAAGTGCAAAAGCAGGCTTTTAAACCAGAAAGTTGAGAGAGATGGAAAAACTGCCCAAACGGCCAATAAACTACAATTTCTTGGCCAGAAATCACTCCTCTTGTGGTAGAGAGGCTACCTAGTGCTTACCACTCCCACCAATAAGCGAGAAGGCTTCCCTCCAACACAGAAAGGCTTGAGGGGCTCAGAAGCTTACAAACAGTCTTGGGTACAGCAAATCTGTATCTGGACTAGAACAGTTACAGGAGAAGCGGGAAACAAGCTCACATGCAGGCTTTTAAACCAGAAAAGTTGAAAGATATGAAAAAACTGCCCAAACTGCCAATAACTACAATTTCTGTGCCAGAAACCACTTCTCTTGTGGTAAATAGGTTACTTAGTGCTTACCACTCCCACTGCTAAGCTAGAAGGTTTCCCTCCAACACAGAAAATCTTGGGGGGCTCAGAAGCTTACAAACAGTCCTGGATACAGCAAATCTGTATCTGGATTAGACTAGTTACAGGAAAGGGGGAAGGGGGGAAACAAGTGCAAATGCAGGCTTTTAAATCAGAAAGTTAAGAGAGATGGCAAAACTGCCCAAAAGGCCAACAACTACAATTTCTGGGCCAGAAACCACTCCTTATGTGGTAGATAGGTTAACTAGTGCTTACCACTCCCACTGATAAGCTAGAAGGCTTCCCTCCAACACAGAAAGGCTTGCAGGGCTCAGGAGCTTACAAACAGTCCTGGATACAGCAAATCTGTATCTGAACTAGACTAGTTACAGGAAAGACAGCAAACAAACTTAGAATTTTTTTTTAATTGGAAAAGGAGAAAGCAGGAACAGAAGATAATTCAAGGTTAAGAACCTAAGTGGATTGGCCTTCTCAAATGTTCTCTCTGTATTAGGTAGAATGAGCTAATGACACTAGACTGGGAGGAGTGTCCCAGATTAAATTTACAGGTGGCAACTGCAAAGCCACCAAGTATAAGAACACAACACCAATAGGGAAGGCGGGTGGGAATCTATACAGCTACTAGCTGTAACCACTAAATGAAAGTTTTAAACATAAAGGAGCAAGGAGACTCTAGAGAATGCTTTTAACTGCAAACAAATCAGTTATACTGTATGATACCTGACTAGAACACAGAAACTTCATAAAAAAGCACAAAAGCACAGACAGAGCACTCATAAACAGAAAATACAACTCTCAGTATGAAAAAGCAGTTTACACTAAAGTAATTCAGTAAAAATGCAATTAGGGTAGTGAAACAGTATCTAGCAATGAAAAATACAGTTAAAACAGTATAAAACAGTACATAAATGCAATGAAACAGTAAAAAAAACTTTATAACAATGCAAAATGTTGTAGATTAGCTGTATAGAACAGTTATAAGAGATAAAGAAGTGCAATTCAATGAAATAAGTGTAAAAAATAACTTATTCTGCTCTTGGAATCTTAAGGAATTTCTGCTTAGGTCCAGTGATGAATCACCAGTTCCACAGTCTGGTGAAATAACTGTTTATGTTCTCTATTCCAAGAAAAAGCATGGTCCAACTAATACAGCCAAATCCAGTTTAAAAGCACACAAGACGTTTAATAAATAAAATAAAATAAAATAGATAAGCGCTTTCAGGCACTGAGCTGTTCTTCAGCTGTAAAATCATTAGCTACAAATTAACCCTTTAAACAAAAACAAATTCCATTAAAAAAAACTGTCCAATCAGACAATACAAGGAGTATATCAGTGAAACAACTGATGCGAGCATAACACAGGCCTTAAAGGTACAGTCCCATTAAGCCCAGGAGTCTTGCCTATTTGTAGCCTCACAATCCACTTCATCTCAGCCAGTAAAGTACTATGAACAATATTACCTCCCCTCTTATTCTCCTCCACCACCTGTAAAACCAAAAATGAAAAAGTGTGCCCTGGATTCATAGAAATATGTTTCATAAGAGCATTCATCATGTTCTTAATCTGGATATCACTCGTATACTTCAGGCTACTTTATTTAAAAGGTCTGTTAAGTTTTCCCCACATAAAAGTGAGGAAATTTACTACAGACTACCAGGTACACCAAATCACAACTTCTACAATCGACATACAGCCTGGGATTAAAAGTGTATCCGGTCAAATGGCACTGAACAGTTTTAGCACTTGAAATATAACTACACACTTTGCATAAACAACAAGGGAAGGTCACAGCCCTCTCAGATCTCAGAGGACTGTTGTCATAGTCCAAACTAGGACCATAACATAACTGTCTTTTCAGAGACATGGCATTCTTAAAGCAGAAACTGGGTTTATTGCCTACTGCTTCTCTAAACCACTCATCCATCTAAAAAATTGATTGGTTCTTTTGAACAATATCACACACCCTACTGATGTCACTAGAGAAAGTCAAAGTCACATGCACATTGTTGTTGCTAGTGACATTTTGCCTCACTTCATACAATCTCTGCCCATCTCTCCTTCTGAAAAAAATGGGTCCCATCTGTGGACCTAAGTGCCATTCTTTCATATATCTACCTTTGCACTTACCTCTGTTGATACCCTCTACTAATAAAATTGCTTTGCAAGTCCTCAGAAGCATTACGGAATTTGGCCTCATTCGTATGTAACCTAGAGATTCTCAGAAACTGACCTTTAAGGGCATTGTGGTATACATGAGTAGGGTGCATACTGGATCGATGCAACAGGCTATTCCTCCAACACTTTTTCCTATACAATTCAGTATCAATTCCACCATTCTCATTAATGGTCAGGTGAACATCCAAGAAATCTGTGCTAACCTGCACTTATGTAGAAGTAAACCTGAGAAAGGAGGTGCTGTCATTTAAAAACTTAATTATCTCATTCAGTCTTTCCAGTGTACCATTCCATTACAGAAAGACATCAGCAGTAAAATACTTATAGTACTGAATGAAGCAAGAAAATGTATTGTTGTGCAATATATAGTCTTCCTCCCAGCTAGCCATAACCAGGTTAGCATAACTGTTCACACATGGGGTGTCCATTGCTACCCCTTCCTTCTGCAGGAAAAAAACATCATTAAACAGAAAAATATTATTCTCAAGAATGACGTCTAGCAAAAAACATATCAGAGCGATTTGAATGTTACCAAGGTTAGTCTTACCAGTGAGATATGCTCTAATCATATCAACACCACCTTCACTGAGTATTGAAGTAAACAATTTGCACAGCTGGTGGAGGAGAATAAGAGGGGAGGTAATATTGTGCATAGTACTTTACTGGCTGAGATGAAGTGGATTGTGAGGCTACAAGCAGATAAAACTCCTGGGCTTAATGGGACTGTACCTTTAAGACCTGCATTAGGCTCATATCAGCTATTTCATTGATATACTCCTTGTATTTTCTGATTGGACAGTGTTTATTGAATGGAATGTGTATTTCTGTTTAAAGGGTTACTTTGTAGCTAGTGATTTTAGATCTAAAGAAGAGCTCAGTGATTGAAAGTGCTTATCTATTTTATTTTATTTGATTTATTAAACATTTTGTGTGCTTTTAAACTGAACTGGCCATGTTAGTTGGAATGTTATTTTTTCTTGGTTTTGTGTTTCTTGTTCAGGACCAACTTTTTGCTGCATTTTGTGTATTTTTCTTATTGTATTTTGGCATTATAGTGCTGCAGCACATGGCAGAGGGCTTTATCCTTCAACTTGACTACAGTCCAGTACATTCTAACGTGCTGAAACATTCTGGTCGTACCTTTAATGTGGAAGGTCATCCTCTATTAGGACTGGATTTTTCTGAAGAAACAGACAGTGTTCAGAATGTGCCCTTGGACAATGAAACTTTCTCCACAAAGGTGAAGGAGATGCAGAATAGTCATTTTAATCTTAAAAGACTACAATGGCAGCACCTGCACCTGGAGGCCTGTCTATACTACAGGGTAGTTCCTAGAGGCTTAGGGTTTTGCTTATGCCTACTTATGGAAGAACCTATCCCAAATGAATGAGGATATGGCAAGCATTGAGCACTGAGTTAAGTTTTAATTAAATGAGACCCATTGTGTCTGGAAGTAGATGGGTTACTACTGCTCTATCTATTTGGAGTATGAGTTATGTAAATTGTTGAAATATAGTAAAAGCTATATAAAGATACAAATGATTTCTTATCTGCATTGCATATATGGATTAATAACAATGAGCTAGGTAGGCTGTGGCTTGTTACCTTAGATGTTAAATCATTATTCACCATTATTCCAAATAAAATAGATATACAATATGTTAGAGAGTTTTTATTTGAGCATATTGATTTTTCTAATAGCAAAATAGAATTGATTTGTTCTATGTTAGATACAGTTCTTTGCAATAATGTTTTTCTGTTTAAGGACCGATTTTACCATCAGTACTCAGGTGTTGCCATGGGCAAACCTGTAGCTAATAGCTATGCTAACCTAGTATTAGCTAAATGGGAAGAAGTCTATGTTTTCAGCAATGAGAATAATTCATATCACATCGAACTTGCCTTTTATAAAAGATTTGTGGATCACATCTTCCTTCTTTGGAAGGGAGATGAACAGTCTTTACATAGTTTTGTTGAATATTTACAGACGATTAATTTTTTATCTTTTCAATTAAAATATTCTGAATGTAATATTATTTTTTTGGATGTTAACATTACATATAATAATTATAAGTTTGATACTTCTATTTATAAGAAGAATATACAGGCCACATGCTATATACATGCCAACAGTATGCATACAAGGCATATGTATAGTGGGGTAGTAAGAAATCAGCTACTTAGGGCTAGCAGATTAAACATGACTACTGAAAGCCACAGTGGTGCAGCCATAGCATTGTCACCTCACAGCAAGAGGTACTCCCATTCGCTTCTCAGCTAGAGTGTCTTCTGTGTGGAGTCTGCATGTCTTCTCCGCCGTCGAGTAGAATTCGAAAGACATGCGTGAATGGGTGTGCCTTCGTTAAAGGTTGGGCATCGGGTTGCCAACTCGACACCATAAAAATCTGCTGCCAATCATTAGTGCACCGAAGTTCCGCTGTGGTGACCTCTAACTGGGAAAAGCCAAAAGAAGAAGAATAACAACAACTGAAGGGTTTAATACAGAGGTAGATGCTATGGTTCATAATTTTACTTTAAGAAAATATAATACTAAAATTATTAATGATGGTATATTATTTATAAATTCTAAAAGACAAAAAGCAGGTAAACCGTACTTATTAGGTAACACATTAGAGAATGGACCTACCACTGATAACCCTGATTGGTCGGTTAGGTATATTACTAAGTACAATACACATACTACACAAGTTCAAAAGATTATTGAAAGAAATTGGGATATTCTAACATCTGATAATAAAGTTTTTAAAAAAATGTAGGTGATAAACTCTATTTTGTGTTTAAAAAAAAAAGAAATTTGAAACAACAGTTATGCTATAAGGATTTTGCCCTAATAGTACTAAGGCCACTTCTGTTACTAAAAGAAATCAGACAACGCCATGTTATAATTGTGTCTTTTGTAAATTTATTAATCTATCTAATTAATTTATTCATCCTACTTCAAAGAAAAAATTCATTTCTAATGTATAAGCGACTTGTTTTACTGAGAATGTGGTTTACCTGGCAAATTGTGAAAAATGTGTGTCATTTTATATAGGTAAAACTAATCAGAAGTTAAAGATAGAATTGCTTCACATTTGTCAGATATACGTAGATGCACGGAAACAAATGCATTATTTAAGCATATTGATGCTTGTGGTAGGGAACATACATTCAAATTTAGAGTTTTAGCTAAAGTTTCTGTTGGTATTAGGGGAGGTGACTTGAATACTAGAACTGAGATCGAAGAATACAAATGGATAAATTATTTTAGAGCAGACTACCCACCAGGACTGAACAGTAAAAATAGCATTAAAAAAACTATTAAAAGAGAGACAGACATATGTTAAATAATATTTATATGTTTTATATATATATATATATATATATATATATATATATATATATATATATATATATATATATATATATATATATATATATAAGTGTGTGTGTGTGTATGTACTTTTTTATACATATATGTATTTATAAGTATATTTTTTACCATAGCCAGCTTTAGGCACCAGCGAACCCTGCGGTCACTGGGGGCCCCCTATTCCCTGGGGGCCCCCAACCACAGCAAGTTATCTTATCCTGATATTTTGTAACATGTCTGTCAAACCAACAAATGGTAGTACAGCATTCTTGTATACTTAACAAACCACATGGATAATAACTCTTATTTATACCTCCTTTAAAATTCAAAGATATTTCTGGTTGTAGTAACAGTGTTATGTCAAGTAACAGGCATCAGAATTCCATCAAATATTTTACCACTGACATATTGCCTGTGGCTTAGTTAAATCCTGCTGTTGGACATTTTTTCCACTAAAACTAACTACATAGCCAACTTTAGGTCCCTGCAATACCCGTAGCTGCAGGGGGCTCCTAATCATCCTTGACTGTGTGGGGGCCCCTACAAAAGCTGCCTCAGGTTGGCGAAAAATGAGGAAGAAAAAATGTATTAATTTACTACTTATGCTCTGTAACCTGAACAGGGCTGTGATATGACCCTGTTAGGATGAAGCTGATAATGAACATGAGCAGGGCAAGCACTAGAGAGATCAGCAGCCCAGAGTGACTGAGATCAGTGCAAATTTTGGATTTTAAGAAGAGCTGATACTTCTGATCATCAGGAATGGTTTTCTGTTTCAGGGAGTTTTATAAATACAAGCATAACACCAAATAGTATAGCTCTCAATTCCTTTGCTTACAAATTCAGTGCAATCCCAAAAATAATAGAATAAAGGCTCAGAATCAAGATTACATTTTAGATTTTACTCTAATGCACTTTAAAAGTTATTAGAATAACACCTTTTGCATCAACACATATTTTTGGACCATAAGTATAAAACTCAGATGTCTGGATTGATTGACTGTTTGTAATCCTGAATGATTTTCCAGCAAATCAAACCTTTTGTGAAAGAGAAAGCAAATGTATGAAAAAATCAGGGAAGGTGTGTGAAATCAGGGACAGTGACAGGTATGCATTACTGCCCAATGAGGTAAATAAGTGACCTACCCCTGCTGCTATTTGACGACTGCTAAACAGCAGTCACTGATCTGGTGTGGCAGTACCAGTGTTGCGCAATATATTGCTATTTGCTGAAATAACTACAAAACTAGGACTGCTGTGGCTTATGCTTGTGTGTGTGTAAAAAACATCAATGATTTTTGTATGTGCATGCACCCAATAATGCCAGGACACAAACATTATTCTTCTAGGTATCAGTAAAACATGTACTTAACAAGTAATTATATTTCAAAAGTAAGACATATGATATATCACAGAACATTCAGACACTTAGATCTTCTTGGAGCCTGGTGGCCCCCACTCACCAGTCTGTATAAATGGATACTGGGGGCTCCCTTAGTCATCCCTGACTCTGTGGTGACCCCCACAAAAGCTATTGCTGGTTGAAAAAAAATGAGGACAAAAAAAGTATCAATTTTTGACTGAGCTGTTTAACCTGAACAATGCTGAGATATGACCCTTTTAGGATAAACCTGATAATAGTCTCTGGTTTCAGCCACACCCATTCTAAAACCAGCCCTGCTCAAATGTGTGTGTACAGAAATCTGCTGGGGATCTGGGGATTGTGTGGTTATTACAACTTTAATTTTCATCACAGTCAAACCTTAGAGGTGTGCACATCATTATAGCTTGTGATTGAGCTGAGGACAGTGTGGTCATTGTTTATTTACTTTTCTCACAGACCTCAGAGGTGTAAAAAGAAGGTTACTATAGCCTGTGTAGGGGTGGTGTACTGTCTAAGAGCAAAAATTTAGAATATATTACTGAAATCATTCTCATGTAGGCCACGGTGATTTAGTGGTTAGCATTGTCACCTCACAGCAAGAGGTTCTCCTGTTCAGTTCCCGGCTGGAGCACCTTCTGTGTTGAGTCTGCATGTCCTCCTCACGGTTGAGTGATGCTAAAGACATGCAGTTAGGTGCGAGCATGGATGGGCATGCCTTCTTTGAAGGCTGGGCGTCAGGCTGGCAACTTGGCACCATAAAAATCCACTGCCAATCATGAGCGGACTGGAGTTCTGCTGTGGTGACCCCTAACTGGGAAAAGCCGAAAGACTGAAATCATTCTCACAATCACATATCAGGCACATATACATGGAGCTGACTTTTGAGGGTTAGGGGTGAGGAAGCATGCTATGTATACATGCATCAGCAGTCACTTGAAATATATGGTTAAGGCAATTTAAACCTCTGCTCTCATCCTAGTCTAACACCGGAGGGATGTATAGGCAGTGACTGTCTTTTGTGGAGGTTACAGAAGGAGGCAGTATTCCCAGATAAGACCAATATATTTCCACAACTGGCTTTTTAGTTTATTGTGAGTTACTATTTTGTCAGCTTTGAACATTAAGCCTTGGGCACAATTTATGTCTTCCTTGAAAGAAAAAAAATAACACTGAAATTCTTTTCTTTTTCATGATTTTTGTTTAGGCCACCATTGGAGTATTTTGCTGAGAAAATGCTGTAAAATTCAACCCAGGGCAGATACATATATAACCCCTATGGCTTTGGGGGCAGCAGTTTAATTGAGTTGTTTCCTAAATGGTTATTACTGTGCTGTCTTGGTCAGGAAAGGTGTGCTGAAAAGATGCAAAGAAAACTAAAGCTGAACAGCAACAGTGAATTTCTTTCCTTAATAATAATTTCTGTTCAAGCCATTATTGGATGAAAAGGTTGTGTAAAAAGAAAAAAAATTAAAATGCACTTCAGAGCATATAGAAAGCTATGGCTTCTTGAAAATAGCTGAGTGTAAGGCAAAATGTGAGAAAAGGAAGAAAAAAGTAATGTGCATGGTATGGGGAGCCCAAAAGGAGGTAGGGGATCAGAGAGGACTGGAGGGTGTGTGGGTGGTGTTGAAACAGTAGGCCTAGTCATCACTTCATTTAAGTCCAGACCTGTACATATAGTTGTTGTAATGTATCATTTTCAACTAAATGCCAGTAACTGTAAGTGTCCCTTTGTCAGACAGGTCAACAAAGTGTGGTATATAGGCCTGATGTAATGTAACAGCTTGTAGCTAAGATCTGTCTGTGCGTACTATTCCTAAAAGTTTGTAGCACAAACTAAAAGGTTTCTTAGGAGGTGTGGCACTGACAGGATGACATTTATACTGGAAGGGCCTAGGGGGCCCCAGCTTGACATTTGCTGGGGGCCTCCAAAATGCTAACACCAGCCCTGTTTTTTACAAATACATTTATATAGGTTATATTTTTATCAGTAACACTTATTATATATTTATAAATAGTATTTAGAGTTTGTATTTCTTTAAATGCCTGAACTGACAAGTAGTACTCTTAGACGAGTGATTGATTCTTCAATTTTCATTTGCTGACGGGTATTTTTAAATTGTATGTATTAATAGGATTGTAGCAGCTGCTCCTTTTTTACACTGAGGAATAGTCCTGTGAGACTTGAAAGCTTTGTGTTTTATCTGATTTTATTAAAGGATTTTGAGATGTTTGCACTGCTGTTTTTTTTATGTTTTTGCCTATTGTTTTACAGCAGTTCATTTAGCTACCAGAGCATTTTTGTTTTAAGTTTGAATTATATTAGACTTCTAATTGACTTTTTTAAGCTGTTTGAAAATGAGTTAATTACAAAGGCTGAAACATTGCAGAAGGAGTTCAATGAAAATTTTGGAGCAGAATATTTCTAATCTGGACTTGATGGCCTATACAATAGCATCTCAGTGTTTGAATATAGGTTGCAGCAGCAGAAAAGGAAGAAACTAAAAAAATGGCTACAGCGATTTTAAGAAGGGTGACATTTTAATTTGTAAGTCATTTCTGAAACAACAACTGCTGAGGGGATTGCTGAGACTCCTGCTGAGGTGGGAGCTAAGACATCTACAGGACCTATGCCCATTGACAAAGTTGCTAGCCCTGCAATTCATCCAGACCTGGGAGCCAGACGTAAAGATCCTGTTTTCACTGAGACTCGTATGCCCACCTCGGTTTTTCCAGAGCTACACATTCCAGTAAAGGAGACATGGAGACAAGGATGAGGCCGTTCCATGAGCAGGGGACAGAAGAGGCAGAATGCACCTCTGGAACAATATTCCATCACCAGAGCTAAAAATATGAGGAAGTAAGCAGTAACTCTCTAGTGTTTAATCTTTCATCTGTTTCTTTAACTGAGCATCAGATTTCTGTTTTAAACAAGGGATTGTCTTTTATTCCTGCAAAGCGGTCTGAGATCAGTGTTGTCATAGTTGGTCTCAAGATGTTTGCCAGGAGGGTCATCCTAAGAACTATTTTTCTTAATACTGATGCATATACCAGCAATATTTTAAGGAGACCCAGTACTTATGTCTCTGTTTTACACCCCCATTTACAGACTTTTCTGAATGTTTGCGAGAATTATATTCTTAAAGAGATTATGGCTGAATGTTCACATGACTTTTTTAATATGATTCGTGATGAGAACCAGGCATTAAAAGAACTGAGGATGAATCCAGATTTGTATATATGGCCAGCAGACAAAGGTGGTGCAATTGTTGTGATGGACAAAGTAGCATACTTTTGAGCTATGAGACACATGCTTAGTGACACTAGCACCTATTTGTTGGTATCCAAAAAAGATGTAGGCAAAATGATCAAGCATGTGCAAGCATCTCTTTATGATGCCTGGTCTTCTTATTCATGAACATTATGACTATTTGCTGGTAAGAGATCCTGTGATCCCTGTAATACACAGTTTGTCCAAGATCCATAAGAGCTTGTTGAATCCCTTGATGCAACCCATAGTGTCTGGACATGGGTGGATGACTGAGCCTTTATCTATTTTTGTGGAAAAAGCTGTAAGACCTGTGGTTGAAACTGCCCCTTGCATCCTTAGAGATACTGAGCATCTTTTGTGCACTGTTTCACAGTGTGTTGTTAATGGGGCAATATTGCAGGTTACTATATGATAACTTTGGATGTGTGCATATTGTTTATTTCAATACCCAATGAAGGTGGTGTTGATATGATTAGAGCATATCTCATGGGTAAGACTGACCTTGGTAACAATCAGATCGCACTGATATGTTTTTTTGCTAGACCTCATTCTTGAGAATGTTTTTCCTGTTCAATGATGTTTTTTCCTGCAGAAGGAAGGGGTACCAATGGGCACCCCATTTGTAAACAGTTATGCTAACCTGGTTATGGCTAGCTGGGAGGAAGACTATATATTGCACAACAATGCACTCTTTTGCTTCACTCAGTACTATAAGTGTTTTGTTGATGATGTCTTCCTGTTATGGAATGGTACACTGGAAAGACGGAATTAATTCATTAAGTATTTGAATAACAGCACCGCCTTTCTCAGGTTTACTTCTACACAGTCGCAGGTTAGCATAGATTTCTTGGATGTTCACCTGACCATTAACGAGAATGCTGGACTTGATACCGAATTGCATAGGAAAAAGTGTTGGAGGAATAGCCTGTTGTAACGATCCAGTATGCACCCTACTCATGTATACTTCAATGTCCTTAAAGGTCAGCTTCTGAGAACCTCTAGGTTACATATGGATGAGGCCAAATTCCATACTGCCTCTGAGGACTTGAAAAGCAATTTTATCAGTAGAGGGTATCAACAGAGACAAGTGCAAGATGAATGAGCTGTTGGCACTTAGGTCCACAGATGGGACCCCTATTTTCAGAAGGAGAGATGGGCAGAGATTGCATGAAGTGAGACAAAATGTCATTAGCAAAAACAATGTGCGTATGACTTTGACTTTCTCTAGTAACATCAATAGGGTGTGTGATATTTTTCAAAAGAACTGGTCAAATCTTCAGATGGATGAGTGCTTTAGAGAAGCGGTAGGCAATAAACCTAGTTTTTGCTTTAAGAATGCTATGTCTCTGATAAGACAGTTATGTTATGGTTGTAGTTTGGACTATGACAACAGTCCTATGAGATCTGAGAGGGTTGGGACCTTCCCTTGTCATTTATACAAAGCATGTATTTATATTTCAAGTGCTAAAACTTTTCAGCACCCTTTGGATTCACTTTTAGTCCCAGGCTGTATGCCGATTGTAGAAGTTGTGATTTGGTGTACTTGGCAGTCTGTAGTAAATGTCCTAATTTTTATGTGGGGAAAACTAACAGACCTTTTAAAGAAAGAATCTTGAAGCATACAAGTGGTATCCAGCTTAGGTACATGATGAATGAAACATGTTTCTATGAATTCAGTGGACACTTTTTCATTTTTGGTTTTACAGCTGGTTGAAAAGAATAAGATGGGAAGTAATATTGTTCATAGTACTGAACTGGCTGAGATGAAGTGGATTGTGAGGCTACAAGTGGATAAGATTCCTGGGCTTAATGGGTCTGTACCTTTAAGACCTGTATTATGCTCCCGTCAGCTGTTTCATTGATATACTTCTTGTATTTTCTGATTGGACAGTTTTTATTGAATGGAATGTTTGTTTTTGTTTAAAGGGTTACTTTGTAGCTAGTGATTTTAAATCTGAAGAAGAGTTCAATGCTTGAAAGTGCTTATCTTTTTTTGTAGTTTATCTATTAAAAGTTTTGTGTGCATTTAAGCTGGATTTGGCCATGTTAGACCATTTTCTTTCTTAGTTTTGTGTTTCTTGTTCAGGACCAACTTTTTGCTGCTGTTTGTGTATTTTTCTTATTGCTGTTCTCCATTCTGAACAAACAAGGCCGGTGGTTAGGCTATGGTTGAATAGGGTAGTTAATGGTGATGCTAGTTCATGTTTTAGTTTGTTTATAAGATAGCCTGGGATGCCGTCTGGTACCACAGAGACTGTGCTTTATGCCTTAGACAAGGCTTTAATGACCTGCTCTTTGGATATGTATGGTGGGGGGAGTTGGGGGCAAGGTTTGTGATAAGCTTGGAGGGGATAAGGGAGTGAAATTTTCACCAAATCTGTCAGCTAGCAGGTATGCTATCTCTGCAGGATCAGTGTGTGTGATACGTTAGTCACTAGTTCTGCACATGCTTGGGTCCTACCTTTTAAACTATGCATGTACCTGTAAAAGGCCTTATGATTATCCTTGGCTGTGATTGCAAATTTTTTTCTCAAAGTTACCCTTTGAGGATTTAACATGTTGTCTTATTTGCCTGTTAAGGATGAGAAGGGTGCTTTTCCTTTGTTGTGGCCTCGACTTAGTTTTCTTAGACAGCAACTTTTTGTGTTTGTTGTAAGGTTTGTTGTTGTTGGATGTCCACCAGGGTGGCTTTTATTTTTTTACTTGGGGCTCTGGCTTTGATTTTCTCTGGAACAGCTGAGTCAATACAGTTATACAAGTGATTGTACAGGGCTTTACTGTACCCTTTGGTGTAGTTACCACTTTTAGCTGGGGGTGGGGCTTGGAATGCATTTCTACCTTCCCATAGGAGGGTATAGTTTGCTTTGGTAATGTTTCTTAGTCTGACTTTGCCCTTTTTGAGTTCTGGTGCTAGTGCCAGTTGGAAGGCAACTGATTTGTGGTCAGATTTAACTAATGAGGGCCTGACAGTTGCGGTGGTGCATCTCTTTGTCATGTTAGTGAGAACCAGATCTAGTATGTTTGTTCCTCTTGTTGGGGTTTGAACAATTTGTTCCAGGGCATTTGAGTTAACAAAGTCAAGGAATTTTTGTGCTAGTGAGTTAGGGCTAGAGTAGGGTTCCCAGTTGATGGTGGGATAATTGAAATCCCCCATGACCACACCATTTGGCAATATTTGGATTGTCTCCAGTTTGGTCAAGTAGGCCTCATGCGCATTATGATCCATGGAGGGGGATCAATAACTAGGTATGACTTGAATGGGGGTCTTACCTTCAGTAATCTGAACATGGAGTAACTCCATGGAATTGTGCAGTCTAACTAAGAGGAGGTGAATTTATCTCTAATATAGATAGAAACACCACCTCCTTTGGTTCTCACATATTTGTTTTTTGGTCTGAAGGTGTGGAAAGGCACTGTAGCCTTGCAAGGCCGGGGGACTCTCTGAGGCCGTGAAGCAGGTTTCTGTGACTGCACAGACATCTACATTCTCCAGTGATAGAAGTGCTTCCAGGGTGTGCAGTTTTTGGTTTAAGCTCCTAGTGTTTATCTGCATAACCCTTATTTTGTTATGGTTAGCAATTTTCACTTCAGCAATTTTGTTTTTGAGACCTTGCCTAAAAAAGGCACTATGGGAGAGGCAAGAGCTTTTACTAGCAGCCAAAAATCTAGAGGTGCCAGGTGCAAACTGTCTCTGACAAAGCAGTGAGGTTTGTCAACCATGTCATCCCAGGCTTACAGAAACATTGTTCCCCTTTGAATGACACCCAAAACTAAACCAGTTATTGAAATTGATAATTTCTTTTTATACTGTGACATCATTCAAGGTGAGGGTAATATGCTGCTCAAGGGTAGGGGCATACCTGCCTGGTACACATACTCGGAGAGCTTAATCATGTCTCTCTTCATATAGCCCAATGAGGTATATCTCAGGTCATTCATTCAAATATGAGCTATGACAGTCATAATGGTACTTATTGCTGAGAGACCCGAGTGCATGCGTGATCAGATGAATCCTGGTACCAGACAGGCAGGTGACCATGACTTTCTCCTTATCTAACCTAGTGAGTGGGACATCTGTTTGTTTCACTATAGAGTCCCCAGTGATAGGAAAATTTGTTTTTTGAGTGTTATGCTTTAAGGGCTTGGTAGGTGAGACAGTGGTATTGCTATCTGTCTTGGGTGCTGTGTGTTAGTTGTAGTAATCTTTTGTTTTGAAGGTCTCTGGTGTTTCAGTAATTTTTCTGAGAGAACCTCCATGTATGTTGATTTATGTGTTGGATGCATGCTATGTGTATGAGTAAAGGTACTATGTGCATGAGTAGTGGTGGGTGAGTTTGACAACCTCTTCAGTGTTACTGTTTTGAGTGCGAGAGAGAGCAGGGATTCAAGATTCTTGGTGTAGATATATCTGTCACACTCTGTACTAGAGTGAGTTAGTAGAGGGTTGTCAGTGTATATAAGGCAGTTGCTACACTGCCTCAGGAGATGCAGGTCAACAAGGCTAACAGGAGAAACAAGGGTAGTCCAACTATCCATAATGGTAGGTTTAAAGAACTGTTATTACAAAGGGGGTGTTCTCATGACTGATTTAGAATGTACTCTGTAAATCGGTATTTCTGATGGGCGGTTTGGCTGGTGGTTTAATATGTCACAGCTCACTAGCAATACTTCTTAGACCAGGGATGTACTGAAGATGAGGACTACAGTAATGTACTACAACTGCATCTATGGGAAAAAATCATCAAAAGTATCTGTCCGGCTATGGTGCACAATTGTGCGGCAGTGCATGTTGATGCATGACGTGCAAACAAGGAGAAAGCCACTCAAATGTGGGGCTTAAATAACATAAGCTAAAAACTTAAAAACAATTTTTAGAAACTCAAAAGATCCAATGAGGGTGCTTACTCCAAGCCCTTGACCAATCACCCTTCACCAGACAGATTCCAAGCAGCACACTTCTCTCACAAGAGTAAAGAAGGGCCCCTTCCAGTCAAAGATGGCTAGGAAAATGTGCCCAAAATGCAACAGCCACCACAAACAGACCCAGATGCAGCAAATCTGTATCTGGACTGTACTACAGCTACTAGCTACTAGCTACATTAATTTAGTCGGGAAACACTAAAAATGTTTTAAACAGCAGAAAAACAGCAGTGAGACACTAAAAATTTTTAAAAAGCAGAAAAACAGCAAGAAGACACTAAAGAATGCTTTACACTCTTTGATGCCTGAGGCCAAGACTCACTTATGGGAACATGTAAGTAAAATCATTGCTCTGCTGTCAAATGTTAAGGTAGCTTCTGTAGAAATCCAACAATATTTACCTGATTAGTGTACCAAGTTAAAATATACAAAGATGTGCCATAATATTATTAAAGAATATACTCTTGCTTCAGGACTTACCTTGCAAATGCAACAGTTGACACAGTTTTAATTCAGGGATGACTCTGTCTGATGCAAGCAGTACACAGCCAATATATATGTGGAGGTAAAGGTTGTGTGAGTCACCTGGCATCAATTTTAATATGCATATGTGAGTAGTAGAAAGATATTAGGCACCTAGGTGGTTAGTGAATCTGCTACTGTATGTGTTGTTTCTTAGCCATAGCAAGGGCATAATGAGCATGCCTATTTCTGCCTCTACACACAGCAGCTGGTGGTTCCTCCTCTGAGTCCTCCTCTGATTGTGCCTGTGGTGACCTAGGCATTGGTGGGGGGTTGTGTCCCTTTCCCTTGCTGATCCTACTGTAGCTGTTTCTGCAGGACTAAATTGTGTAGAATAGTACATACTGTGAAAATTTGTGTACTTGTAAATGGACTATACTGCAGGACTCCACCAGATGTATCTAGGCACCGGAACTGTGACTTCAGCAGCCCAAACACACATGTTCTATGATGTTTCTGGTTTAAATGTGTGCTTCATTATGGCGTTCTTCCATGCCTGTGTGTACACTTCCGATGGGTGTCATCAGTCACGCTTCCAGTGCATAGTCAGCATCCACCAGCCCTGTGGGATGTCCTCCCTAGCAAACATCTGGTACAGTTGTGATGTGTGCCAGATATGGAAGGCATGATAACTCCCAGGGTTGCCAGCACACAAATTCAAGATAATTCCCTGGGCATTACACATGACACGGCAGTTGATGGTGTGGTAGCCCTTGCAGTTAATGTAGATTCAACCCTGCTCATCAGGTGGTGCCTTGATGTGTACATGAGTGCAATCTATGGCACCCAGTACTTAAGAGTAGTACTCTACCCAGTAGAAATGTTACATATTGCTGGCCCTGTCCTCAAAACTATGGTTAAAACATATGTTCTCAATGGCATGTATTAGCATAGCATCTAGGAATTGGTGAAGGATCCCCAGTGCTGATGCCTGTGAAACATCCACCATGTCCCCATTTGGCCTCTGAAAGGTACCTGCAGCTAATATTCTAAGGACTACACATTCCTTAGTTTCCACTGGGATGGGCTCCCCTCATTTGACTCTGGCTCTGAGTTGAGGGCAGCAGAGCTCACAGAGTTCTTATAATGTGTCCCTGTCCACCCTGTAGCACTCTACAATCTCCAGGTCATGTAGCATCTGAAAAGTTGCCCTAGGCATGTGCACTCTTCTCCTTTTTGGCCTAGGGCTATTGTCACCAGCACCAGAAGGATTGGATTCAACCTGTAGCGCATACATATGGAGCAAAGCTGCAGCAGCTCTAGCATTGTGTCCCTTTAAAATTTCCTTGTCTGTACTCCAACTGTATTGCAGTATTCAGGAAAAACAGAATGGAGGCTACATGGATGCTTTATAGCTTTTTGAATAGTTCCACCATGCTGAAAATCACCTGCTTATGTTGTAATTAGCACCTATGAAACACACTTGCTGCTTAACTGGGTGTGTTAACTCCACTGTTGCTCATTAGTGTGTGATGAGCACCGCTGCGCCTTTGCACGCACCCATGAGTAAATAAAGTAAACACAGGCAATATTGTTATTGCTTTCATCCATTCCCATGATATCATGCAAACATGGAGCACAAAAAATGATTTAAAGTTTAAACACCCTGTATTAGAACCTAGGATTATCTGCACTCCAGCCCTACACATACATGTGCTGCCAGAGGAATAGTTACATGTTAATCATAGGGAAACCTGCCATTCATTCCACCATTTCCCATGATTGCACTAAGCGCCATATCGCACAAACAGTGACAAAATATAATTTAAAAATAACAAAGTGGACAGAGAACACATTTTAACAAAAAATAAAGAGAATGAAACACAGCTTGCGAATTGTGCACTGCTTACATGTACTTTCACCCTTCACAGACTTACATGTACAACCCTGTAAGCGTAACCTGACACACCATCCTGATGTCATCACTCACTGTTGTCATCCATTGAAAACTGTGGAAGTACCCACACAAAGTGAACATCCCTACATGGTTACAATTTTTTTGTGATTTAGCAACTCTAATGAGTTTTGACCTCATTTGCATCTTCATCATGCTGACAACCCTAAATCTACACAGTTTGTAACCGTGTAGGCAGGGAAACTGAAGAGGAGCCCAATGTTGTAAACACAAGGGAGGGTATTATTTTGCTATATATTTGCACAGAGCAATACAGTTTTTGATAAAATTTGACTGTATTTCATCAGCTACATACTGCATATGCTTTCATGACAGTATGAATAGTCTGTTTCATGGGGTTTACTCTTTTTGCTGTCTACATTAGTTACAAGTATATTCTTCATTTGGGGTGGGGGAGCAAAGCTGCATTTATGTCATGGCACTTAAAAAGGATTGTTGCTATTGTTTACTTTTGTAGCATCCATCTTGTATGTTAATGTAATAATGTGTCTGCTGTTACATGTTAATGTCAGTGCTGTACAATTCTAATAACTTTTACTTGCTCATTTCCATGTAGACTCCTTTCCGTGGCTGTACTCAAAAAGCTTTCAAATACACAGGCAACATGAGCATGGAGTCTGCATGATTACTTTGCAGCTTGTTGAATCACTCAACCTTGTTGGTTTGCTTCATTAGCATACAATTCAGCTACTTATGCTGTAATTTGCATGCCACAGAATTTACCATGTTTGTGGGTGAGTGTGCACCGCTACACGGAGTTTATTGAATCTAAACTTTTTCAGCACCGAGATGCCCACACAGTGAAAAATGACCATGTAGGCTTCATTGAACCCCCCCAAAGGTCTTTATATACTAGACCCTATATTGTTAGTGATAGCAAATCTTTGTATATAATTAGTTTTTGTATTTAATAAAGTATGTACTCATAAATAGGTCTGATGTTTTTAGAATGAGCAAGGCTAAATCTAAGAGCTGGAGTTATAATCACTATGCCCAAATCATAGCAGTTGAGAGGTATGTTCATAATGAATGAGGCTAACTATTCCCCAGTTATTGTTTATAATTATATTAATCAGTAACCAATTATACAACCACATCAGCAAGAAAAGTAAATGAAAGCACAGTACTACTATCAGTCTTCAAATTAAAGCTAGTCTTATTACCTTCTGTAACAGCAATTAGGGTGATACACAAAACCAGATGGTCAACCTGACCACATCTCTGTGCTGAAAACACTGCCGAGCACCCAGCCATAATAATTAAGTACTCTGGAAGTATAGGCATTGAATAGTCTTGAGTCATAAAATGGTGTGAAACTGCAATAATACTAATACTAGATTAGTCACTAATGCAGTGCATGCAAAAAATTGAGTCCAATCCATTAAAGAGACACAAAGCTGCTGTAGAAACAAGACTACAAATAGAAAAATGACTTCCAAATTGCTGTAATGTCTCTCAAACATGTCTTATGGACCACATAAGGTATAATAATCCTGCCATATCCTAGTGTGAGGCCTCCTTGTGGGAGTGGGGTCCTATTGGGCCAAATACATTCAACTGACCTAAGGACAGCCATGAGTAGTAATAGTATGTTACTTTGTCCTTTACTTGAAGTCAAAGTAGCTCTAACATATTACAGAACAAGATGGGTAAAGTTTAGATACAGTCTTAAAACATCCAAATAAACTAAAAAAAAAAAAAAAACAAGCTAACACACCATAAATTCAAACTAGTAACCAAAAAAAAAAAAAAAAAATAGGTGTGCATGCAATGCCACCACCACGGAAACAATGAGATACTGCGTATAAACTTTTTAATAAAAAGGTTAAAAATGTTAAGCAATTTTGTTTTGTTAAATATCAGAACTTCTTCAACAGAACCATATTATAAAGAAAGAAAACATTTCATGTTTAAATATACTCAACAAGCAATCATGTTCTTAGTTACATTTAAAGCTATACACAAAAACGTATACATATAAATCTGCCCATTTAAATCCCACAATTAAATGGCTTTTCCTGTGCCCACTGATCAAAAGTATACAGTCACAGCTTATAAAATCCTTATAGTATGTTTGAATAGATGCTAACTTTTAAAAAATCTTTAGCAAACAGTACCCAACAACATAATAACAATGGGATTGTATACCTGACCTAAACTTTAAAACAAGTAAATCTAAACAAAATGCAGCTGTGTAAAACAGAAATTCAAGAAAAAACAAACTGCTGTTCCTCCACAGAGAGAACCTCTTATAATTCCAGAATGAGTATCGACACCTTATAGTTCAATACGAGTAAAATGCAGCACAAACAGACAAATAAAAAATAATAAAATTGCAGTATAACAGCAGAAAGTCTCTGTCTTCAAACCAACAGAAGGATAAGCGCTTTCAGCAATGCCTTCTTTAGATCCACAGGATCCGATCAAAACTAAGGGAGACTATAGTTAAATCTTATCAAGAAGAAAGGTCTTTGTTAAACACTTTAAGTAACAATAAATCTATAAGGGTTATGAAACCCAATAAAGGTGAGGGAAGTGGTCTCATTTGACAACATAGACTATTGTAGTAAGATGTTTGAGATTTTACACAATGATGCCACTTACACTATTAGTTCAAGGAATGAGGTGAATACATCTTATAGAAAAATAGACCTTCAGTTTGAAAAAAATATGTTGCAAGGCTTATTGACACCCAATCTGTTTTACTTCCTTAACAACACCTCACCTAAACTTACCTCAATATTTTGCATCCCAAAAATACACAAAAACATTTTTAACCCCCCTCTTAGACCTATAGAAGCCATGCAAGGCTCATACACCTGTTCCTTGGCTGTCTTTATGGATCGTAAGCTTCAGCCTGTGTATTTACTATTTACATACCTTTTAAAGGTTTCATGGGATTTTTTTAAGTAGATTAAGAGATGATCTATGGGAAGAAAATTTGATTTTATTAACTATAGATGTGAAAGACTTTTTTAGTAGTATTTACATAGTTGCATAGATTAATACTAGGCTAATTGCTCTTGCGGGCCATTTTAAGCCTAGCCAATTTTCCTATGTGAGAATCAAACCCTGTACCTTGTGAATGAAAGGTAAACACCTTAATCATTCTGCCATCCCCCCACCCTATCCAAAATAGAAGGACTGCATTTTTTTTTCAACAGAGCCTTGTAAGATATCCTTCTCTCCAAGGAAGAGACCTTTATCTTATAATGGATTTCATGCATTTCATTTTGACAATAACGTTGTTTATTATGAGTGGGAAATATTTAAACAACATAGAGGTGTGGCAATGGGTGTGGCTTGTGCTCCAGTGTACGTCAGTTTAGTCTTAACCCACTGAAAACTAAAATCACATTTTTAAATTAGACCATTACAAATTTTGTAAATTATATTTACAATTCCTGGATGATATTTTTATTTTATGGAATGCACCTAAATAAATATTGAAAGATTTAATTCTAAAACGTAATGATTATGCCAAACTTTTGGATTTCATTTATTAATTTGATAAAAAGGAGAAGCATTATTTGGATATCTGTATTACTATGGTACATAAAGGGTTCAATTCCAGTATTTATTAAAAAAAACAACCTTTAGCAATGCATGCTTATACTTTAATAGTTTCCACCCTTTAAAGTGTAAAAAAGGTTTGATAAAAAGTCAGTGTATTCAATTAGCCCAAATGATTTCTAATAGTGAAGTTTTCATTCAAGAAATAAATAAACTCTAGGATATGTTTAGGGAGGGGGGGATACTTCAAAAATTAATTGAGGAAACAAATGAAGAGATGGCGGATAAATGGGGTACACAATATAAACCACTTCTTAGAAGTAACACATTTGCTAAATTATCTACATCTAAGTTAAATTCACAAACAGAAGGTATCTATGAAAGGGCATGCAGAATTTAACACAATGTTGGTTCAGGAACAATTAAAAATATAATAAAAATGTGAAGTATTTTAAAAATTATCCCCCCCCCCCCCCGATAGGTGACCATCCATGTTTTGCCTACAAAATTCTAGAAACTTAAAAAGTATATTTGAAAAGGAACCTTGGATACCTTTTAATAAGGATGGTGAAAAGTACAGTTGTATATACTTACCATAAATGTAGATGTTCGAGTGTATTCACTGTTGTAGTCACCACACTTGGGTTATCTGCCTGCAGGTAGCCCTCAGTCGACCCGAATACCAGAGACTTAGTATTTCTGCATCAGTTGTTGTTGCTTCAGGACTGACTTCAGGTCGCCAGGGGTATATAAACGGGCAACTGATGCATTTACATAAGTTTTTCTTGCCCTAAATGTCAGGAGCCCCCCAAATAGGGAGCTAAGTTATGGTGGGAAAAACACCACCAGTAAAAAGTAAATACCAATAGCCCTGTAAGGGGTGAGTAATAGACATAGAGAGGAGAGAGAGAGAGAGAGAAAGAGAGAGAGAGATGAGGGGGCTGGTGGGTGGGAAACCAGGATTGCAACAGTGAATACACTCACCAGCTACATTTATGGTAAGTGTACACAACTGTACTATGTTCTTCGTGTTTCACTGTTGCAGTCATCACACTTGGGTTGATTCCCAAAGCTGAAGAATGGATGGAGGCAGTCAAGAAGTGTTGGGACTGGCTAGTATGCCCTGCAGGACTGCTGCTGCAAAACCCACCCTGGATTTGGAAAAGATAGGCAGATGGTAATGCTTGGTGAAGGTGTGTACAGAACTCCAGGTAGCAGCTTCCAGAATCTCACTGGTAGGGACTCCCCTGAGGTATGCTGTAGAGGTAGAAGTTGCCCTAGTGGAATGTGTTCTGACACCCTGAGGGGTTGGTTTCTCATGGTGCTTGTAGCAGAAATGGATACAGTTTGCTATCCATTTGGAAATAGTTTGTTTTGAAATGGGCTTGCCCTCTGCCCCAGGTGCAAAACTGACTAGTAACTGGTCACATTTCCTGAAGGGCTTAGTCCTATCAAGGTAGAATCTGTGCTGTCTCTGCACATCCAGGGACTGCAGGATCCCTTCCCCTTTATTTTGAGGATTAGAGAAGAAGGTTGGCAAATGGATAGATTGGTTGAGACCCACACTGGACACCACTTTAGGCATAAAAGAAGGGGTAGTCCTGAGGGAGACCCTGTCAGCATGAAAAATAATGAAGGGCTCCACTGCCATAAGTGCTTGTAACTCAGACAGTCTTCTAGCTGAAGTGATGGCCAGAAGCAAGGCTGTTTTCCAAGAGAGGAATTTTAACTCGGCTGAAGCTGCAGGCTCAAAGGGGGGGGGGGGGTGAGTTTTTCCAGTACAAAGTTAAGGTGCCAAGCAGGGGTGGGTGTTCTACTTGGTGGCCTTAAGTTGTTTTCCCCTCTCAGGAACTGTTTGATGAGAGGGTGAGAGAAGAGAGGTGGCTCAGTGTTGTAATGAGCTGAGATGGCAGAGGCATGGATCTTAGTGGAGGAGAAGGATAGGCCTCTGTGGAGTAGATCTGCTAAGTAATCCATGATTAGATTCAGGGAGGGCAGAGTTGTGTCCTCTCCTTTAGATTGAATACAGGAACAATACCTTTTCCACTTATCAGCATAGGATTTCCTTGTACTGGGTCTTCTGGCTTCAAGAATGACGTCCAGCACTTACTTGCTTAGGCCGGCCACTGGGGGAGAATTCAAGGAATAAGCCAGGCTGCAAGATTCAGGGTTTGCAGTTGCGGATGCAAGATCTGCCCCCCCCCCCCTGCTGAGTGAGGAGGGTTGGGATCTGGGGTAGGTGCCAGAATGGCACCAGTGACAGGCTGCACAGTAATGGGTACCATTGCTGGAGTGGCCAGTCTGGGGCAATCAGGATTGTCCTTGGTCTGTCCTTTCTTATCTTGGGTAATATTCTTGAGAGAAGAGGCAGAGGGGGAAATGCATAAATTGAGATGTTTACCCACTGGAAAGATAGGGCATCCACTTTCCAGGCCCTGCTCTGAGGTGTCCTGGTGCAGAATTTGCTGAGCTGGTGATTGCAGGGGGAGGCAAAGAGATCCACCTCTGGGGTCCCCCATTTCTGAATCAGAAGTTTGAAGGTGCTGGGCTCTGATTGACACTCATGTGGGTCTAGGAGATTTCTGTTTAGGTCGTCTTCCAGTGAGTTTTGTTTGCCTGGCAGGAATTGAGCTTGCAGATGGATCTTCATGTCCAAGGCCGTGTTCCACAGGGCCATGGCTAACCTGCAGAGTGGGTAAGAGTGGGTTCCCCCTGCTTGTTGATGTACCACATAACTGTGGTGGTGTCTGTTTTTATTAGCAGGTGTCCTGGTGAGAGTAGGGATCTGAAAGCTGTCAGAGCATGCTGCACAGCTAGCATTTCTTTCTGGTTGATGTGCAGATGAAATTGACTCGGGCTCCAGTGGCCATGAATGCACTTGCTGTCCATGTGTGCCCCCCAGGCATAGTCTGATGTGTCTGTGGTTAGAGTCTGGGTGGTGTGGGGTTGAGTAAAGGGGAGTCCCTTGTTGTGGTTGCATGCTGCTGCCCACCAAAGAAACTCTGTCCTTAGACAGGGTATGATAGGAATGATGGTTTCCAGGCCCTGAGAATGTTGGCACCAAAGACTTTTTAAGTACCATTGAAGTTTCCTCATATGCAGTCTGGAATATGGAATTAGTAGGATGCAAGAGGCCATGAACCCTAGGGCCTGCAGGATTTCCTTGCAGATAGCTGGGTTCTGGTGGCCATTTGAGTAAAGTAGTCTGTCAGATAGGCTTGTTTTTCTGGAGTGAGGAATGCCATCTGGGATGCTGTGTCCAAGCTTGCTCCCAAGAATACAATCTTTTGACTGGGGACTAGTTTGATTTCTTTTCATTGATGGTGTACCCCAGGGAGATTAGAAGTTTTTTTTTACAAATGTCAGGTGCTGCAACAGCATTTCCTGACTGTCTGCCTGAACTGGGTAGTCGTCCAAGTGCGGATAAATTTGAATATTTCTCTGTCTGCAGTAAGCAATGGCTGGAGCCAGGCATTTTGTGAATACTTTGGGAGCAGTGGATAAGCCAAAGGGAAGTGCAGAGAACTGATAATGCATAGATCCTGCCCTGAAACAAAGATAGTTCCTGCATAACTCCCTTATAGGGATGTGCAGATAGGCTTCTTTTAAGCCTAGGGTGACTAACCAGGCATCTTTGGCTAGCATAGTAGAAGTTACTGCAGGGTGAGCATTTTGAATTTTGGTACCACCAGGAAGGTGTTGAGAGTTGAAAGATCTAGGATTGGGTGCCAAGTGCCCTCTTTTCTGGGTACAAGGAAAAGTCTGGAATAGAATCATTGACCCATCTGTTCCACAGGAACAGATTGAATTGCCCTTATAGAGAGCGGAGATTGAACTTGGTTTTGTGCCACTGCCCACTGGTTTGGAGGAAGGTCTGGGAACCCTTTTGGGGTTGACAGTGAGTGGAAGTAGAATTTGTACCCCTGGGATACAATGTTGAGGTCCCAACTGTCTTTGGTCATGGACATCTAGTTTTTTGCATGAAGGGCAAGTTTTCCTCCTAGGGGCACAAGCAGCTGGGCAAAGGTGGGGAATGGAGTAGAGAAGTCATTGTGAGGTGTTACCATAGGGAGGTGGCTTAGCACTCCCTGCTTTGGGGGTGGGGGCACTCCATTGTTTAGATCTCTGCATACCCTGAGACTGTAGTCTGGGCGGTTTGTTTCCCCTGGGTCTAGTTTGAGATGGCCTGGAGGGGGCTGGAAAGGACCAGTGTTTCAAGGGGCAATGCCTACTGAATCTAGGAGGCTGTATTTGTAAGAATTCTTTAACTGTCTGCATAGAGTTAGCTTTTTCTTCCATCTTTTTAAGAATCTCTTCTGCTTTGGTGCCAAACAGATTGTCCTTGTTCAAAAGAAAGTCTAATAACTTTGATTTGACATGGTCTGGCAAGGTCTGCTCCTTAAGCCAAGCATGTCTTCTCAGTACAGAACCAGTTACTGCTGCCCTGCAAGATGCTTCTAGGGCATCAAAGCCACACTGCAATGTATGTTTGCTGACTTGGCTTGCAGAATGCATACGTTCCTGCAATTCTTTATTTTCAGCACAATCTGTAAAGGTAGCTATTTTTTGCTTAATAAGTTCCATAATATGTTGCTGATACTTCAGTGTGTGAAACTGACAATTTAAGGCCCTAATGACGAGAGTTGCAGAAGTATATACTTTTTTACCCCATCTGTCCAAAGCTCTGGAATCCCTGTCTGAAGGTGTTTGATTCTTAGCTGTAGTCGCCTTGATACCTTTAGGACCCTGGGAAATGATCTCTGGGTCAGCAGTAGGATTTTTGAAAAGGAATTTATGAGAGTCAGGTACTCTGTAGTACCTGTCTGGTTTCCTAGGAACAGGGGGTAAAGTATCAGCAGTAAGACTGGATTCCATAAAGACATCATCCACAACTTATAGGACTGGGGGCATTGATAAAGGCCTATGTTGTGGCAAGTCTAGGAATTCTCTGAGTCTCTTTTTGGACTGAGGATAGTCTTGGCATTCCCAATGGAAATGCTCTCTTAAAGCATGTAAGGTTTCACCAAAAGAAAAATCCTCTGGAGGAGAGGCAGAGGGAATGCATTCCTCTGCATCTGAATCCTCATAAGCAGATAAGGGCATGTCTTCATAGTCAGAAACCTCAAAGTCATCAGAATCTTGGTCTTTTGAAGCTGCTGGGGACTGATCTCTTTTTCTCTTAGCAGGGGAAGTCTGACTTCCCCTAATCAGTATAATAAGTCCTTCTGCCATTCTAAGCATTTTATGTTGTGGCAAGGGAGCAAGGTGCATGCACTTTTGTCATCAGTTTTCTAGGTGTAGCACGTACTCTTGGCCTTAGAAACTCTGTAGTTTTAGACAGAACTGAAGTCGTCGGTTTGTGTCGAATATCGGTAGTGCAAAGAACTTCCTCAGAAGCCAGTGCCTGCTCAGCAGCTCAGTACCCATCCAAGGTAGAGACATCCGCAGGTTCCGTGGTCGAAGAAGAGTCTTGCGGCATACCGGACATCCGAACGGGTCTCGGTAGAGGCTTGCGAGTCCATTGCAGCGGGCATCAGGGGCTGTGAAAGTGCCTCATTGAGTACCAGTGAACTGGCAACTAGCTTAACGGAAGCATCATCGGCAGCTTTGGACCTGTGTGGTCTGTCTCTGACTTTATCCTTACATTTTTTCAGAATATCGGTAGTCGGATGGCTTACCGAAGCCATTTCGGAATATGGAGATCGAGAACAAAAGTATTTAGTGACAATAACGGCCCAACAATGAATGGTTCAGGCATTGAACAAGGCACAAAACTGACAGTGAGGTACGTCGTTGTCTGGGCCTAAACAGGTGAAGCAGTAAGAATGAAACTCTCGGTGTGGTATTTGCTTTCCACAAGTAAGACAATTGTTAACTTTTTCAGACATCGGTTAGAGCAAGAAAAAAGGATCCCCAATGGGGTACTTAGCTTTAGAACACTTCAGGATGATTCAATTTGTAAACGAAAACTCAGATAGCGGCCATTCGACACTCGTGCAAACTGCTTTTGCTTTGGACTCCTCTGCAAGAAAGACTGATGTAATGGCGTCGGCTGCCTGTTTTTATACTCCTGACGACCTGACATCAGTCCTGAAGCGACAGCAACCGACGCAGAAATACTAAGTTTCAGGTATTAGGGCCGACTGAGGGCTACCTGCAGGCAGATAACCCAAGTGTGATGACTGCAACAGTGAAACACGAAGAACATCAAAAGATACTATCAAGTGTGGCTTTTGTAACTACTGTCCATATATTTATGAAGGGGATGTTAATGTAGGGGGTGAGCAAGGAATTTTACTCCATTTGCAAGATGGAAATTATCTCAGCAAGGCTATTGTATACATAGCACAGTGTTCTATCTGCACATGTTTTTATATAGGAAAAGCAGAGAGAAATTTTAAGAAAAGGATATATGAACATATTCATAACATATTTATTAAAAATGCTAATAGTGCTCTGTTTAAACACAGCGAAACATGTTCAGGTTTCGAAAAGTTTAGATTTGGTATTATAGACAAAGTTAACATAACCCCTAGGGAGGTGACTGGGAAACACTACTTGAATACAGAGAACTTTATTGGCAACTTAGATTGATTGCTACCATAGCCCCAGGACTAAATGAGAATTTGTCAGTTAAACCTGATTTAAAGCTTAGGTCAGCTAAGCTATAAAGTCATGCTGTTACTATGTTGTTGAACACTAGTTACTAAAGATGTTTTAAAAATTAGTATGTACTCAAACATACTATAAGGATTTTATAAGTTGTCAGTATATAGTTTTGAATGGTGGGCATAGGAAAAAGTAATTCAATTGTGGGATTTAAATGGGCAAATTTCTGTGTGTAAGTTTTTTGTGTATAGCTTTAAATGTAACTAAGAACGTGATTGGTTGTTGAGTATATTTGAACAGATGTTTTCTTTCTTTGTAATATGGTTCTGATAAAATTTCGATATTTAATAAAATGAAAGTGTTTAATCTTTTTAACCTTTTTATTAGAAAGGTTCTACTTAGTATCTCATTATTTCTGTGGTGGTGGCATTGCATACACACCTTTTTTTTTTTTTTTTGTTAACAGTCTTAAAATTTACCATTGGGTAGCTGGAGGAATATTTGTGGGTGATGTGACTGTACCCAAAACTCTCACCTGAGCTTGGTTTTCAGAATGTCCATGGTTTTGCCTTGTATTTTTGCCCTTCCCCTCATAAAAAATTTTGATTTTCAGATACATCACTAAGGATTACAGCCAGTCAATAATACTAGACATAAACGTTTCTTACTTCTTATTGCCTGGAAAATATGTGTTGATGAAAATCTTGGTCTGTTAACTTTTCAAGTGAATTGAAGTAATATTGAAATTTGTCCCTGGTTCTAGGCCTTTGCTACCCCCTCCCCATTATTATTGGCATTGTCCAAAATTCTTGAGCACAGAAACTGAGAGGAATGCTTTATGCATATATTAAAAAGTAGTATGGAGAGACATTTGGCCCACATGGCTACATGTGTCATGTTCTGACACTGCACTTGGAAAAGTCACTTGCACTACATGGCTGCTGAGCCTGTATCCTTAACATGCTGTATAAACTGAACAGTAGTAGTTTAAGCTGGCAATGTGCTAGTAGATGTAAGTCCCCATATCTACACTGCAGTCCTGTAAGGGTACGTAACAACTTTACAGTCTGGCCCACATTAACCATCATGACTATGAAATGATGGTGCAAGATGCTGATGGCAGAAACATGCTGCAGCTATGGACTGCAGGCATATACATGCATAACACATCCTGAAATGTGCTCTGCCTGCAGGTTGATGGTCCATATGCTGTAACACTGCCCATCTCTTGTCCATTCCTTAATTCCAAGTAAAACAAACTTCTTTTTTGTAGCCTTGTAACTACAAATCCTTTAGTTTTTACTTTTATTTATTAACCAGGTAAGTGAAGTTGTTCTACTTGAACCCATTTCAGACACTACCTGTTTCATAAGGGTCACAGCAAATACAATATGTATATGGCCAATATAGTGTAACAAACTAAGCAACATGTTATTCAGAGGAAGCTGAAAAAAACAGAGAAAACCCAAGCAGAATATGCAGAACTCCATTTGAGAAGCAACCAGAAGTCAGAATGGAAACCCAGACAATACAGGTGTGATGCAGAGCTCTTATTACTGTGCCACTGTGTGGGCTTTGTCAGTAGTCAGCTGCATGGTTTTGCTAAATACTATTCTTAGTATATTATATTACCTCACTAGTCTATTTCTTGTACTGACACTGCAAAGTAGTTGTGCCTTAGATTTTGCTAAATGAAATATCTTTTTTTATTTTTTCCTTGATGGATACCTGTTACAAGTTTGCCTTGAATGTTTATACACTATTGTTGCTTGCAGAGATTAATAGTAACTCTTTGTGTACAAATTTGTGTACTTCACCTTTGTGAATAGCTCCCATATTTCCCAAAGGATCTTGTTGAGTCAGCCCTGGGTGCTGTTGGGCAGTTGCATCCTACACTCGCCCCCCAAGTAATATAACTATCCCCTGAGGTCACACAATTTGTGAGGAAGGGGAACCATGTAAGGTGATTTCTTACTACTGATGAGTCAAACAGGTTAGCAACTAATTGATCTGGCAGTTAGAACAGATGACTAACTGACATACTTGTTCTCATAAACTGACTCAACAACACCTTTAAAGATATGCCTAGGGTGCATACTTTCTGAACGTACATATCTTAATGCTTGCACTTGCTTCCTGTAAATCACAGCATTCAGAGCAATATTGCTGAGCACAGATAATGGAATGTTAGTCGAGATGGAAGGTATGGCAAATGACTTTATAAATAGAGGTTATAGTGATACACTTATTGAAGAAACCAAAGTCTGGTGAAAAACAAGAAAAAATGTGGCAAAATCATAAAAATCTGGAGAAAACAGAAACACTTGGGAGAATGTCAGTACTGAGAATAGGAATAGAAGTAGGATTAGTTATATGATGAAATACAACAGACATACCAGAATAGTACAGAAGATTATTAAAAACAACTGGATTATCTTGGTGTCTTGTCAAAAAGTAAATGAGATAGTAGGAATAAGACCTTGGTTTGTCTATAAAAATGAAAAGAACTTGAAACAATACTTATGTTACAAAAATACATCTAAGGGGAATGTAGATTCTAGCTTTAAGATAAAGAAAAAATCTGGAACCACCCCTTGTTATAATTGTGTTCACTGTAGAGATATTAATACAGGCATATTCTTTAAGCACCCTATTAGTCATGAATTGTTTGAGTTTAAAGCATCGGGTACATGTAATACTGAAAATGTGGTTTACTTTGCAAACTGTGTCCAATACCTATGTTTTTACATTGGTAAGACTAATAAGAAACTAAAAGAAAGCATGAGTTCACATATATCCGAGATTCATAGGAACATTAATAACAATGCTCTAGCAATGCATATATCTATATATGGAACAGGGCATGTGTTTAAATTTAGAATCTTGCATACTATTTATCCTAGCGATAGTGGGGGTGATATAATTAATAGAGCAGAATTAAATGAATATAAATGGATTAATTACTTTAGAGATAGCTTACCAGGATTTAATAGCAGCAACAGTATAAAACCTATTTTAAAAGACAAGCATGAGGTAATTTAATAATGTTTTTTGCCTTTAACTTGTTATATATAATGTGTTTGTCTTTAGGATGTTGAGTGATGTGAATTAGGTATGTTAACTGAGTGGCTGTATCTAAACATATAAGACATGCAATTTTGCCTAGGTGTATTACACTGAAAAAGAGTTTGAGTCAAAAGCTCTGCGTGTTTTCTATTTTTTACTTGATTAAATGTTATTGAACGATGGACTTCTGTCATTTGTTTGGTTCTATTGGTGACCTTTGTACCTTGTAGTCCTTCAGCTATCCAGGAGAATTGTTGGACTGACCTTCAGGGACACAGGTAGAATCCTAGGGGTGTATTTTCTGTTTCCCATCCAGTTATCCAGGTTGTGCTTTAAAAGGGTTAATGAGGTACTCTGCTTGAAGCGGAGAGGGAGTCTTTTCCATAAAAGGGGGCATCTCTGGGACACAAATCTGTCCCGCCAACAAGTCCTATTGATGTCACAGACCAGGTTGAGGTCGCTCATGTGGGTTACTCGAGTAGAGCTTGACTTGCGGATGTGCAGCAGTCCCATAAAGGTGGGGTCTGAAATTGCTTTGGGAGAAGTCTGTAGGAGACTGAGTACAGGGACAGGACCTTTAGCCTATCTGAGTAGGGTAAATTTTTGAAGCCCTGGATTCTCCTGGTTAGGAACCTCTGTGGTCTCTCCAGCTGCTGCGTGTGTTTTGTGAGGTACATGCAGAAGGGGGCATTGTACTCAATAATGGGTCCAATCCTTTCAGCTGTCCTGAATTCTGTAGAACATCCCTGAATTGGTCTCATATTTTTACCACATCCCTCATAAGAGTTTTGATTTCTTGATAGATCACTAAGGATTATAGCAAGTCAAGTACTGCCAGACATTAGAGTATCTTGCCTGTTATTGTTCAGAAAATGCATGTTGATACAAAAGCTTTTGTTTAACTTTAAATGAATTAGAGTAAAATTTAAAAATTGTCCTGATTTTGGGTCGTTGTCCACCCTCCTGTTATTTTTGGCTTTGTTCAGAAATCTTGGGTAAAGAAGTTACAATGTATTTATGTCTCTCATTGGCACACCGTGTAGCACACATGCACATGCACAAATTCATACACACATTAATAATAAAATATTGTTTAGTCCATCATTGCTTCTGGAAATGCCTTCTTGGACACCTAAAATATTTTTGTGGACACTCATTTAGCTACTTCTAGGATGTATTCATCTCAGTCTGTGTATTTCACACAACCTCTGTGAGATATATTCTTTTCTAAATAAACATATCCCCAACTGTACCACATTATGAGGCACATTTCTCATTCTGAGTCTTAAAAACTCAATTGTTCCATGCTGTTCTATGCAAAAAGGGTTTGTCGCAGATTCATTGTTACAAACCTTGCTTTTTAACAGGTATCTGTGATGAGTAATACTGAATCATACAAATTCATCAAGATAACTTTTTTTAGGGATAAATTAACACATACAGCTATGCTGTGAATTTCCTAGATGAAGTGTTAACAAATGTTCCACATTTTGCCCATGTGTTACACATTATAAAATGTAGTATTCTACATTTTGGAGATGGAGGGTTGCCTGTTTTGAACAAATGTCATCAGTTTCTTGTCAGTAACATTCTCTTCCCAAAACAAAATGAAAATGATCTTTAGTTGCTCACCCTAATTCACAATTACTCTTTACTGCTACTTTTTTTGAGTAATTTTGCTACAGAATCACTCCACCTTCTCTTGTTAAGATTGACAGGAGTCTGTCTCTTTGAACACAGTAATATTTTTCTCTAGACATTTTCCTTTCAGACTCTCTTATTGATATCAAGTTTTCAATCTGAAGGAAGGAAGGAAGAGGAGATAGGCATTATGTCCTTTAATCTATGACCCATCAATAGCTATGCTGTCAGTAGGCACACACCCTCTGAATGACTATTTCTATAAACCAACAAGACTAGATGTATTTCTGTGTAACAGTCAGTGTTAAGCTCTAAGTTTTTGTCATGATTTTTTTGTCTAACAATTAGTCTTGCTGTTTTGATTTTACCTGTGGACTATTTGTTGTTCAGAGAGGAGGTCACATGGCTGAATCCCCCATTGCTCTGAAAAATGTCATGAATTCCACAACTACACAGTGTGGACCATTATTTTAGGTAACCTTGGGTCCCCTGGTTTGACAGACTCTTAACCAGGATTACATCTTGGTATACTATCCATGAAAATCATATTTGTCTTTATGTTTGTTTCCCCTCCATGCCTGCCAACTATTAGCTCTTCCATCAGTCTTGAACTTAATTATGCCACCATTTCCCCAGCAAGAGGATAATAGCTGTCTGGAGGGGCCTGGCATTCAGAAAGCCATGGAGGTGCTAGTGTGAGAGCATTTTCAATATGCCTTAACTCTATCCCTGATAGCTGATGTGAGCACTCTTGTTCATAAGTTCATAGGTAGATACTAGGCTATTGGCCCTGGGGCCTATACAAGCCCATCCAAAAAGGTACCCTGGCTTTTGCCACCCAAGAAAATTATTTTCCTGTGCCACTGTCGAGCACAGCACAGAGGTGATCCCCGGGGTGAATTTCCTATTTCCCATCCAATCATCAAGATTTTTCTTGAAGAGTGCTAATGAGGAGCTTTGTTTGATATAGATAGGTAGTTTATTCCAGAGTATGGGAAGTCTCTGGGACAGGAATCTATCCCTCTGGCATGTTTTGTTTATTGTGGTGACAAGGTTTAGGTCCCTAGAGTGTGTAGCTCAGAGGGATTGGGATTTCTTTAAGTGGAGCATGTCCAACAGCTCTGGGTTTGTCACTGCAAGAACCTACAATCTCCTCACCTTGCCTGTGAATGTTCCCAACCACAATATTAATGAGAGCTATTGTTTACTAACTTGGTAGAGTCAAACTCATATCCCTAGTATGAGCTGCATTTCAACATCTCAAGCCTCCATTTGTTGGTAATGAGTAGCCAACTAGAACCACTACACCCTTCCTCCCTTCCACTTTTTTAATTTTTCCAAATCTTTTCGGTTTCTAATACAGTGACAGGAATGGACCCCATTCCTAAGTCAAAGTATGATTAAAGTTCACAATTAGTATTGTTTCACTCTTTGATGTCAGCCAGTAGTGCTCTTCGCAGCAGCCACAATGTGCCCAGTAATGACTCCTTTTGTAGTTTGTATGGAGTTACATGTATCAGTAACATATCTAAATACGATTGTAGACTCTTTTTTTGTTTTTTATAAGACCCATTGCTCCTACTACTGTTGGGACTATCTGGGTGTCTTTCTTCCACATTGTTCTTGTTTCTGCTTGCAAATCCTGATATTTTATAACTTTGTGTCTGTCTGAACGCAGGATACTGTAGTCACTGGGCGTAGTAATTTCAATGATCAATGTTACTTTTGTCTTCTTTTCTTGGACCACTATAACCAGTTTTCTAGCATCTATCTTTTGAACTGTTGGTAATAGGTGATCCCAAGTGATATAGACTTCATCATTTTCTATGATGGCTTGTGGCTCATGTTTTCAGCGTTTTTCAGCCACTTCAATACCATAACGTTTGCACAATCCCCACTGCAACAGTCTCGCCACATTATTATGTCTTTCAGTATGCAGTCCTTCTGCCATTAGTATGTCACAACCAGCAACGAGGTGTACAACTGTTTCCAGTTCCATTTTGCAAAACCTGCATTTGCCTGTTTCTCCCACGTGTTCAATGGACTTTGTAAACCAATGTGTACGTAGCCCACTATCTTGTGCCACCAATACTAACCTTTCATCTCTTGGATTGAATTTGCCTCTCCTTAACCATTCCTGTGTTCGTTCCTTATCAACATGAGGTTCTTCCAGAAGTTTTCTATATTTGCAACTATATCTATGCATTTTCCACATTTCTTGCCTTCTCATCTGATCCTTCACCTTATATTCTTTCTTTTGTTTTTTGGCACATTCAATTGCTGCCTGTTTTTTACATACTTTTGGTTTGATTTCCATTCCTGCTTGATGCCAATATGATTCTGCTAGATTAAGCAGAGAAGTCATCTTAGATTTATTCTCCTTATGTTTCAAAACTTTCACTATGTTTGGGTCTTGTGAGGTCAGCAGATATGTGTGGAGTCCCACAATTGCAGATCTATACATGTAATCAGTTTCAAGGAGGCCTATCCCTCCTTCAGAACGGGGAATATATAATCTTGATATACACTGATTTTTTAAATCCTTTAGTGAGCATGAAGCATCCTTCTTGTTTTCCTGTCTAATCTATTCAACACATTTTGGAAACAGTCAATCACTCCAAAACTGTACGTTAGGACAGGAAGAGCAAATTGGTTTATAGCTTGGATTTTGTTCCCAGATGTCAACGCTGTTTTCAGAATTAATTTTAAGTCTTCTGAAATATTCCTTACTAAGTTTGATTCACATTTGTTCATGTTTTATTGCTGATCCTTCATCAATTCCTAAATATTTATATACTACATCTTGCTCAAATTCTTTTATATCACATTCTTGTCCCAAACTGATGTTTTTCTGGTGCTGCAGTTTCCTGCTTTAAAGGTTACTTTTGCACATTTATCAAGACCAAATGACTTCTTACACCATCTGAAAAAGTTTTGACAACCTGCAGCTGTGCTTTCAGTTCCTCATATGATGAGCTATACAGTTTTAAATCATCATCAAAGAGAAGATGAGAAGTCTTTTGAATTTGTTGTTTTCTAGGAGCCAAATTATAGCCATGGCCTAAGCTGTTAAAAAGACAGATTAATGGGTGAAGGGCAAGGCAGAATAGCAGTGGTGACAGAGAGCCACCCTGGAATATTCCTTTTTGAATTGTTATACCTGGGATAATAATTTGTATTTTATCATGGCTTAATTGTAAAGGGGTCTGCCACTGTTTCATGGTCACTGTAATGTATTCGATCAGTGTAGGATGTATCTCATACATTTTTAAGCACTCTTTTATCCATGAATGTGGGATATTATTAAATGCTTTTTTGTAGTCAATTCATACCATACTTAGATTCCTCCCTTTTTGCAGTTCTCCACTATGACTTTATTTAACAACAAATGATCCTTTGCTCCATATGACTTTCTTTTATTGTCCCTTTGTTCTACTGCCATAATTGAGTTTTCTTCTAAATGACTATAAACTCTATCAGCATCAATTCCCGTGTATAGTTTATACATTGTCGGAAGGCAAGTTATTGGTCTATAATTTTTAAAGTAGCTTGCAGGTTCACTCTTAAGTAGGAGTATTGTTTTTCCTGTTCTTAGCCAGGTTGGTGTCTGTTTGGGGTGCACATATAAATAGTTCTTACTCGTGGCTAAGTCTCTGTGGAAAGATGTTAATACTTTTAGCCAAAAATTAGGTACTGCATCTAGGCCTGGGGTTTTCCAGTTAGAGGCTTTTCTTAACTTTATTTCAAAATCTCTGGCTGTTACTTCATCCCATTTCATATCCTGTACCTTCAAACTTCTTATTCTTCCTTTAACTTATTCTATCCATTTAGCATCTTTGTTATGTTCCACAGGATCTTCATAGATACTTCTTCAAAATGCATGTATTTCTTCTTTTTTTGGTGGTCTTTAAATTCCTTTTACCTTGTTTCCCAATTCTCTATAGAACTTTTTTGCGTCATCAATAAATTGCTTATTTTGTACTTTTCCTTCATATTTATCTTCATATCTTCTACGTTTTTCCACCTGTGCTGAAATTTTTAGTTTGTTATTTACGACAGTGCATGATAGATCCTGGTCTGTTCTAATACTGCACATTGCTTTTATCCCATCTATCTTTCTTTCTTAGTATTTTTGTTGATCTGTTCCCTCTTCTATATTCTTCTAACAGTGACACTTTTTGTCTTAATTGCTTTATAGTTTTCACTATTCGATACTTACATGATGGTATTCAATTTTTCCCCTTCCTTTCTCTCACTACCCTGTGTTCCTATGGTAGAAAGCCATGGAGGTGCTAGTGTGAGAGCATTTCCATTATGCCTTAACCCCATCCTTGATGACTGATGTGAGCACTCTTCTCAGTGCAAGAACCTACAATCTCCTCACCTTGCCTGTGAATGTTCCCAACCACAATATTAATGATAGCTATCGTTTACTAACTTGGGGAAGTGTCATACTCATGTCCCTAATATGAACGGCATTTCAACATCTCAAGCCACCATTTGTTGTTGATGAGTAGCCAGCTGGAAATACTATGCCCTTCCTGCCTCCCTCCAAGATGGGTGAGCCAATGTTGGCTAAGCTCCTCCAAATGGCTCCTCCAGTGCCCATGGTTCTATTACAACTTGGGTCATCTTGATCATAGTCAGAGCTTTATATCCCTCAATGCCACGTCCATAAAAATCATGAGCAGATGTTGTGACAAAACGCCCCTTTGGTGAAGCCTGACAACCATTCTTCCAGTGATGCTGAAATGTTCTTTGAAAACTTAAAGTAGCAATCCACAGGAATATTTACTTTCAATAATAACAATCAGAGATGTGTTTTTCTTTTGGCTTACCCCATTGCCCTTATGCTACAGTGGTCACTTAGACAGATCTCTCAACTGTTCCTTTTTTCTGGCTTACTCCTGCACATAATATACCTATTTTTGGAGGTATGACTCTATTTTGAGGCTTGATTTACTGAATTTTGCAATACTGTTCATTAAAGTCTATAGATTTTACACCATTTCTTTGATACTTTGGTTTTATCTGTCCATCAGTTTTGTCAGTCTGCTTTTCAGACATGTTTCTGAGTAGTATCCCACAGTCCTACAGGAATCAGGGAGTTACATGCTACAGACCTCTCAGCCTCTTAGCGCAAAAAAATCTGGATGCAAAAATAATGAGGGGTCAAAGGCCCCAAAACAAGAACAGATTTTAAATATTGATCTTCTAAACTGAGAAGGTTGTCAGACTAACAGTTTATCATACATTTTTCTGATGGATATGAAGTCTGAAACTCAAATGTCTGAAATTATTTAATGACTTTTAGTGAATTTGGTCCTTTATGATTTGTCTGAAAACCACAAATTACATGAAGAACATACCAAAATATAACGCAAAATTTTGGACATTCTATGAAAATATGGACAGTTGAGATGAGAGGTATGATGTGCTATTTGAAAACTAGAAACATCCAACAAAAATATGAAAATCTAATTAGTATATAATTTGAATAACACATAGCACATAGTAATATAATATCAATGATTGTGGAAAACACATGTTAATCTTTTGGATTGTTTATTTATGCATTTATTTTTGGGGTGATAAATAGTGGACAGGTGCTACAAGATTTTTGACCATTTTGCCTACCAGTACCTTAAATGTAATCCAGTCTGGGTCCTAATCAGACAGACAGACAGACTGTGACAGCACTTGAAAAGAAAATGTGTGACTCCTTTTCTGTGATAATTGTAACATTCCCTTTTGCCCTGTCTACTGGATGCCTGCATGGTGACTGTCAAAACAGTGGTAATTCTTGGTGAAACACTGTTGGCCTAAGACGTCTGATTTTTTCAAGTTTGTAATATGACAAGGATATCTGGGTTTTCTACTTTGGTGAATGCTTCACATTCATTTTTCATTTAGTATTACCAATATTATGACACATAGTCCCAAAGTGTTTTTTTCATTGCTCATTATATCAGTTATCTTTTAGATAACAGCAAGTTCGGTAACTGAGGGTGATTGCTAATCCATGCAGACCATCACTTGCTGCAGGAGCGAAGATTATATACACCATTGCCTGCCCTTTGGAGTAGTAGGCTCCATTGCTAGACTCTCCCTGAACACTGAAAATGACAGTCTATGCATATCCAGCAGCCTAGTATCCCTTCCTGATGAGGGCTAATACAAGTATGGAAGGTAGCGTGTTCAAAGCCAAGGAGCGATGCAAGTAGGTGATAATGAATAAACAAAGGTTCCCACTGTTGAGGCTATGGAGTCAATGCATTCAGAAATGTACTGCTTTCTGAAATAACGCTACTGAAAACTGAAAAGGTAAGTCAAGGAGTAAAGAAAGACACTTAAGGACACTAGAAACTGGTTGCAAATGGAAGCTGATTTGCTAAGACTTATAATGTTATGCTTGATGCATGATTTTAATGCATCAGGCTGATTATGCTATGCCTATTTGATGATTACTGTAAACACATCTACAACAGTCCCTAAACATTTGGCACAACATGCTACAATTTTTGGAATTGCATTCCAGCTCTGTAGCACAGCTGCTGAGTCTTAATTAATCCAGAGGGAGTGATACGTAACAGCCAAGGGCAAATATTAATAATAACGCTCATTGCCTATGTTTGTGGTAAGAGGGAAGGAGTTGTGAGGAATCAGAACATGTGAAAAGGATGACTTTGCTCTGTGTCACACTACATTACACAGAGACCACTGTAGAGTTAAATCCTAACTAGTTTATGCAGATGCCTTTTTAAAACAAATACATGTCAAGCATATTAATAAATCTGTGACTGCATCTACATTTCCCCCACAGAGAATTATTAGAGAAGTATTGCACCTTCATAAATAGGGATAAAAGCTCAAAGTACTGGTTAAACATGAACATAAAGTGGATTTACATTTTCAGAGATTATTTAGAGATTATTGCTGATATGCAAGTAAGCCGCGGTTGTACAGCGGTAGCGTTGTTGCCTCACAGCAAGAGGATCTCCTGTTCAATTCTCGGCTGGAGTGCCTCCTGTGAGGAGTCTGCATGTCCTCCCCGCGGTCGAGTGGCCTCCGAAAGACATGTGTGAATGGGTGTGCCTTCGCTGAAGGTTGGGCATCGGGCTGGCAACTCGACACCATAAAAATCTACTGCCAATCATTAGCGGACCGGAGTTCCGCTGTGACGATCCCTAACCGGGAAAAGTCAAAAAGACAAACAACAACAACATTGTTGATATGCAAGTATTTCCATGCATGTAGCAGCTCATTTCAGCATACTTAGATATATGTGCTGAATTTCCTACACTGTTCTGCGTAAATGAATTTATAGTTTCTGTTTTCTTGACTTTACTTTATTTACTCTGACTTTTTTAACATTTCAAGATCATGCCATGTGTATAAATTAAATAATCAAAACACATATGCACATTTATTCACAGTTAATAAAATACGAATGATACTTTTATTACTCCAAATAAAATATTACAAGTTAAAGGCTAAATAATACTTCAAACATACTCACTAAACTATGTTGCTTTAATGTCAGCAAATATCCTATTTTCTCCAAGGCCTAACGTCAGTAGCAGCAGCTTCCTTATTACGAAAAATGAACTATTTCTTTATTTTTACGCATTTTACTAGCATTTGTAACAATAAACATTTTATCATCTCTCCATTTTTTTCTAGCTGCCATTCAAGGTCAAGTAGTTATTTCTTTTTTTTTTTTTCAAAAACATTTTTTATTTTGTTTTCATTATAAACATACACAAATGTACATTTCTGACAGTACTCAGCTCAGTACACAAGTACCATCATAAGGTAGATGTACCTCTGCCTTGGACACTGCTAAAGACTTAGATACCAAACAGGAGCTGATCTCATGAAATATTGCAGTTGCAGTGAATTGTGCGGGCAACAATCAAGGCTTATCTTTTTTTTCCCAAAGTTGCCAGTAATAAAATGGAACTCTCAGGGGTGCATACATGTTCAAAGCTTCTTTGCAACTGCAGATGTGAGCAAAATGCAAAAAAGTTGAAAAATAGGGATTGATAGATTAAAGATAAAGGATTCTTTTATCATTTCAGGAACCCTATATAAAGGTATCTCATGATCTTATTGCACAAGTGTAAGTTAGGCAAAAAAAGACTGACTAACTATATATATATATATATATATATATATATATATATATATATATGTGTGTGTGTGTGTGTGTGTGTGTGTGTGTGTGTGTGTGTGTGTGTGTGTGTGCGTGTGTGCGTGTGTGCGTGTGTGTGTATTTATGTGTAAATGTGTGTATAGATATATATATATATATATATATATATATATATATATATATATATATATATATATATAGGTTCACTTCAAAATTCTGAAAGCTCAAAATATTGAAAACTCATAATACCGAATCTCATAATACTGAAAAACATACAGGACACCAACACTGACAGCAGAAATATATACAAAAACATATTACTCATCTGCAATTATAAGCAGGGGGGCAAGCCCCACTGCATCCCCCATGTGGGGGGATGTGCCCCCCATACCCCCTGCTACTTAAATATATCAACTCTGAGATCGCACTTCACAGAAGAAAATGGCAAACATAACATTACATGCTTCATGACTGCCTGTTGTAACCTTAGTCATGTTCCCTTTTAATGTACTATACTACAACATAACTCTTCTTAGTGTAGTGAAGTGTGATCTCGGAGTTGATATATTTAAGTAGCATGGGGTGCAGGGGGGCTTACACCCCTCCTTATAGTTGGTTTAGACTGATATGGTTTATCTTTTCTTTGCTTCTGTATGTATTTCTCCTGCAATGAAGTGAACCCATATACATATATATATATATATATATATATATATATATATATATATATATATATATATATATTTATATATACACACATACACATACACACACACACACACACACACACACACATACAAATTAGGATCATATATCATTAGTTGGCATGCAGTCTGGGAAATCATTGAGAGCCTAGCACAACTTCTCAACTGCCCCAGAGAACTGTCTTGTTAAGTGACTTGCTCAAGGTGACATAGTATGCAAATGGAGGCTGATGAAATCAAACCCTAGATTGCAGAAAGTTGTTTGTTAACAGCACATAGCCTTAACACTTTTTGCTATTTGCCAGATTAATAGAAACATCCAAACATGGACATGAACCTGGATTGGAAATCTGTTGCTCTATATACTGAGCTATCCAGGATCCTAAAAAGAAGTAACAGTTTTGGCCCACAGGCCTCAAAACTCACAAACTTATACTTCATATCCTGTACTCAACCACTACACCACACTGATCCCAAAAGTGAATTCACACCATTTTCCTTTGCTCACCCATTTTCTATTTTGGGCAATCCCTTTCCTCTTTGTCTTTCCTCTTAGGACCAACATGTCTACCTCCCCTTCACCATTCCTATGGGCGTCCTCTGCACTCTTTTCCTACAATGTTTTTGCTTTGACACTGTATTCTCTTCTGAATTGGATGTAGTGTTCCAACAGTGACCTGGTTGGTGATTGGCAGAGTGGGAAGATTACGTATAACCTCTTTATCCTTGGAGCCATGATGCTACGATTGTAGCCTAGAAATTTGATGACTTTTGTACTGCTTCATAGCTTTACTTCTTGTGATGTATTCCAGCTGTCACCCTAGCTACCAGCCTTTTTACTCTTCCCTTTAATTTATCCAAATATCCATCATTCACAGTCTTATAAATCATGCTTGCATTTTTCATTAATAAATGCAATATTTTTCTATTATATTTATTACATTTAAGCTGTTACTTCTCTGCTATCCTGTTTGTCTTTCAGTTTCCAGTTTAAAGCATCTTTCAGTGACCACTAACCTCTCATGTTTTGTTGTCATCTATAAATAGTTTAATCCTGTTTTTTATGTCCAGTGCTATGCCAAAATAAACATAATGCTGGATACCAGTTACAGGATTGATCCCTGTGGAACACCACTACTCACTACACTCTCATCTGAAATAGGCATTCCAGCACTCTCTGCAGTATCTATTTTAGCCAAGTTCTCATCTGTTTCATCATTCTCTCTCCCCACTAACCCTTTTTACCTTGCTTAGCAGCCAACACTGTGTGAAGTAGTAGAAATCCTAGATAAAATTCAGGTATACATTATCCACTGTAATTCTTTGTCCACTTTCACAGTCACTTAGCCATAAAATTGTATGAGCCTTATTTGTCAGGATGTTTTGGCCCTGAATCTGTATTCACACAAGTCCTGTAGGTGATTACCTTTTAGAAACTCCAACAGCCTCTGTCTGCATATTCTCGCTCTATGATTTTAACTAACAGCTGAGGTTAAGTTTATAGTTATCAGAATATTTTGCCTTTCCATCATGTTATGGTATAGCTGTTGTATTATTTCAGTCTTTTCAGGCCATTGATCATGGATCAGCAAAATTTTTAATCACAGTAGGACACACAGGACCAAGAGGAACACATGGCCCAATAGGTCAGCAACAAAAAAAAAAAAAACCAAAAAACAAAAAAAAAAAAAAAAGACTTGAGCTCTCCTGTTTTGCTATTATTTTTTGAAAATGAGGCAATTTATCAGCTCAGCAACTACACTGGAAAGTGATTTCAGTTGCATGTTTTATCCACCTAAGGTACAAAACAAATAATATGGTCTTATAGGAGGAGGAGGGGGAGGGGTACTTGTAGCAGTAGTAATAATAGTAGTATTAGTAATAATAGCAGTATTATTTGTATTAGTAGTAGTAGTAGCAGTAGTATTATTTGTACCAAGACTGACAGATACAAAACAGTGTTTGTTCTGTGATCTCAGTGCACACAAGGAGCTATGGATAGTATAAACAATGTCATTAACAGGACTAACGGATTAATAAAGCCGTAACAGTTTACATGAATTAAATTAAATGCTGCTTTGAAAATTACTGTACCATCAATACAGCTATATCATGTTTAGTGATAAACATTAATGCCTTTCACTTACATGTTAATTAAAACATAAAAAAATGCAGTTCATGGCATTAAACAAACAATTAATGTCGCTAAATTTAATTATTATCTATACACCTTACTTTGACCCATATGTTTGACTTGCAGAATAAATAACTAGCCAAAATAATTGTGTATGCCATGGAATTGTTTAAGTTGTATGGAAATTTCTGCAACTGTATTTCTACTGTAGGATTATCAGAACATCACAAGAATAGGAGAAGGATGCATACTTAAAGATCAGTAATTCTTCAGCCATTTAAATGTGCTATGATAACAATTATGTTGGTGTAACCCAATAAACAATGAGTAATGTGCAGCCCCCTTAGATTACTTACCAAAATTATGTAAAGAATGAGCCCATAAGAAGAGGTCCATCTTCAGAAACAAAGAAGATTTATGCCACAATCTGATAATAGGTCCATCTTCCATAGCTACAATTTGATAAGAACAGATCCATCTACAATAAGAAATAAGACGTAATCCATAAATGTTAGGACTGCTTCCTAATAGAACTTACCCAGGCTGCCTCCAACCTCCTATTTCCCATCATGCACCATTCATCCTTCTCTATTTCATTTTTTTAACTGCTACTTCAAACTATAAATCTAATCAGATATGGCCAGTGGTGATTTTTATAGAACATTTCAAAGTTGTGAAGGTGAGTGTGCTGACCATTTTGTCACTATTTGATGGAAATGTTTAATTTCTAATTTACTCAGTGCCAAGCTACAGGCCCACTCTAATATGTACTCATGATCTGCTCTCTCTGTTAAGAAGACATGCCTATGGCAGGCCTATTCATGCCATTTCCAGGAACATTAGATATTCCTATTGCTTGGTTATACATCATGTTACTCAATGATGTATCTAAGCAATGGTACTGTGAGGTTCTAGGAAACTTTCTTCATTCCAAAAGTAAGCATCATTTGAAAAAGAAGCTTGCTCACCAGTTTCTAAGCCTAAAAATAAATCCAAACATCCTGAAATTCTGTTACAGATTGTGGAGGAGTCTTCTTCTTTTTAGGGATTCTTCCATTCTGTCAGTCATGATTGATGGCTCTTTACTAATGCATCACTGCTTTGTAACATTACTCTCCTCATAATAAAAAATTTCAGGCCTTCAGACTCCTTCATGGACTCATTTGTTACCCATCTGGGAAGAACTGATCCACTCATTTCCCAGTCAGGACAAGAAGTCTATGTTCCACACATTCACTGACTGGAGCAAGAGCTATCAGATCATTTGTTCCCTTATAAAGTGAGAGTCAGGTATGGATAAGCATTCATTGGCTACTTACTTTCCTCCTCCCTACTGTACTTCAGTGCCTTCATCCTTAATCTAAGTCAGGTTATCTGGGTCATAGTTAGGACTTTTGCTATATATTCCATGGGCCAAAGGGCATCCTAAGATTATTGCAAAACATTCTGGTAAGAGTAAAGATAAGTCAATCAAGCTTCTAACTATAATGGTGATGGAGTCGATGACTTCTTCCATTCCTGAGGCATGGGTTCCCTTATCTCCAATTCTGATATTCCTCTGCTTTTGAGGGAGTCTATAGCTTTTGCTCCTGAAAATTATAATCGACTGGGCACTGCTTTAATGTATTTTAATGCCACAAAATCAAAAGTTTTTGGGCACCTGGAGTTGCCTTCTTGCTTTCTATCTGGCACATCCTTTAACCCAAGACTTACTTTTTCAGCACTGGGTGCCCCACCACTAGTTTGGTGTTGGTGTTTGTGGCATCTTTACCTATTATACAGACATTTGATTTCCAAATGCCCAATTTTGCAATGTTCTACCTTGACATTTTTTTTGTTAGATTCTATTTCCAGATCACATCAGGAGCTACTCCTTCTGACTTTAACACTTTTGGCTTCACTGGCCTACATCCCTCCTATAAAACCTTACCTAGTGTCTTTTTTTTCTGATACTGGTTTCACATTTTCAGGCCCTCCAATGCTGGTCTCTCTATTACCAACTTTTTATGTGTTACCAGTGCCATGTTTTTTGAAGCTGGCTTTCTAGACATTGGTAGTTTTATTTCTGATGCTGCTCCTTCCCTTAGTGCATAGTGCCTTTAGATCCATTTCACAAACTTTGCTATAATCAGTGTGACTGATAGTTTTTCCAGCATCTTTGCTACCAAGAATAAAATAAAATGCACCAAGTTAGCACACAAACATACGTTTATTCAAACCAAAAATAGAAAAAAATAAAAATGGTTAGCGCTTTCACAACTATACAGGTTGCTTCATCAGACAAAGTAGTTCTCTGGGATAGAGAGTGGTAAGTTTGCTGTACTGAGGCTTGGGTTGTATGATTACATTATACTTGATCCAATTTATTGTTTCATTATTACGTTTCTCAATGTTTTTAGAATTGTTAAATATCCCATAATTGGCCACAGTTTTTACATTACTTCAGAATCATGTACAATTACTCAAGTTTAAAATATCCTTGATAAGTCTTTTTTATATTTTCATTTAAAAGAGAAAGAGAAGTATATGTAGAAGTTTAATTGCTGAGATTCTAAAGAGAATGATCATTTAAAAATATTGTGCTTAATAGTATTCCATGTTTTAAAGGTATTAGTGTTATTAAATGACTCATAGTTGTGAGAGAAGGATAGACTTAAATATTTTACCAAGTCATCCGCTGAAATTCGGTGATATAAAAATGTTAAAATGATCAGAGACCAATTTATGATTCATTGTAATAAATGGGGAGTTTTAGCTATCCTAATGTAGTAAAAGTTAAAAAGCACAGCAATACAAAGTACCTAAAAGCTTTAAGCATACCTCAAATCTGCCACACAAATGGTGTCTAGAAACAAAGTACTTATCTAATCAAACAATGGCTTTAAAAGTTGTTGGACACTTTCCTCTGCCACACTTGTATTTCTTGTTGTTTTTGTCTCAGAACAAGGGTTGTTGCAATTTTCAAGTATGTTACATCTCCTCATATAGTTTTGAGCAGCTATTATTTGTACAGCAGCATAATGCTAACTAAATACAGTGAAGTTCATATATAAGTACTTTACTATAACATGACTCTTATAGTAAATACTTATATAAAAACCTTGCTATGACAAACTTATTTTATCTTAATTTTGTATTACAAGACCTTGGAGTAAAGTGGGAAAAGAAAACATGAAGGAAAATAGTTTACAGCTATAATGCCTTGAGGACATTTCAGTTGCATTTAGAATATTGGGAATATCAAAATGAGGAGATGAAATGTAGCTTGTGATATCATTAGTAAATACTGCAGTAGAAATGTGGGTATTACATAAACTATGGATGGAAATCTGACAGTTATTTAAGAGTAAGGAAAAAGACGGGTTCCGTGAAAAAATTAAAAAGTCAGAGAAAAGGTGTCACCCAGCCTAGCACCAGCTTTTATGCATATAACATATACAATCATATGTTTATAAATATAGTGACTCTGGGCAGAGTCATATTAGACAACAAATCATACCAATTAACTTGCCTGGCAGTTTTAAATTAATGCAGTACTGTAAACAGGCAATGCATATTTTTGCAGTGAAAAGCTTTGGAAGAGTTTGTCATCAAATCATAGTTTTGAAGAGGTAGTTGAGAAGAATAATAGTATAAACAGCTTAGAAAAGCAGTAGGTCATGAATTTTCTACCCAAATAAAGCCATACAGGAAAAGAGAATTTATGCTAGGAAGACCCCTTCTGAATTTGTTGGCAAGAACTGAACAGTAGAGGTTTACGACCATATTTACAGAAGCGCTCAGTCTGCATTTTTTTGTACCTAGGCAATCAGAAATAGGTTCTGGAATTAATATAGTGTGGAATCATAGTAAATATAAGTCATGAATATTGTAAACATGTAAAATATTATAGAGGATGACAAGAATTTCTGAAACCTAAGTAGCAAAGGTTTTATATAGCAGAAAAGCCATCTGGACAAGGAATCTTAAAGATGGTTAAATGGTGAATGAGAGATACCAGAATCATGAAGATCATAAAAAAACAGCAGAACAATAATCAAGTAAAAATACATTTAATAAATAGGTAGGTTCATAGGTAGATACTAGGCTATCTGCCCTAGGGCAGTTATAGGCCTAGCCAGAGTGTATTTGGCTTCCGCCTCCCTATTAGATTAGCCTACTGTACCTCTGTAAAGTAGGTCACAGAAGGTACCCTTTTAAGTTTAGTTTACTGTGCCTCTGTCTAGCAGGGACACTGGGGAGATCCCAGGGGAGAATTTGCGATTTCCCATCCACGCGTCCAAATTTCGCTTGAAGAGGGTCAGCGACGGGCTATGTCTAACATGAATTGGGATTCTATTCCAGAGTGAGGGGAGCCTCTGGGAAATTAATCTGTCCCTCCAGCATGTCCTATTTATTTTTGTGCTGAGGTTTAGGTCCCTGGAGCGTGTAGCTCTAAGGGACTTGGATTTTTTGAGGTGGAGCATGTCCATTAATTCTGGGTTTGACACGGCTTTGTATGTCAGGCATAGATCGCCTCTGATATCATCAATCATGAATTTCTAATGTGTAAAGGGCACCACCTATTATTTCACATGTATTTAAAACTGTAAATAAAAGTGTGCAATTTCTTATATGTTAGAAATATAATTATTACGTTTAGGGATTCAATTTAGCTTAGCCAATTAGAAAGGTGATGAAGAAGCTCATTTTGAAAAAGATATCAAAACATTAATATTAAGGTATGATGTTGGCAAGTTAAGAAGCATATTAAACTCCTCTGGGATTTAAATTGTCTTATGTAAAAGTTGCTCTGTTTCTAATGCTGACTTTTCCCTCTAACTGTGATTCTTGTGATTACCTGGATTTTGTTAAAATAGGAAGATTTAAAGATAAGAAAACCCAAAATCTGAACTTTGAACAATGCCAATCCCAAATGAGAGGGGAAAACCTAAAGAAGATCTTTAGTATGGTAATTAACATCACCTTGTTTCAATTCTAAAAGGGGTAATGCACCAAAATATAGGGTTAGTCAAAGGAATGGTGAAATCCATTAATGGTCAGATAAGAATTTATAATTAATGAACATACCTTCAACATTATTTCTAATGTACTGCTACCTAAAGAAAAAATGTATGACCATCAACTATGTAAACTTCTAGGAAAAAGGTATATTCCCATTTTTATGGAATACACGCTCTAAATGGGCAAACTAAATCGAAGTTATCAATAATTTCTAAAACTTGTAATTGAGCATCAGTATTCGACTATGACTTCAGATATTATTTTTCCTGTCAATTTTGAAATCCAGTACCAAATTAAAGCTATCTCTTTATAACCAAGTAGTGGTCTTGGTACTTTAAATTTAGTGTAACTAAGTTCACAATAAACTGAATTTGACTTCTATGGGAACAGCATGTAATTAACAATAAAAGTGGCAACAATATGGATTTTTTCACTGATGCTAAACAGTAGTGACCCAAGGTATCGTAATCTGAGGAAATCATTTCTAATTTAGCACATTTTAATTATTATAGTAACCCAAGCTTTGGTTTAAAACTACTATGATAGTTTGAATCCTTCACTGACGTACCATCTCAAATGGCAATTGTATCATGCAAGTTTCTTGTAAAAAGATAATCTGTAATGTATTACTATAAAGCAGGGGGAAATTAAGTTTTATATTCCATGTATTAAAATTCAGAAGTATCTTATATTAAAAATCAGTAAAGCAAAGATGGATACAAGTTAAAAAGAGTGAAAATAGCCTACTTGATGAAAGTATCAAAGATAAAAGTCTCAGGGTAATTACTGAACATTTAAAGAAATGTAGCAAGTAAAGGGTAGAAAAATAAATAAAAGTATAGTGGGAAGCTTTGCAGAAGATTGTGGAAAGGAAGTAAAATGGACATAACTGACCTGTTAAAAGAAAAGAATGTCTATAACAAAAACATTTTTTAGTGATGGATTATAGAATGACATCACAAACATCTGGTCATCTGAATTCTGGTTCCCATGCAAGCCCGATTGGCTAGATGCTGTTAAGATTTAGCACATCGGTTTCAGTAACACACACACAGAGCCTTGCTAAGATATGCTGCAGCTACTGGAAGTCATAAAACAATTTCAAACCTCTACCCTTCCAGAGTATAGCAATAACCCACGCCTGGGTGTGGGTAATGCTGGATTTACCCACGGTTGGCATGGTTTGGTCCCGAGGCGCCCGGACCAAACAAAGCCAACCGTGGGTAAATACAGCATTACCCACACCCAGAAGTGGGTTATTGCTATTATACCATGACATTATTTAAGAAAAGAAACTATTACTTTTCTTAAATAATGACATAGTATAATGCCTGTTTGCTGCCCTTCTGCAGATGTCTGGCATCCGCGGCAGTTCTGATGTACTGCGCGCCTGCGCAGTACATCAGAGTTGAGCAAAAGCGGAGAAAGCAAGATCTCCATTGCTTTTTTTTTACTGTTTCGCTATGTTAAATGGGTTTAACATAGCAAGACAGCTTTAAAATAAGCAATGGAGATGTCCGTTGCTTATTTTAAAACTGTCTCGCTATGTTAAACCCATTTAACATAGCGAAACAGTAAAAAAAAAGCAACGGAGATCTTGCTTTCTCCGTTGCTTGTTTTTTTTAAAATCTGTCTCGCTATGTTAAATGGGTTTAGCATAGCGAGACAGCTTTAAAATAAGCAACAGAGATCTCCGTTGCTTATTTTAAAGCTGTCTTGCTATGTTAAACCCATTTAACATAGCGAGACCGTGTTTTAAAAATAGAGTTATACTAACGGAAAAAAGTCCGGGCGACCGGACCTTTTTCCATTAGTATAACTCGATTTACAATGTGCACGCTGGCCAATCAGCGTGCACGTTTTAGAATATTAATGGGGGGTCATGGTATAATAGCAATTAGTTCACCCCAAAGACAATGCAGGAAGCATCCTAGTACAAACCTTTTGTCTCTGGCTGCATTGAGAACTGTAAGATATAATCTTTATGGCCTAAATTAAGTAATTTAATTTCTTACTATTTTCCAAAGTTAGGTGGATTGAAATTAAAATATTTTCCTTACAGTATTTGCTGTTACAATATATACATTTCAGTAGCTACAATAATACATGTACATGTCTTCCGCTGTCCAGCAGGACACACTGTTGATACATTTTTAACACAAGCAACTTTACAAATAAATTTGCAACACCAGCATCTGTACAAATCAGTTTGATAGTCAAATAACATATAATTGTTTACTAAATTCCAGCTAGCTGTGCTGGCATATGCTACACATAGCGTCTATATTACATAATCAAACTTTTAAAAGTTCGAACGTCATATGGTTGACACTATATGATCGAACTTTTAAAAGTTCGAAAATGTAATAAAAAAAAAATAAACCAAAGAAAAAACCTACCGGAACGGTTTAAGCAGGGGGACAAGCCCCCCCTGCACCCCCCACACCACCTGCTCTTTAAATATACCAACCCCAAGATTGCACTACAGTGCAGAAAAGGGAAATCTTCCCATTCTGCACTGTACAGAGATCTCTGTTGAAGCGTTCAAACTTTTAAAAGTTCGATCATTTGGTGTCGACCATATGATGTTCAAACTTTTAAGAGTTCAACAACGTGATATAGACCCTACACATCCACTGCTCTACTTCTCCTGGCATAGCTGGCAATACCTCACATCATCACAGCAACAAATAAAGATATATTAAAAATAGAAAGTCCAAAATTCTATTCTTTCTACTTCCTATCTGAGGCCACTGTGAAAAGCCCTTGTTGTCTGGTATATTAACTATGCCTTTTTTCTTGTACACTATTGAAACTAGAATGCCTTAGTCTTTGTCTGGTAGTTTGTGTAATAGAAATGTGTTTTCATGTCCCATCATTACTTAAAGTAAAACAATACATTCATGTGGTCAAAGTTACATACCCTTTCACTCAATAAGTTGGTACAGCTAGTTTATCAATGACTGTATTGTGTACTTATTGGACTGAATTCTAATAACTGTAGTCATATTATTTGTGTGTGTGTGTCTGCTTCAGATAAAAGAAAGGCCAGCAGGACTTTATTTACTGCAGTCCAAATTTCAAGATCAAGGACTACAGAATCAAGAACATGTAATGCAAGATAACATTTTGGTAACTTATATATCAAATTAAAATTATGTGACGCCTTTGTAATAATCAACAAATCTTAAGATAACATAAACCCACCTTGTTACAACTGGCCATAAAAGGTCAAAGGTTCAAACTGCGAGCAAAGTGTTTTTCAAACTGACATCCTGATAGTTCTGAAATAATTATTCCCTCTTTGCAAACAGAAAAATATAAATGTTATTAGTCATGAGAGAAGATAAAATGCCATACTTTTTTCGTATAATCTCAGTGCTGTTTTTTAATATTATCATTTCCATGACAGTTGCATACCGTCATTAAAAAAATCTCCCCCATCATTTTTTAATCCTGTTCTTAACTACTATTTTCTACTAAATGGATGCATTCACTGTGTCTATCCAATAGCCCTAATTTTTCTCACCTTTTATCCTTAATGAAAACACACTGTCCCTGGTCTGCTTATCTCTCCATGTTTGCACATTATGTCCATTTCACCACCACATCATCTGTATTCCCTTCATTATTTTGCACACCATGTATAATTTTCTTAATGGTACATGCATATCATATTTATATGTGTATCACTCATAAATCTGTAGCTCTGTATTTCCTTTTACACTATCCAACTCCTGTTATAGAACAGAATCTCAAATACTGATATACATTTGTTTCTTGTCCTTGATAATGGCACATATGCTTTCTGTTTACGACAGTCTTTATTTATACCCAGTTCAAAGTCTGTACAAAAAAGACTGTCACCGTGTTTAACCTTTGTACTTTTACTAGTGATTAAATATGGTATTAACAAAAAAATAATGGTCATTCCCAGTGAAGTAACTCGTTAGACTTAAAAATATCTAAATCTGCTTTATGCTCTTGTTTGTGTGACTTAGGAAAATGAGTTCAGTACATGATCATTTCAGTTTTATCATATTTTATTTTTTATTTATTTTCCAGAAGCACTGCTCTCCATGGACCTTATAGCTGAATTAATAAAACAAGGAATATTCATTATTAGTGAGGGTTGCATCAGGAAGGGCATCCGGTGTAAAACCTCTGCCAAATGACTTATGCGGAGAACATTTCCTATTTCCATACCAGATCGGTTTGGGGCCCGGGTTAACAATGACCACCACCAGTTCTGTTAGCCAAGAGGGTGCTGGCAGAAATTGGGCTACTGTTGGCCGAAGGAGAAGAGGAGGGGGAAGGCATGCCCGAAGGCAGGAAGAGAGGAGGAAGGTTAGGAGTGTAGTAGTGAGGTTAGGAACTTTGAATGTTGACTGGTATTGGGAGAGAGTTAGCTGAATGATGGAGAGAAGGAAGGTTGATATATTGTGCGTGCAAGAGACCAGATGGAAGGGAAGTAAGGTCAGGTGTATAGGAGGCGGGTTCAAATTGTTCTATCATGGTGTAGATGACAGGAGAAATGGGGTAGGGGTTGTCCTAAAGGAACAGTATGCCAAGAATGTTTTGGTGGTGAAGAGAGTGTCTGATAGAGTGATGTTTATGAAGCTTGAAGTTGATGGTGTAATGATGAATGTTGTTAGTGCATATGCTCCACAAGTTGGGTGTGCGATGGATGAGAAAGAAAAATTTGGAGTGAGTTGGATGAAGTGGTGGTGAGTGTACCCAAGGGTGAGAGACTAGTGACTGGAGCAGACTTCAATGGGCATGTTGGTGAAGTGAGCAGAGGGGATGAGGAAGTGATGGGTAGGTATGCTGTTAAGGAGAGGAATGCAGAAGGTCAGATGATTGTGGATTTTGTGAAAAGGATGGACATGGCTGTGGTGAATACGTATTTTAAGAAGAGGGAGGAGCATAGGGTGACGTACAAGAGTGGAGGAAGATGCACACAGGTGGATTATATCCTATGTAGGAGGGCCAGTCTGAAGGAGATTGGAGACTGTAAAGTGGTGACAGGGGAAAGTGTAGTTAAGCAGCATAGAATGGTGGTCTGTAGAATGATGTTGGTGATCAAGAAGAGGAGGAGGAGTGTGAAAGCAGTACCAATGATTAAATGGTGGAAGTTAAAAAAGGGTGATTGTGAGCTGGAGTTCAGGGAAGAGTTAAGACAGGCACTGGGAGGCAGTGAAGAGTTACCAAATAGCTGGGTAACTACAGCAGAGCTAGTAAGGGAGACTGCTAGAAAGGTGCTTGGTGTGACATCTGGACAGAGGAAGGAAGACAAGGAGACTTGGTGGTGGAATGAAAAAGTACAGGAGAGTATACAGAGGAAGAGGCTGGCGAAGAAGAAGTGGGATTGTCAAAGAGATGAAGAAAGTAGACATGAGTATAAGGAGATGAGGCGCATGGCAAAGAGAGAGGTGGCGAAGGCTAAGGATAAGGCATATGGAGAGTTGTATGAGAGATTGGACACTAAAGAAGGGGGAAAAGGACCTGTACTAATTGGCTAGACAGGGGGACAGAGCTGGTAAAGATGTGCAGCAGGTAAGGGTGATAAAGGATAGTGAGGGAAACGTACTCACAAGTGAGGAGAGTGTGTTGAGTAGATGGAAAGAGTACTTTGAAGGGCTGATGAATGAAGAGAATGAGAAAGAGAGAAGATTGGATGGTGTGGGGATAGTGAATCAGGAAGTGAAACAGATTAGCAAGGAGGAAGTAAGGACAGCTATGAAGAGGATGAAGAATGGAAAGACTGTCGGCCCAGATGACATACCAGTGGAAGCATGGAGGTGCTTAGGAGAAATGGCAGTGGAAGTTTTAACCAGATTGTTTAATGACATTTTGGGAAAGTCAGAGGATGCCTGAGGAGTGGAGAAAAAGTGTTTTGGTACCTATCTTTAAGAATAAGGGTGATGTGTAGAGCTGCAGTAACTACAGAGGGATAACATTGATCAGTCACAGCTTGAAGTTATAGGAAAGAGTAGTGGAAGCTAGGTTAAGAAGGGAGGTGATGATTAGTGATCAGCAGTATGGTTTCATGCCAGGAAAGAGCACTACAGATGCAACGTTTGCTCTGAGAGTGTTGCTGGAGAAATACAGAGAAGGTCAGAAGGAGTTGCATTGTGTCTTTGTGGACTTAGAGAAAGCATATGACAGGGTGCCTAGAGAGGAGTTGTGGTATTGTATGAGGAAGTTGGAAGTGGTAGAGAAGTATGTAAGAGTGGTACAGGATATGTATGAGGGTAGTGTGACATTGGTGAGGACTGCAGTGGGAGTGACAGATACGTTTAAGGTGGAGGTGGGATTACATCAAGGATCAGCTCTGAGCCCTTGCTTATTTGCAGTGGTGATGGACAGGTTGGCAGATGAGATCAGACAGGAGGCTCCGTGGACTATGATGTTTGCAGATGACATTGTGATATGTAGTGAGAGTAGGGATCAGGTTGAGGAGACCCTGGAGAGGTGGAGATATGCTTTAGAGAGGAGATGAATGAAGGTCAGCAGGGCTAAAACAGAATATATGTGTGTAAATGAGAGGGAGGGTAGAGGAATGGTGAGGATGCAGGGTGTAGAGTGGGTAAAGGTGGATGAGTTTAAGTACTTGGGATCAACAGTTCAGAGTAATGGTGAGTGTGGAAGAGAGGTGAAGAAGAGAGTACAGGCAGGGTGGAATGGGTGGAGAAGAGTGTCAGGAGTGATTTGTGACAGACGGGTACCAGTAAGAGTGAAAGGGAAGGTCTACAAGAGGGTAGTGAGACCAGCTATGTTATATGGGTTGGAGATGGTGGCATTGACAGAAAGGCAGGAGTCAGAGCTGGATGTGGCAGAGTTAAAGATGTTAAGATTTGCACTGGATGTGACTAGGATGGACAGGATTAGGAATCAGTATATTAGAGGGTCAGCTCAGGTTGGACAGTTTGGAGACAAAGCAAGAGAGGCGAGATTGCCTTGGTTTGGACATGTGCTGAGGAGGGATGCTGGGTATATTGGGAAAAGGATGCTAAGGATGGAGCTGCCAGGTAAGAGGAAAAGAGGAAGGCCTAAGATAAGGTTTATGGATGTGGTGAGAGAGGTTGGTGTGAAAGAGCAAGATGCAGAGGGCAGGAGGAAATGGAAACAGATGATCTGCTGTGGCGACCAACAGTAACAGCCAAAAGAAGATGAGTGATTTCACACTCTGGAGATTGATTGTACCTGTTGACTTATGCATTGCACTTCCTGCTTATTCCAAAATGCAAATGATCACAGCCTTTGATGAAAACAACATCGTTATCATCAAAATAAAATGAGTGATATTTACATTTCAGTAGTACTTTACTGGAAACATTTTAGATGTCACCACAACTCATTGTACCTTGTCATGCATGAGATCCCATTTTTTTTCCATGAGCTTTCATAACAACTGAGCTTCTCAATTGTCTCTTGACTTAAAGCGTGCCCACCTCACTTCCAAAAGATCCCAAACATGTAGTTAATTAAGTATGCAGACTGAGGCATGAAACACAAACAAGGATAACCAATAAATATTATTTGGCGGATTGCCTGCATTGACTACAGAGAATGTCATCTAAGAACATAATTGATGCAGTCGCTGATCCTAGCATGAGTTTGTGATATCTTACATCACCTGCACTAGGTAAACTACTCATCTTCGGCCAATCTAACCTTTGCCAAGTGTTTCACATCAGTAGTAAACTTTCACACTTGTTTCCAGGGAGGGAGAGCAAGCAACTGCCACTACTTCACGTTTTCTTATCAATCCATCACTACCAACGAATAAGGCTCATTTGCAGACCTTGCATGTTGGAAGTTCTGAAGACACCTTGCTTCTACATCAAATGGACAGAAAACTAAATAATACTTTTTTAAACATTTCTAAACATGTCAGTGTAAGAAAAAAAGACTATATGAAACAACTAATGATCAAAATATGGTTGAAAGGCTGCAAACCATTTTGAAAGATTTGATCTAATTTATGAAATGTAAATATATATTTGACTGATTTTTTTTCAGCACGCTACAGGTGTCCAAAAACTGTTGCTTAGAAATCAGACCTTTGTGCCAGAGTTCCAATGAGAAATGAAAGTGGATAAAATAATCTTGGAGAATGTTCCTAGGAGTTATGCTACACAGATATCAAAAGCCAGCTGTATTCCAATAATGATCCACTGGAGTCTTAGAAAAGGTGTCACAAATCTTTATTTGTAGATTTTATTATTATTTATTTTGTTTTTGTTTTTGTATACCAGGCCTGTCTGATTGAATTTGGTAAAATACCACTTTTCACTGGAGGCTTGGAGAGAAAAGTTCCAACATATTAAAACATTTTAAACAAACATTCAGTAATATACATGAACAGACATTAAATAATATACATTAACAATTACACTGAGGCATTGGCTAATTAAATTACATTCATATGAAAGCAGAGGCAGCTATTACAGTGTAAAAGATGCATGTGCATCAATAGATGTTGAACATTCGGCATTTTAAAGAGGTATATTAAAGGGCTTGTCAGGCAGATAATAGATAATATGATTAGTGCTTAGAAATTCAAAGAAACAGAGGTGAAGGAAAGAACAAAGTCGGGCCGAAAATGTTAATGAAGATAAGAATGGCACTTATCCTGGAGATGTACAACAGCAGATGCACTGAATTGGTAGATGAAGTTTTAGTTTGGTTTTAAAAAGTTTACATTCAGAATGGATTTCAGTAGTAATGCTATGCGGTTCCATAGTTTAGATACACTATTTGACTACAGAGAGTCACCCACAATATTAGATGATTTGGTGCTACTGTGTGCACTTATTCATCTCCAAATAAAGATATACAGAACCTTATCTAAGACACTGATACATTACGTGAGGAATACAGATGGCTTTTGATATCCATGCAGTATAACTCCTAGGAATGTTGTCTGATTATTTTATCCACTTTAATTGTTTGTTCTGCCTTTCAAACAGCCTGCTGGGAGAAAAGTTGGATGAACAGGACCCTTCGTACCTACAGAGGGACTTTGCATTTCTTCTAGTTTATAATTCCAGTGAGAGAGATGTTGTTACCGTCACTTACCTTGATAACCTACTGTGATGTCACTTCAGATCCTGGATTAAATTACATACATAAAAGAAATGCAGAAACAGTTTGATGGATGAAATGTTTGATAAGCAGACCTGATGAATGTGAATTTCTGGCTTTAATTCTGGAAAGCTATAGTAATACAGACTACTTCACTACAACGGTAAGAATAATTCAGTCCAAATACTTCAAATACCACCAGAATTGAAAATACAGAGGAATAATTTAGCAGCAATGTTTCGGTTAGTAGTTGGAAAAACAACACTTTGCTTACCACAACAGGGTTATTATAATAAGAAATCCGAGATCTGAATAATTAAATTTATTTGACTAGTGAATTCCTTAAAATTGTACCATCTTTAAACAGACTCAGCTTCCTAGTAATCAATACTGCTAGGGAAGCCTTTTCTTATCTATTTATAACATTTTGACTGACTCTTACAATAAAGGTACTGTTTCATTTTTTGGAATTTGATGTAACTTTTCTTCCTGAGTGATTGCATACTCTACCTCTGTGGATCTGCCAGGATTAGTAGACAATATCAAATCCTTATGAGTTTCCTGCGTCTCACTTTTTTGATTAATTCAGCTGATTGCTGCTAACAAAAGTAATACAAAAGAGTATAAATAATAAAGCAAAAATAATTTTCTGTGTGTTTATACAATTTCAGCTGAATTCCATGGTATATTCCAGTTGATTCTTCTCCCCAATTTCTCATTTATGTATGTGATTTGTAAAATTTGTTCCACTTCATTAAATGCAGTTTCTCACTGTTACCAGTAAAATCAGGATCTGGCAATCAGTTTATAAGGGTTCAGAACTGCTGATTTTATCATAGCTCTGCTTTTGCAATTGCTGATATCAATGGCAATGCTCTGCAAGCAGTAGACATTACTGTGAGTGGCTTATGAAAGGGACCCATTCTTGCAAAGGCCATTTAGCATAATTCTGTCTCTTTTGATGTAGGTTTCCTTTTATATCCACAAGCCTTGCGTATCTTCTGCAGTGAGGCTAAAATGAAGAAGATCCCAATATGGTTTTCTTTGATTTATTTATTTATTTATTATTTATTTATTTACATTTGTTTATTGGGATAGTCCACTGGGGCAAAAAGTGCCCATTTTCAGTGGAGGCCCGTGGAGAAAAGGTCCACATACAAAAGAAGTCTCTCTGTTGATCAGTGGCAGTGAAAAACATTGAGCAGCCTGCCTGCCCCTGTGGGAGTGGTTACTGACTTGAAACTGTAGTTTTATTGGCCATTTTGGGTCAATTCCAAACTCCTTCATCTTCCTCTCTTAAAACCTGGTTGCCTCGTGGTTTTGGCATCTTTTCAGGCTTGTTGGCTGTTGGTGAAGCACCCACCAAGAGGAGAAAAACGCTGAGAGAAGAAAGGAGCCACTTTTGAGATTTTAAGTATTTTTACTCTATTTGCTAAGTTTTTCTGCATATTTTGAGCATTTTCTGGCTTGTTAAACTTGATTTCTGCATTAGTAACTGTATTTAGAGCACAACCTAGAGCTGTTTACTGAATTTCCTGTTTGCACTTATTTTTAAAATCATTTTTTTTTTCTCAAAACTTGTATTTTATCTGTCTTTGGCCTAGCACTCTTGTGTGGGGTCATTTACTGCACTGTTATAACATGTTGATACTTGTGAACCTCTGCTATCTCTGAAAAAAACAAAAAAACAAAAAAAATCTTGCTTTTTTACCTTTCTGAGATTTAAAAAAAGTTCCGTTACAGGCTTGCTGTTCTTGCACTGTTTGTAAGTTTCTTGGAGGTCATTTTTTGCTTGGGCTAAAGGGAAGTTTCTCTGTTGATCAGTGGCAGTGAAAAACATTGAGCAGCCTGCCTGCCCCTGTGGGAGTGGTTACTGACTTGAAACTGTAGTTTTAGTGGCCATTTTGGGTCAATTCCAAACTCCATCTTCCTCTCTTAAAACCTGGTTGCCTCATGGTTTTGGCATCTTTTCAGGCTTGTTGGCTGTTGGTGAAGCACCCACCAAGAGGAGAAAACGCTGAGAGAAGAAAGGAGCCACTTTTGAGATTTTAAGTATTTTTCCTCTGTTTATTTGTTAAGTTTTTCTGCATAGCCGCCTATTTTGAGCATTTTTTGGCTTGTTAAACTTGATTTCTGCATTAGTAACTGTATTTAGAGCACAACCTAGAGCTGTTTACTGAATTTCCTGTTTGCACTTATTTTTAAAATCTTTTTTTCTCAAAACTTGCATTTTATCTGTCTTTGGCCTAGCACTCTTGTGCGGGGTCATTTACTGCACTGTTATAACTTGTTGATACTTGTGAACCTCTGCTATCTCTGAAAAAAACAAAAAAAAAAACAAAAAAAATCTTGCTTATTTCCCACTTTTCTGAGATTTAAAAAAGTTCAGTTACAGGCTTGCTGTTCTTGAACTGTTTGTAAGTTTCTTGGAGGCCATTTTTTGCTTGGGCTAAAGGGAAGTCTCTCTGTTGATCAGTGGCAGTGAAAAACATTGAGCAGCCTGCCTGCCCCTGTGGGCGTGGTTAATGAATTGAAACTGTAGTTTTATTGGCCATTTTGGGTCAATTCCAAACTCCTTCATCTTCCTCTCTTAAAACCCTCTTTTGCGTGGTTTTGCGCGTTTTTGTGCATAGCGCAACAGCGGGCAGCGCCGCCTAATTGGGTTTAAACTATTCCTAGCTCCACAAAGTCTGCTCTTCACTTTTTCCCTTAGAACTGCTCTATCTCTCAATTTAAACACCATATTCTCATTCTAAGGCCCTTCACTGGTCCAATTAAGTAATCCTACAAGTTAGCACTATTAAACCATAAGCACTACTTACTCTTATACTCTCTACGATTACCCTGTCCTCTACTGGTCCGTCTTAAATTCAGTTTCCCTATATTACTCTAGCATGTCCAAAGGTCAGTCAATGGTTTCCTCTCCAGTCCAGCTGGTGAATCTGGGAATTTTGAGGCAATGTTACAACTGTCTCATGTACACGGACAACCCTCTCCTCCTCCAAACAGGTTCAAATATATGTGAGAGATGCAACTATTTAGCCAAACTGGAGGCTGAGCTCTCTCATCTCGAAACTGGTGTAACCAGTCAGGAGGAGAAGGTAACCTCACACAACACAATTCCAGTATCACATAGTCCCACCACATCAGCGAACCAAACACATAAATACACAAAAACATACTCGGAGGCTGTAAATAAAAATCTACCTAAGCAACAGAGACCTCCAAAGCAGACATCCAAGCAAACACTACCTCAAAACAAAACATGCACAACACATAGCCCACAAAGTCAGTGTGCCAAGCAGCCACAGCCCTTAAGGCTGAATAACACACCTGATACTCTTGTAATAGGTGACTCTATTGTCAGACACACTGACATCCCACTCACCAGGCTGAATAAAGAGAAGGTCATGGTGAGCAGCCTGTCGGGTGCTAGGATCCGCCACATAACGCAAGCACTTAGGTCACTCAAAAGCAAATACAAATATGACTCAGTCATTGTACATGCTGGTGTGAATGACCTGAGACATACCTCCCTGGACAACATGAAAAGAGATATAGAGGAGCTCTCTAATCATGTAGCCCAGGCTGGTATGACCCTGACCTTGAGCAGCATCTTATCCTCACCTAGAATGATGCCACAGTACAAAGACAAAATGATCGATTTTAACAATTGGCTAAAATTTTGGTGTCATTCAAAGGGGATCCAGTGTCTGTCAGCCTGGGATGACATGCTCGACAAGCCACATTGCTTCGCTAGGGATGGCTTGCACCTGTCACCACGGGGCTTTCGGATATTGGCAAAGGCTCTTGCCACCCCCATAGTGCCTTTTTTAGGCAAGGCTCAAAGGTCAAACCCACCCCCATAGACAGCACAAGGAACAAGAAACTAAGGGTAATGCTGCTTAACGCCAGAAGTCTTAACCTCAAGATGCATGCACTCGAAGCTTTCCTCAGTATGGAGAACATCGATATCTGTGCAGTGACAGAAACCTGGTTCAAGGCTCCAGAGAGCACCCCAGCACTACCAGGCGATACCTCATCTCATGCTTTTCGGCCCCAAAACCTGGACCGAACCACAAAAGGAGGGGGAGTTTCCATATTTATCAAGGATATCCACACCTCCAGGTTAGTGGCATTGCACAAAGTATCAGAGACCATCCATGTGCAACTAACAGTGGGCAAGACTGCTTTTCAGTTTATAGCATCCTACAGACCACCCTCTCAAAGTCAGGAATCCCACTCGGCTTTCCTGAAAACATTGGAGAACATGAAGATCTCTCCAAACACCATTATATTGGGTGACTTCAACTACCCAAACATTGACTGGGAGCACTACTCAAGCCCCAGCACCTTAGCCCAAAGGTTCCTGGAAATTATAAACTCAAATGCTATGGAACAACTAGTCACCACTCCCACAAGAGGAGACAACATACTAGACCTGATCATTACCAACATGGGGGCTCTATGCTCCACACCAGAAGTATATCCCTCATTGGTAACATCAGACCATAAATTAATTTCACTGGATGTCCACATCCCGACCCCACCCCCAGCCCAGATAACCACAGTGAAAAACTTCTCAAAAGCGAACTTCTCACTTCTCAAAACCGAAGTGGAATCCTTCAAGGCCCCATGGCCAATGGAAACTACGGCCCAAACTGCAGAATCCTATATAAACGCATTCTATGGACATCTCCAGGAATGCATGGATCATGCTATCCCAAACAAAACCAAGACCCAATCATCCAAAGGCAGGCATCCTGTCTGGTGGACCCCTGCCATAAATAAACTGTACAACAGAAGTAGGAAGCTACTACATGATAGAGCAAAATCCCTAATAGGGAAGGCATCTCTGATCAGTACTAGCAACAAATTACGATCCCTCATAAAATCCTCCAAGGCCAGCTTCGAGAGAAAAATTGCAAAGGACACCAACGACAATCATAAGGCTTTTTTCAGTTATGTTAGGATCCTGGGATGCAACTCCCAGACTTGTTCTGAGTTGATTCTAAACGACAAAAAATACACTGAACCCACAGACATCGCCAATATCCTGGCAGACAGGTTCAGTGCAAACTTCTCCACCCCCTCCCCCACAAAAGAGCAAGTATCTATCCCGGCAGAGGGCTGTCTGCCAAACATCTCTGATGGTCAGGTGAAGGCTGCCCTCTCCAAAGCAAAAAACACTGCTTCCATGGGACCAGATGGCGTCCCAGGTTGCGTCCTACATGAACTCCAAGAGGAACTAATCCCTCAAATAAAACAGCTATACAATCTCAGCCTCACTACAGGATATGTGCCCACAGAATGGCGTACAGCAACAGTGGTCCCACTCCACAAAGGTGGAGCCTCTACGGACCCTGGAAACTATCGCCCCATAAGCCTGACTAGCTTAGTCTGCAAGGCTATGGAGAGGATCATCATGGAGCTCATAAACAAAGACATTGGGGACCTACAGACACTAGATCCTACCCAGTTCGGCTTCGTCAAGGGCAGATCCTGCCTTTTGAACCTGGTTGACTTCTTCAAAACAGTCACCAAAGCCATAGATGAAGGGAAGGTAGTCCACACAGCCTATCTGGACCTTGCAAAGGCATTTGACACAATACCCGACTCGGGCATCATAGATAAGCTATCCAGCTTAAATATAAACCCCTATGTCACAAGATGGGTCGCAAACTGGCTCAAAGACAGAACCCACAGAGTGGGAGTTGCTGGAGCCATGTCAGACTCGAAACCGGTCACAAGTGGTGTCCCACAGGGTTCTGTCCTGGGACCACTCTTGTTCGGTATATACTTTTCCGAGGTACAGGCAAACGTGGGAGAACTATGGCTCACCAAGTTCGCAGACGACTGCAAACTGGGCGCCATAATCGACTCTCCAGCTGACACAAACATCCTTCAAAAAGGTCTCACAGAGACAGATATCTGGTGCCAGTGCCATAGTTTAAAGCTAAATGCCAAAAAATGTATAGTCATACCCTTTGGCAAAAACAATGTGCCCACAAATTACCACATAGGCGGAAACCCATTAAGTACAGAGAAAGTTATTAGGGACCTGGGGACCCAAGTTGATAGCAATCTCTCCTTTGAAAACCACATTGCCAAAGTGGTTAGAAAGACCTTCTACATAGCCCACCTCATCACGAAGGGTTTCACATCTAGATGAAGAGAGGTAATCGTGCCCCTTTATTCATCCCTCATCAGGCCCATCATAGAATACAATGCCCCTTTTGGGATGTACCTTACCCGACACCTGCAGCAATTAGAAAGACCCCAAAAGTATCTCACCAAGAGGATCAAGGGTCTCAAACAGATGCCATATGCTGCTCGGTTAAAAAACTCCAGCTCTACTCAGTTGCATACCGCCTACTTGAGGCGATCTATGCCTGACATACAAAGCTATGTCAAATCCAGAATTAATGGACATGCTCCACCTCAGTAAATCTAAATCCCTTAGAGCCACACGCTCGAGGGACTTGAACCTCAGCACAGAAATAAATAGAACTTGCTGGAGGGACAGTTTCATAACCCAGAGGCTCCCTTCGCTCTGGAATAGAATTCCAGTTCATGTGAGGCAGAGCACCTCACTGAATCTCTTCAAGAAGAATCTCGATAGGTGGATGGGGGATCGTAGGTTTGTCCCAGAGATTACTCCCGTGTCACTATTAGACAGAGGCACAGTAAACTAAACCTTAAAAAGGGCACAGTATACTCAAATCAAGGGATGGCGTAAGCCATACAGAATCGGGCTAGGCTTATAATTGTCCCAGGGCAGATAGCCTAGTATGAACCTATGAACCTATGAAATACAATCACATTTTATACATACATAGAAAGATAAAAACTTAAAAAAAAAACAGACATACAATCTTATCATAAATTTCTAGCTAGAATAACAAATGCAGTATACATTATATACAAAATATACAAAGTACAATGGATCATTTGCTTTGGATACTGTAGAGTGAAGACAGCAAGATACAGTTGCATAACTGTTATGCAGAGGGTAGAAAAGAGTTAGTTTCTGTGTAGACTAAACTTAATGTATGACAGAAATCAATGTCCACTCCTTGTTGACATACAAGCATACACTACAATGCCTTTGATGTTCAACTGATTTATTTAGTTCATTCATACATCTAATAATAGTAAGAATGCATTTGTATAACAGAAATACATTACAGGGCTTCTACAAAAAATATAATGTTATCATTCAGATCATGCTATAATTATATCTGGTTCACTAATGAGTGGTTTAACTTTAATAATATTTAAGGGGATTCCTTCTGTGCCCAAGATAAGAAATCCAGTATTAATCACACTTAACAGTAAAATGACTCTGGAGTAATAGTCAAACTTTGAGACAGTACCCTGGGTCTTTTATGCTAAAACATTCTCTGATAAATCACACAGCTACAGCCACAGCCACAAACATGTTTACAGTTTCATTGCTGGTTGTATTACTTTGGGTTAACCACATGACTGATGTACGTGAGGTATTATAGCCCATCATAATCACACTCTGTGGAATTGTGTTACAGCTCATCCTCCTTAGGCTGTCTACTGCAATGCAGTGGCAAATGCCCTTTGGCTGCAGTTGTGTAGCCATGAAGCAGGTGGACTTTTCAATGTAGTGAAGTAGTAAGTGATTTGATGAGTTTTAACTGCTTGAAATGGTTGACTGGAGCAGCATGAAGCAGTGATTGATTTTGACAGTCTATAACTAGTAGGATTGGTCAATCAGACCAGTGTATGCATTGTAGTAGTAGTAAGTCTGTGTGTGTGACCATGTGTTTGTATGTGCTGATGTATGTGAACTTCCCTAAAGACGATGTGCAATTATGAATGACACAATCTCCTTGAAACACCATTTTTCAAATGTTTTCTTCTGTTTTATCTGCCTATTCAAATCCTTATCATAAACCGGTCAGTGCAATTAACTATGATGTTTGTACCTCAGGGTCTACAGATTTTGCTTTATTTGCAGAATTGTTCATTAAATTGGTTATTGTGAACCTCAGTTTTGTGACACAAACCACTGTGACTGGGGAATGGAGCTCAAACTAAATTTCATTGATTAAAAGTTAACAACCTGAACACAAACTCAGAAATGAAATTAAAAAAATGAATTAAATCTCACAAAAATGAAACTGTGTCATTATACAATTAAATGGAGGCACATGGGATATATACAAATGACCCTTATGAACATCAGATGTTTCAGCTAACTGGCGATTCTGAATGCCCATGACTTGTTTCGTCGTTTTAATGGAAAATTTCAAGCCAATAACGCCAAGCCCCACTAGCTGTGGATATGCATATTTTGGCCTTGTTATGACCTTGTCAGCACAGCACAAGCAGAGTGTTTCACTAAGCATAAGAAACACAGGACTGTTATACCCAGCTGATGTCCATTATCATTAGGGTCACTGCAAAAATATCCCAAACAACAAACTAAAACAATAAGTGAGAAGGTCACTGAAAAAACAATCAGTAAAAACAAAATGAAAACTCCAGCAAAGCTAGAAGTTCCACTGAGTGACCTCCCAAACATCTTGCATCAGAGGCACATGGAACATATGCAAATCACCCTTATGAACATTAGGTGTTTCAGCTAATTGGCGATTCTGAATGCTCATGACTTCATAGGTTCATAGGTAGGTACTAGGCTATCGGCCCAAGGGCCTATGTAAGCCTAGCCAACAAGGTTCCCTGGCTTACGCCACCCAAGAAAGTTATTTTCCTGTGCCACTGTCGAGCAGAGACACAGAAGTGATCCCCGGGGTGTATTTCCTATTTCCCATCTACTCATCAATATTTTTCTTTAAGAGTGTTAATGAAGAACTTTGCTTGACATAGATGGGTAGCCTGTTCCAGAGTATGAGAAGTCTCTGGGACAGGAATCTATCCCTCCAGCATGTCCTGTCTATTGTGCTGACAAGGTTTAGGTCCCTAGAGTGTGTAGCTTGGAGAGATTGGGATTTCCTTAGGTGTAGCATGTCCAACAGCTCTGGGTTTGACATAGCTTTATATGTTAGGATTAGATCACCTCGGAGTAGGCGATATGCTACGGAGTAAAGCTGGAGTTTTTTGAGGCGGTCAGTGTAGGGCATTTATTTGAGGCCTGTAATCTTCTTTGTGAGGTACTTCTGTGGCCTTTCCAGCTGTTGCAGATGTCGTGTGAGGTACATTCCAAAAGGGGCGTTGTACTCTATAATGGGTCTAATGAGTGTCGAGTAGAGGGGAACAATGACCTCTTTTTTGCTGGATGAGAACCCTTTTATGATGAGGTGTGCCATGTAGAAGGACTTCCTGACTACTGTGGCGATGTCACTATCAAAGGAGAGACTACTGTCCACCTGGGTCCCAAGGTTTCTTATCATGCACTCAGTGTTAAGTAGAATGCTGCCTATGTGGTAGTTCATGGGTACAGAGTTTTTACCAAATGGGATGACACTGCACTTTTTGGCATTAAACTTGAGGCCATGGCTCTGACACCAGGCATCTGTCTCAGCAAGGCCCTTCTGTAGGATGTCCACATCATTTGGGGACTAGACTATGGTTCCTAGTTTGTAGTCATCTGCGAACTTCGTTAGCCAGAGGCCTTCTGTGTTAGCCTGTACTTCAGAAAAGTAGATACCAAACAGGAGAGGTCTCAGGACGGAATCCTGTGGTACTCCACTTGTCACTGCTTTGAGGTCAGACTTGGAGTCTGCAACTTTTACAGTGTGGTTCTGTCAGTGAGCCAGTTGGCAATCCAACTTGTGATGGAGGGATTTATACCTTGATTAGTGAGTTTACCTATAATTCCAGAATGGGGGATGGTGTCGAAAGCCTTGACGAGGTTAAAATAGGCTGTGTGAACCACCTTACCCTCATCTACGGCTTTCGTGACTGCCTCAAAGAAGTTGATCAGGTTCAGGGGGCATGATCTGCCTTTCACAAACCCGAACTGGGTGGGATCCAGAGTTTGGAGGTTACCAATGTCTTTGTTTATGAGTTCCATAATGACACGTTTCATGGCCTTGCAGACCAGGCTCGCCAGGCTAATAGGTCGATAGTTCCCGGGATCAGTAGTGGCTCCCCCTTTGTGGAATGGGATAACTGTTCCTGTGCACCATTCAGTGGGCACAAAGCCTGATGCGAGGCTATTATTGAACATGGTGCTTAAGTGGGGAGCCAGTTCGTTCTGAAGTTCATGTAAAATGTAACCTGGGATGTTGTCCGGTCCCATGGATGCTGTGTTTTTGGCTTTAGAGAGTGCAGCTTTTACCTGCGTAGTTGTGATTGCAGGTACTCTGCATTCTTCCTGTATAGATATGGGCCGTTTAGGGGGTGAGAGGGGGATAAAGTTAGCACTGAACCTATCTGCCAGGATGTTGGCAATATTAGTTGGTTGTGTAATTTTCTTGCCTTTGTGCTGTAACTCAGAGCAGATCTTGGTGTTGCCATCGAAATTCTTGACATAGCTATAGAATGCTTTGTGGCTGTCCTTTGTAATTAGTGGCGATTTTGTTTTCGTAGCTAGCTTTGGAGGATCTTATAAGGGACCTCAGCTTCTTACTGAGGCTGACCAGGGAACTCATCCACTCATGGGATTTTACTCTCTTTTGCAACAGTTTCTTCCTTCAGTTGTACAGTTTATTTATGGCAGGGGACCACCAGATTGGCTTCCTTTTTTTGGAGGATAGCGTCTTGGTTCTGTTTGGGATAGCACAATCCATGCACTCATTTAAGTGCTTATAGAGTGCATTTGTGTAGGATTCAGCAGTTGTAACTGTATTGTCCATCTGCATGGGTGTCATGAAGTTCACCACTTCTGTCTTAAGAAGCATGAAGTTGGATTTGGAGAAATTTTTTACTGTGGTTTATTTAATGGGGGGTGGGGGTAGAATGTGGATATCAAGGGTGATTAGCTTATGGTCGGATCGGACCAACGAGGAGTTGACTTCGGGTGCAGAACACCGGTCACTCATGTTGGTAATGACTAGGTCTAGGATATTGTTGCCCCTGGTGGGGGTGTGGATAAGTTGATCCAGGGCACTGGAGTTTATGAATTCCAGAAAGCGTTGAGCTAAGGAGTTGGTACACAAGTAGTTTTCCCAGTTAATGGTGGGGTAGTTGAAGTCGCCCATTATTAGGGTGTTTGGTTGAACCCTAATATTTTCCAGTACATCAAGAAAAGAGGAGTGGGAATCCTGGGGCATGGTGGGGGATCTGTAGCAAGCTACAATTTGGATTGCAGTTTTGCCCAGAGTTAGTTGCACTTGGATAACATTGGATGCATTATGCTGAGCAACTAGCCTGGAGGTGTGGATATCCTTAATGAATATGGACACACCTCCGCCTTTGGTGTTTCGGTCCAAGTTACATGGCTGAAAAGTGTGGTATGAGTTATGGCCTGGTACTGCAGGGGTGCTCTCTGGAGCCTTGAACCAGGTCTCAGTCACTGCACAGATATTGATGTTCTCCATTTTAAGGAGTACCTCGAGTGAGTACATTTTGAGATTTAGACTTCTAGCATTGAGTAGCATTACCCTCAGTTTTTGCTTGCCTGTTCCTGTTATGGTGGTGAATTTGTTATTTGAACCATGCCTAAAAATGGCACTATAGGGGCAGCAAGAGCCATAACCAGTATCCGGAATCCCAGGGGTGACAGGTGCAGGCCATCTGTGGCAAAGCATCGTGGTCTGTCGATCATGTCATCCCAAGCAGACAGATACTGGATCCCCTTAGAATAACACCAGAAGGTTAGCCAATTGTTGAATTAAATCATTTTGTCCTTGTACTGCAGTATCATTCTGGGCGATGGCAGGATGCTACTCAGGGCTAGGGTCATACCTGCCTGGGCTACAAGATCAGAGAGCTCTTCCAATTCTCTTTTCATGTAGTCCAGGGAGGTATGTCTCAGGTCATTCATACCAACATGAACAATGACAGAGTCATATTTGTACTTGTCGTGGAGTGACCTGAGTGCATGTATTATGTGTCGGATCCTGGCACCAGGCAGACAGCTGACAGTAACCTTCTCCTTATTTAGCCTGGTGAGTGGGACATCAGTGTGCCTGACTATAGAGTCACCTATGACTAGTGTGTTGGGTACGTTGTTTTGCCTTATTGGCTGTGATTGAGTGGCACACTGAGTCTGTGGGCTATGTGTCATTTGGGTTGTGTTGGGAGATGGAGGTTGCTTGCGTTTCTGCTTTGGAGGTCTCTGTTGCTTAGACAGATTATTATTGAGAGCCTCTGTGAATGTTTTTGTGTTACTATGTGTGGATTTTGGTGGTGTAGACTTAGTGAGACTATGTGATGAGTGTGGTGTGGTGCAAATGTTTACCTTCTCCTCATGACTGTCAAGTTCAGTCTTGGTTGGAGAGAGCTTTACCTCCAGTTTGTTCAGATAAGTGCATCTCTCACAGGTTGTAGTGTTGGGTGGTAGGAGGAGAGGGTTGTCTGTGTACATGAGGCAATTTCTACATTGCCTCAAGATGCCCAGATTCATCAGATAGATAGGAGAGAACATTGGGAGCTGACCCTTGGACATGCCTGAATAAAAAACTATTTTCCTCTAGATAAGTGAGGAAAGTGAGTACAAGAGCTGTTTTTCTCTAAGCAAGTGTGAAAAGTAAGTACAAAAACTGTTTTCCTCTAGGTAATGAGGAAGACTGAGTGCTATAGTAATTAGTAGCTTATTTAGTGCTTACAAGTTTCTTTAAGTGCTAAAACTAAGAATCTGCATCTGCACTAGACGATTTACAGGACAGAAACAAGTGCAAATGCAGGCTTTCAAATCAGAATGTTGAGAGATGGAAGAGATTGCCCAAATGGCCGATAACTACAATTTCTGGGCCAGAACCACTCCTTATGTGGTAGACAGGTTACCTAGTGCTTATCACTCCCACTGATAAGCTAGAAGGCTTCCCTCCAACACAGAAAGTCTTGGGGAGCTCAGAAGATTACATACAGTCCTGGATACAGCAAATCTGTATCTGGAACACTAGTTACAGGAAAGGTAGGAAACAGGCTTACAGTTTTTTTTTTTTTTTTACAGAAAAGTAATAAAAACAGTAGTAAAAACAATTCACATGCAGTGCAAGCTAGCACACTTGAATATGTAGCAATATTAGACCAAACACAGTTTAAAAAATGCAATTAAATTAAAAAGGACTAAAAGCAAGTGCAGAAACAGTTTATTAGGTAGAATGTGGTAAAGAGATGGAACTGGGGGAGTGCCCCAGATCAAATCTACAGTGTGGCGGGCAACTGCAAAAACCACCAAATTTAAACTACAAACCAAAAATAGGGAGGGTGGGACAAAACAGTTTCAACAAAGATCTAAGCAACAACTAAAAGTGCAAACTCTAAAACCACAAAAATATACTCAGCTCTCTATATTTGCAGATCTGTCTCTCAGAACAGTGAGACAGCAGTTTCAACAGAGATCTAAGCAACAATTAACAAACTCCATAACCAAAAAATATATACTCAGCTCTGTATATTTGCAGATAGTCTGGAAGGCAGTCTCTCAGAAAACAGGTTCCAGCAATTAAAATGTCCACTCTTATGCTTAGTCAAACACTCTGCTAGTGCTGTGCTGACGAGGTCATAACAAGGCTGAAATATGCATATCCACAGCTAGTGGGGCTTGGTTTTATTGGCCTGAAAGTGTCCATTAAAACGAAACAAGTCATGGGCATTCAGAATCGCCAATTAGCTGAAACACCTGATGTTCATAAGGCTCATTTGCATATTCCCCATGTGCCTCTGATACAAGAGGTTTGGGAGGTCACTCAGTGGAACTTCTAGCTTTGCTGGAGTTTTCATTTTGTTTTTACTGATTGGTTTTTCAGTGACCTTCTCACTTATTGTTTTAGTATACAATTAAAACCAGCTACAACATATTACTACTGCAAGAACAAATCACTTCAAGGAAATATATTTTTATATGAAATAAAGCACTCAACTTGCAACTTAATAATGAGAGCTGTCAAAACATTTCATTTAAATTACGAAATTTGAGTTAAATATGTTCTGTTAGTTCATTTGTAATAACAAATCACTGTTGTTTAATCTTTTGCATCACACTTTAGTTTGTTCAGGTTACCTGGCAATATCCTGGAACTTAAATGAATCCCTGTCCCTTTGGATTTGGTATGCCTAGCTAAAAAGATATGGTCAAAAACATATTGTTTAACTATTATTACTGTTTTACTTATATAAAAATCATTATGGGAACAAGTAGTTAAATACACAAATAGCATCAGATTAACACTTAAGAAAATAAAACATGAACAATTGGGCTCATATCAACTAGTATGGTATCTGAGAAATCTGTACCCAGACTATACAAACAGTATGCATACTTATAGGTACCTTTAGCTGAAAACATTTTTTGTAGAAATTCTGAGCACTAGTAAGCCAGATAAATTAATGTTTCTCTTATAAATAATATGAGGTTTTACATCTGTTTTGTTTGCTAAACATTGATCTTCTACTGAGTCAAAATTTGTTTAAAACATAATTAATGACTTAGATAAGCAATAGCTGACTCTGCATATCCAAGTAAGCAAATGTCTCTCCCATATATTCTGGGACATATGGGAAAAAAATGGTAGTTAGATAATCTGGTTCAGTACCAGCTCAGAGACCAGCATGGGATTGAAAGATGAGCTAACTTTCAAAGGGCACTTTGTTTAGACAGAACACACTGTATGGTTCAACAGCCATAAATGCTTGTAATTCACTCACTTTATAGACAAAATGGATGATCACTATGAAAGCTGTCTTCCCATTCAAAACTTTGGGAGTATAATCATTTGGCGGGTTAGATGAGAGAGGTTAAGCTTTTCCAGTAAAACGTTCAAATCCCTGTCATGACAGGAGGCTTAAATAACACACATTACCAGCTGTCTAAACTCCACATTGTATCACAAAACTGAATTCAGTAGAACTTGCGTACCACATATTTTAATCTCTGTAGCAAGCTCATATGCATTTAAAGGTATATCACCATATCCAACGATCAACTTTATTGTAGCTAAAACCATCCACATCCACATATTGATCACTGTCAGTCAACTTTATCACTATGCACCTCAGACAATTTACATCACAATAAAGTGTCATGCATTCAAGAACATTTTAATAATGCTATCTTTTCATTATTAGAACCCTTTCATATATCTGGTTTCTTCAACAGTCTACCATATTGGAGGCTTAAGACTGTTTATGGTTGATTTTTTTTACTGCTCGTTGTATATGTAGAGTTTGGTGATTATTCCAGTGTGTATATGTGCACTTACATATCTAAACCGACCTAGAAAGCTAGAGTGGCTTCATAGACATTTCCTTTATTGATATCTGCTTCACTGTATTCTTCATTTAGTATTAGTAAGCAGAAACATACAGTTGCTGTTTATTTTGTACACAAACAGCAGAAACACATCATTTGTTACAAACTCTAGCCAATATCTTACCTAACTACATTTCTAATTGGTATTGGTTAGCAGAAACTTACCTGCTATCAGTAAGGAGAAACATACAGTTTGTTTATTTGGTATCTGGTATTTGAAAAGCAGAAACAGTGTTTGGTACCTAACTACAGTTTCCATTGTATTAGTTAGCAGAAACATACCTGCTATTGGTAAGGAGAAACATACAGTTTGTTTATTTGGTATCTAACAAGCAGTAACAGTGTTTATTGCAAACTATAACCTGCATCTCATCTAACTACAGTTCTAACTGAGTTTGTAAGCAGAAACATACTTGGTACTTGTAAGCAGAAATATACAGTTGTTTGTTTATTTATATTTGAAAAGCAGAAACTCAGTGTTTGTTACACATTCTAACCAGTGTCTTACCTAACTATGATGTTACTTTAACCTGCCAGACTTAGTACATTGTTAAATGTGTCTATTATGATCTGTCTAGACACTGTTTACTATTCTTTGCGATTCTTTACTATTCCCCAGGCATTTATCTGTGTATTAAATTTGTCTATTATGATCTGTCTAGACACTGTTTACTATTCTTTGCGATTCTTTACTATTCCCCAGGCATTTATCTGTGTATTAAATTTGTCTATTATGATCTGTCTAGACACTGTTTACTATTCTTTGCGATTCTTTACTATTCCCCAGGCATTTATCTGTGTACTTACTTATTGTACCATTTCTTGTACCCACTCCCTGTCTTCTGATTATCCTTCCATCACTGTCTGACTAATATCCTCTACTCTCCCAGTTGTCTGCATTTCTCCTAGAACTGTACTATTCACTTTCTGCTCACACTCTGTATATTTTTTCTCTTTGCAGTTTGCTCAGGCCATCCATAAGCCTCGGGCCTGCGCACTCCCCCCACCTTCAGTTCTGAAGCAAATTTTCAGCAAAAGCTCAAATCAGACCTGGGAAATCTCAACTTTTATACACAAGCCTTCCAGTAGAATTAATTATTAGGTGAATGTCACTGAATTGTTTTTAATGATTTTTCTCTTACGTTGTGACTACCACTGTGAGGTGAGCACAGCTGCATTGAGCCCCATTCAGCTTCCAACTTGGAGAGCTTTAATGAAGTCGGCCAGTAGGTAGGAACATACTCTACTAATTGTACAAGTTCCTTATTCCTTCTGTATGCAAACAAGTGAGCTCCAAAGTCTAAAGTTAAAACTATTCCAAATCAAACCTTTAGTTCAGTCCCAATTCCCTTAGTTGTACTCATCCTTAAAGAGCTTGTTAGCAACATTTGGTTTCTGTAAGCTGAAAAGTTCTAACAGTGTATTGTCTTACATTTCCTGGTTCCTGATTGTTTTTTTTTTCTTTTCTTTTTGGACTCCCTCCTGCTGGGGTTGCTCTGCAACCAATTCTAACCAGCCAATCTCAAACTGATAATTGCTACTCTCCTCCCCCAAGCCATTCTCATAGAAGGCTATATCAATACCCACTCCTCTGGGAGCCATCTTTAAAATGTAGTAAGGCAAATAACTTACATCCCCATTATAAACTTATGTTTTACTTAATTGTTGTATAAATCTTGTGGTCTGGTTCAGCCCCACTCCGCTCATCCTGGTTCACTCCGTGCCCCACCCTGCCCCTATTCCCACCCTCTCCCAGTACTGTTAAATTTATACTGTCCTAGCCACTCCCCCTGCTTCTTCCTCCCAACCAGCATCTCACACATCACCAAGTAGCCCTCCCCTCTCTACAACCCAACTATTCTCCTTCCTTTCCTGTCAAATCCTGGTTGAAAACTGTGCCCTACAATAGCCAGGCCCCTTGCTATGCTAGCATCAACAAAAACACTAGTATTTTCTCTACTCCCCCCGATGCTCATTCCATATCTACTCACCACCTATGAAAACCAGTACCACCATGGATTCCACCACCTAAAATGTCAAACTACCACCCCAGACTTCTCTTACAAGTTAGTTCACCTAACTATCCACCATACATCCAAACCCTCATCCCCTTTACTGCATCACCCAATTAAAACCTTAAAATCTAATCCAAGGGACAAGCACTATCTAAGACTTATTCATAAGTTTCTAAAGCGCATAATCAGATTTCAGTATAACCTTGTTACAGATGGGGACATCCATCCCAACCCTGGCCTGTCTCCACCTGGTAACAACAGTGCCTACACCACCAACCCCATCAATAAACTACCCCTTAACAGTCCTGCAAAAGCTCTCCTAACATTTCACTTGAACATTTGAAATATAAATAATAAAATCCCCAACCTGCATGCCCTCTTAGCAGTTCATTCCTCAGACATAATGTGTCTTACAGAAACCTAGCTTAAACCTACTACCGCCAATAATGAGGTATAACCCCTGGGCTGTGACATACACTGATTAGACCAAACAGCTAAGAAGGGAGGTGGGATAGTAGTTCTTTACAAAAAAACATTAAGTGTTAATAGAGATCCAGTTCAACCACCCCCATTTAATAATGCAAAAATCCTCATTACCAAACTGCAAATTAACAATAATAAGAGTATAAATATTGTTTGTGTCTACATTCTCCCAGGCAATAAAATAAGCACTCTGGAAGATATCCTCCAATGGTTATCCACTACTACCCCCAAGAAACCATTGTTCTTGGTGACTTTAACACTGACTGGTGCACCTGCTCAGCTGAATCCCCTGTCACCCATATAAATCTGTTAGGATATGCACAAATAATAACCTCTCCCACTAGGATTAGTAAACCCACCAACAGGGAAAGTATCTTAGATTGGGTACTTCTCAATAGCCACTCAAGCTTGTATACAGCTGGGACTCTACGCAATTACCTAAGTGATCATTCACTAACTTATAGTACTAAGGATAAGGCAGAAACCCACCACAAGACTACATACAAAACAATCAGAAATAAAAACTTAAATCCTATTAACTTCCTAAACGAACTTAAATCGGTCAGCTGGTCAGTCCTAAAAAATCTACCACTAGATGAAGCTATAACTTTCTTTAACAATAAATTCCAGAGCATCCTTGATTCCCATGCTCCTGCACGTAGTATAAAGACTAAATTTAATACTGCTCCATGGTTCACAAAGGAAACTAAGATAAAAATCAAACTCAGAAATACAGCCTGGACCAAATGGCGAACAACTAAAGCCCCCCTCAACCAAGTGAGATATTGTCAACTTAGAAATGATACAAAAAACTCATTTTGCTAGACAAAAAAAAAAACTACTACCAAAACCTCTAGTTTAAACACCAAAACAATCCCTAAATGTTTTGGGCAGGTATTAACTGACTTCTTCATCCAGGTCAATCTACTATCCCAACCCCATCAAATTACACACATAAATCCCCAGAAACTGTTGCCACTTTCTCTAATAACTTTTTCGCTGAAACTATTCAGTCCTTAGCTAACCAACTTACTCCCACCCACTCTAACTCTATCACTAACACACAAACCTCTCATCCCCCCTTAACTTCCAGCCTGTCTCTACCACTTTTATCTGATCCCTTATCAAAAAACTATAATCAACCACCCTTTCTGCTGACCTCCTTCCTGCAGAGTACCAACAAAAAGCTGCCGATGCCATAGCATTCCCCATCTTGATCCTAATCAATAGAACACTAACTGATGGAACTATCCCCTCAATCTAGAAAATATCCCATGTTATCCCACTCCACAAAGGTGGAAGTTCAACAGAACTGTCCAGCAACAGACCCATTACCATTCCCTCACCACTAGCTAAATTAATGGAGAAGTGTATTCATAAGCAGGTCCCTGTTATAACAACGAAAAGACAATCTTCCAAATGACTAAAAAGTCAAATATTCTGGACCTCGAAGTTGGATTTATGGGGGTGCCCCCTGCTAATTATATATACCAACTCCGAGATCACACTACAGTGAGGAAATGGCAAATTTTCCAATCTTCACTGTACCCCGATCTCACAAAACCGATCTCGAGGTCTGGAATATTTGACTTTTCAGCCATTCGACAGATTGCCTTTTCGTTCATCTAATAGGAACCCTTCATAAGCAACTTATGGACTATCATATTCAGAACGGTCTGCTTGCCAACTCTCAGAATGGCTTTAGGCCACATCACAGCACCACATCCACCCTCCTTTCTTTTACAAATACCATATTCCAAAATAGGAACCACAACAGGCTATCTTCAGCCCTATTTCTAGACCTGCCAAAGGCCTTTGATATGGTCAACCACAAATTACTCATCAATTCAATAAAATCCATCTCCCTAGATAACCATGCTATTCAGTGGTTCCTATCCTATCTGAATGGCAGACAACAGGCTGTATTATGGCAGGGTAAACTGTCCCCCCTGCTACCTCTCACCCTTGGTGTCCCTCAGGACTCTATTCTAGGTCCTCTACTCTTTTCTATCTTCATCAACAATCTTCATACGGCTATCCCTGATGCAACCTGCATTCAATATGCAGACGATTCTACCCTGATCTGTATGGCCTCCTCCCCTTTAGACCTGCAAACCTTAACACAAAACACATTTAACACAGTTGAAAATTGGCTCTCTAATCACCATCTGCTGTTAAATCCCAACAAAACTAAACTGCTCCTGTTTACCCCCACCAGTAGATCCACTCCTTTTTCCTTCTCCGTAACATCCAACAACAGTACTTCTATCTCTCTAGATGACCATACTAAGCTTTTAAGAGTAATAGTGAACAATAATCTCAAATATGATCTGCATGTCAATAAAACTATAAAAACCATTAATAAGAAGCCTGGCTCATTATATAGAAGCAAACCTTTTCTAACTCCATTAGCTAGGACTGCAATCGCCTGCTCACACCTACTCTCTACCCTTCTATATGCCTCCCCCATGCTCTCCAATTTGAGCAAAACTGAACTTAGTAAGCTCTCTCACTGTTATAACCATACTGATAGATTTTCCATAGGATCAACATATAGGACACACCACTGTCATCCGCGGTGGTGCAGCGGTAGCATTGTTCCCTCATAGCAAGAGGTTCTCCCATTTAATTCTCAGCTGGAGTGCGGGGAGTGCCTTCTGTGTGGAGTCTGCATGTCCTCCCCGCAGTTGGGTGGGCATTCGAAAGACATGTGTAAATGGGCGTGCCTTCATTGAAGGTTGAACGTTGAGCTGGCACCTCAGCGTTCGTGAAAATCTACTGCCAATCATTAGTGGACCGGAGTTCCGCTGTGGTGACCCCTTACTGGGAAAAGCGAAAGACAACAACTGTCAAAACCTCAGTCTTCTCGGGTGGCTAGAACTGCCTAGCCTACTTCTGTTCAATCAGCTTATAGTAGCACACAAAATTCTGTACCACCCTGAAAAGTACAGTTGTGTACACTTACCATAAATGTAGATGTTCGAGTGTATTCACTGTTGCAGTCTTTACAGTTGGGTTATCCTGCTGGCAGGCTACCCTCAGTCGACCTGAATTCCAAAGTCTAGGTCCAGCATCGGTTGCTGTCAGTGCACCAGGGGTATAAAAGATGCAGCCGACACCATTTTCTTCAGTTTTTCTTGCCCCAGATGTCAGGTGCCCCCAAAAGGGTAGCCTAAAAATCTGCCAATAAAACATGCATGCACCAAAGTATATATTTTGCCTTCATCTACAAGCAAATATACCACATAGGTTGTATAAAATAGAGAAGTACAGATAAATTCCAGCAAAGAAATGGGGGATGGTGGGTGGGTAACCTGGACTGCAACAGTGAATACACTCGAACATCTACATTTATGGTAAGTGTGCACAACTGTACTATGTTCTTTGTGTTTCACTGTTGCAGTCATTATAATTGGGTTGAATCCCACAGTTAAGATTGGAGCTAAATAGCATTAGGAGTGGCTATTAGGCCCTGCAGAACTGCAGTGACAATGCCTGCCCTGGATTTAGAGTAGAGTGGAAAGTGATAGTGCTTTGTGAAGGTGTGCACTGAACTCCAAGTAGCAGCCTCTAAAATGCCTTTGGTTGGTACTCCCCTGAGGAAGGCTGCTGAAGTGGCTGCTGCTCTGGTTGAATGTGGCCTAATGCCCTTAGGTACTGGCTTGCCATGTTGTGAATAGCAGAAATGAATGCAGTGGCCTATCCACTTTGAAATAGTCTGCTTTGAGATAGCCTTTCCTTGTGATCCTGCAGCATATTCCACAAGTAATTGCTCTGTCTTTCTGAAAGCTTTGGTTCTGTTCAAATAGAAGTGTAGCTGCCTGTGTATGTCCAAAGAATGCAGAATTCTCTTCCCCTTATTTTGTGGGTTTGGATAAAAGGTAGGCAGATGAATAGTTTGGTTAAGGGCCACACTGGACACTACCTTAGGCATAAATGTCGGGTTTGCCTCAGAGAAACCCTGACTGGATAAAAAATGATAAAAGGTTTCACAGCCATGAGTACCTGTAGCTCTCAGACTCATCTTGCAGAAGTTATTGCTAGGAGCAGAGCTGTTTTCAAGGATAAAAACTTTATAACAGCTGTAGCGGCTGGCTCAAAAGGAGGCAGGGTGGGTTTTTCCAAGACATAATTGAGGTCCCATACAGGTATTGGTGATCTCCTTGGAGGCCTTACATTTTTGGCCCCTCTGAGGTAATACCTTAATAAGGGATGAGAAAAGATTGGTGGCTCTGTATTGTAATGAGCTGAAATGGCAGAGGCATGAATTTTTATGGATGAAAAGGATAGGCCCTTGTCCAGCATCTCAGTCAAGAATTGCAAAATCTGAGGAATATTTGGTACAGCTGTGTCAATTCCTTGTGGCTGGTTCCAAGCACAGAATCTCTTCCATTTTCCAGCATAGGATTTTCTAGTAGTAGGCCTACTGGCCTCCAAAATGACATCCATCACCGCCTTAGTGAGAGGTGTGTTTTGTATGACTACATTATCCGCCATGCTGCCAGATTTAAGGTCTTGAGTTGGCTGTGCAGGATTTGATTGTTCTGCTGGGACAATAGATGAGGCACTTGAGGTAAGGTCCAGGCTGGGCAATGAGATAAATTCCTTAGGATTGGATACCAGTACTGGCGTGGCCAATCTGGGGCAATCAGTATCATTTTTGGCCTCTCCTGTCTGACCTTTAGGAGTACCTTGGGGAGGAGAGGCAGAGGAGGAAAGGCATATACTGTTAAGTTTTTCCAGCTGAAAGATAGGGATCCACTTTCCATGCTTGTCTGTGATAAGTCCTTGTGCAGAATCTCTTTAGTTGGCAGTTGTGAGGTGAGGCAAATAGATCTATGTCCGGGCACCCCCATTTTCTTGTTACCATGCTGAAGACTTGCGGATCCAATTTCCACTCGTGGGGATCCATGAGGTTTCTGCTTAGTTCGTTTGCCAAAGTGTTTATCTTTCCTGGCTGGAATTGTGCCTGCAGATGTACTTGGTAAGCCAATGCTGTGTCCCACAAAGTCATGGCTAGTCTGCAAAGGGGGTAAGAATGAGTGCCTCCCTGCTTGTTTATATACCACATGACTGTGGTGTTGTCTGTCTTTATTAGTAGTTGTCCCAGATGAAGTAGGTCCTTGAAGGCTGTCAGGACATTTTGAACAGCTAGCATCTCTTTTTGATTGATATGTAGATGCATTTGGTTTGCGGACCATGTGCCTTGAATACATTTTTCTGCCATGTGGGCTCCCCATGCATAATCCGATGCATCTGTTGTTAATGTTTGTGTGGCTTGGGGTAGAGTAATGACTGTCCCTTGTTCTGGTGACAGGCCTTCTCCCGCCATTGAAAGTCCTGTTGCAGACAGGGAATGAGAGTAACTATTGTTTCCAGGCTGTGGCAATGCTGAGTCCAAACACTTTTTAGGTACCATTGAAGTTTCCTCATATGCAGTCTTGCATATGGAATTAGTAGAATGCAGGATGCCATGAAGCCCAAAGCCTGCAGAATTGTTCTTGCAGATAATTGGGCCTTTGTTGCCAATATTTTGAAATAGGTAGTCAGTTGCCTTTGTTTGTCTGGCGTGAGATAAGCCATCTGGGCAATTGTATTTAAGCTTGCACCCAGGAATATTATCTCTTGAGAGGGTACTCATTTTGATTTCTGTTCGTTGACTGTGTACCCTAGGCATGGTAGTAATCTCTTTACAAATGCCAGATGCTGTAGCAGAATGTCCTTGTTCTCTGCTTGAATGAGGCAGTCATCCAAGTAAGGATATATTTGTATTCCTCTTTGTCTGCAGAATGCAATTACTGGTGCCAGGCACTTTGTGAAGACCCTGGGCACAGTAGATAAGCCAAAGGGCAGTGCAGAGAATTGGTAGTGCATTGAGCCAGCTTTGAATCTGAGGTATCTTCTACATGTTTGTCTGACTGGGGCATGCAGGTATGCCTCTTTTAGATCTAAAGTCACAAGCCAAGCCTTCTTGCCCAACATGGGCAGAAGCTGCTGTAGAGTCAACATTTTGAATTTTGGAATATCCAGATATGTATTTAGAATATATAGGTCCAGTATTGGTCTCCAGGCTTTGTCCTTTCTGGGTACCAAGAACAGTCTTGAATAAAATCCTTGTCCCTGCTCTTGCTCTGGTACTTGTTGAATGGCCCTCATGTCCATGAAGGATGAGACTTGTTTTTGTGCCTCTGCCCACCAATGTTTTGGCAGGTCTGGCCAACCGTTTGCAATTGGCAGGGTATGGAAGTGAAACTTGTAGCCTTGTGACACTATGTTTAAAACCCATTTGTCCTGGGTTATAATGTGCCAATTTTGAGAATAAAGTGCTAGTTTTCCCCCTAAAGGTGCTGCCAGAAGATAAGTGCTTGGCGCAGGCAGGGGAAAGTCATTGGAACTGTTTCCTGTATGGCTGTGATTTGTCTTCTCCAGTTTTGGAGGTAGAAGCACCCCATTGTTTAGATCTGAATGAATGTTGGGGCTGGGATCTGCCTCTAGGGCTTCTGTATCTGTCCCTTTGTGGCCTCTCTGACACTGGAAAGGACCAATTCTTTGTAGGCCAGTGTCTGCTAAATCTTAGTGGCTGTTCCTGTAAGAAATCCTTGACTGTTTGCATAAATTTAGCTTTGTCCTACATTTTTTTAACACCTCTTCTGTTTAACACCAAACAAAGTTTTTGTATCTTTCGGCTTTTCCCGGTGAGGGGTCGCCACAGCAGAACTCCGGTCTGCTAATGATTGGCAGTAGATTTTTACGTACCGAGTTGCCAGCTCTGATGCACAACCTTCAATGAAGGTACGCCCATTCACGCATGTCTCCACACAGAAAATGCTTTAGCTGAGAATCAAACAGGACAACATCTTACTGGGAGGCGACAACGCTACTGCAGCACCACCACCGCAGTCTTTAACACCAAACAAAATATCAGGCTGTAATGGAGCATCTAATAATTTTGCTTTAACATGATTAGGTAGATTTTGTTCCTTTAACCAAGCATGCCTCCTAATGACAGAACCCGTAACTGCGGCCCTGCAGGAGGCCTCCAGAGAATCAAAACCACATTGCAAAGTATGCTTTCCAACTTGTTCAGCTGCATGCAATAATTCCTGCATTTCTTTGTTTTCTGCACATTCAGAATTTATCAACATTTTCTGTTTATGCAGTGACATAGTATATTGCTGATATTTGAGCATATGAAACTGACAATTTAAAGCCCTTACAGCCAGGGTAGCAGAAGTGTAGATCTTTTTTCCCCATCTGTCCAGTGCCCTAGAAACCCTGTCAGAGGGAGTAGGGTTTTTTGCAGTGGAAGCCATGACCCCTTTGGGACCCTGAGAGATAGTTTCTGGGTCAGCAGCAGGGTTTTTGTAAAGGAATTTATGCGAGTCAGGAACCCTGTAGTACCTGTCCGGCTTAACCGGAGCTGGAGATAAGGAGTCAGGGGTCAGACTGGACTCTGAAAATACATCATCTACAATGTCTAACACAGGTGGAATAGCTAGGGGCCTGTGTTGTGGTAGTAAAAGGATGTCTCTGAGCCTTTTTTAGATTCTGAATAATCTTGGCTCTCCCAGTGGAAATGTTCCCTCATGGTATGTAAAGTTTCCCCAAAAGAATAATCCTCAGGAGGAGGGCTGAAGGGATTGATTCTTCAGCATCAGAATCCTCATAGGGAGGAAGAGAGTATTCCTGATCAGAAGAAATAGAAACCTGATCTGAAGATTCATATTCTGTCTCTTGCCTAGGCCTCTTATCAGGAGGGGGATGGGAACCCCTGATCAGAGTAATTAGGTCTTCGGCCATCTTGGGCATCTGTTTTTTAGGCATGGAGGCCTGTCCATGAGGCTGTTGTACTTGTTTCTTTGTCTTTAAAGGTGTTTTAGTCTTTGCCTTTGAAGCTGAAGTCATTTTAACATATAACTGAGTAGGTCTGAAAACACCCTCCGAAGCCAATGCCTGCTCAGCGGCTCCGGACCCATCTGAGGGAATAGTTTCCGAAGGTCCAATACCTTGAGCTTCCAGCAGCTTGGTTGACTCCACGTGGGTGTCGGTAGCAGCCTGTGAGTCTAAAGTAGCAGTCGTCAGGGGCTGCGAAGGTACCTCACTGAGAACTGGTGAACTGGCGACTGGCTTAGAAGAAGCCTCGTCGTCAGTTTTGGACCTCGGATGCCTGTCCTTTTCCTTGCGTTTCTTGTGAATTTCGGTAGTCAGATGGCTATCCGATGACATTGTATAGTTAAATCTTCTGCCAAAATAGTGAAATGCAAAATCGTACTGACGCTTAATAGTGCATTGGTTAAATCTAGCACAAAACTGACAACTAGCAACCTCGTGGTCAGGGCCTAGGCAAGGAATACAGTAAGAATGAAAGTCCTTATGTGGTATTTGCTTCCCACAAGAAATACAATTATTAACTTTTTCTGACATCGGTCTGGAGCAAGAAAAAAGTTTCCCCCATGGGGTACCTAGCTTTTTAGTGAAGACTTCGGATCTGAAATTCAAACAAGAAAATCTCAGGCGTCGGCTGACTGGCACTTGTGAAGTGCTTTTGCTTTGGGCACCATGTGGCAAGAAAGACTGAAGAAAATGACGTCGGCTGCATCTTTTATACCCCTGACACACTGACGTCAGGGAAGAGGCGACAGCAACCGACGCCGGACCTAGACTTTGGAATTCAGGCCGACTGAGGGTAGCCTGCCAGCAGGATAACCCAATTGTAATGACTGCAACAGTGAAACAAAAAGAACATATACTCCGGCACTCAAAAATATCATAAAGACATACAGTAATTCAAGGCAACTACGATCATCCAATAAACTGTTGGTCCAAACCCACAAAGTCATTAACTCAGCCGGCAACTCCCTGTTTGCCCACATTGTTGGTAAAACTTGGAATTCACTTCCATCTAACCTTACCCTTGAACCTTCTTTAAGTGTCTTCAAAAATGGCCTCAAACAGTATTTTAAAGAGCACTGGCTTTGTCCCTGTACTAACCCTGATTAATTAGTACTTATTCAATGCCTTATTTAAATTAATATTGTAAGCATTTCCTGCTCATGACAGCTTGCTGCAACCTATTGTTTTTGTATACCACTACGCACTGTGTATATTGTGAGTACCTACTAGAGGACTTTGTAAAAATGTTTGACTCATATCTGTTATGTTCTATCTGTGTTATCTGGAGCTTTTCTCCCTGGGCCTCTGCTGAAAATGGACATATATCTAGTCGGACTATCCTGGTCAACAAATGCAAAATACATAAATACAATTTATGATCATCTTTTTGTGACATTTCTTATTACACATCATTTTGATATGGGAAATACAACTTCAGGAATCTCTCTCTGTAACTTGACCACATCAGATTTCAAACAAGTTTATTGTAAGAGGACTGGATGGGACATTTCTAGTTACCAGATTTTCTGGACCTCCTTCAGACAAATTTGTCTTGTAAAAATGCTTAGTTTCCTCTATAAAACAAAACATCTTCCTATACACTACATAAGAACTGGGCTCAGCTCCTCTGGCAACAACTATAGTCTCAGGCCTTCCAGTGACTACTGGGTTCATTCTTCATTTCCTCTTCCACAGTTTTGGTTACAGCATTTCCTCTCTCTCTCTCTCTCTCTCTCTCTCTCTCTCTCTCTCTCTCTCTCTCTCCTGATGTCTTTCCATCACTTCCTATATGTGCATTTAATTTCCAGGAATCAACAATGTAACAGAAGTTGGCAGTCTGCTCTGATACCTTATGTCCATTAACAGAAAGGTTGGTGAGATACTGTCACCCTGCAGTGGTGTATTTCTATACTCCAGAACTACACACTCACAGACAAGCTTTTGCCACAACCTTTTCTCATGACATCTTTTACTGTTTTTTCTATCAAATGGGCAAGTGCAAATGAATCTAATTTACACTGCTACACTAACCTGCTGAACTCATGATTTGTGTACTCCAGATCACTGCCATATGTAACATCAGATATCCCCTACATCAAAACTATTAACTTTAATGCAGTGATCACACATGTACTAATGTGTCATTTTGATTTCATGGAAATTGGAATAATAATACACATATGAGCTATGACATCTGTGAATTAGAATGAATCCACAGCAACTGAATACCATGAACAGTTTGGAAATGGGTATGCTTTTCTCTTTTGCTTTGCATGTTATGGTATAGGTCTGTACTGCTTGCTCTGACTGAGTTGACATACCTACGTAAAACACTCTTTCTTGTCACTTGTGGGTGCTTTATCAACTCATCTATTAAAAGAAAAATAAGGCCAATTGTTTTCCCTTACTGACTACTTTTGTTCAGATTAGCATCTCATTGTAACATCTTTTAATAGCTGCATACATGTCAGCGTTAGTATGCTTGTAAAATGCTTTTACTTTATCAGTGATGAATGCAGTATTGGCTAAAGTATCTTTAACATTTTTTGTTTTAGTTTTCTAGTAAATATTATAGTCAACACATTTTCTACAGGTTACTATAGTTTGGTCTCTATTTGTGCATATAAATGCTCTTGCCCCACATTCAACTACTCTGTTCTCTTGTAGAATAACAGCTTCTATACATGCTAGTATTTACTTGCAATTTTCATTATGTATTCTTTTCATACTACTTTAAAAGTGGAGCAGTGATAAACTTCTTGAGCATTTCAAAACTCTTTCCTTGTTCATGCCTCCATTCTCAGGGTATATGTTGTTTTCTTGAAAGTGCAGTCATCTCAAACACATTCAATACAAACTTCACAAAATACTACATCATTTTAAGAAACCTCTGTAGCCTGCTTGTGGATTTGCACAGCTGATGCATTTTTTCTGGATCATACCACTTCCTTGCAAGCTATAGGTCCCAGTCTATGACTCAGGAAACCCATAACATGTATGTAAGCTTCCTGAAAACACTTATCATACAACCAAATACTATTTCATGGGTCACTTTAATTGCCCCACTATTAACTGGGAATCCTATATGACACCAAATGTGCAGGCACAGAAATTCCTGGATTTTGTAAACACAAACTCCCAGGACCAGACTGTCAAAACACTGACCGGGTGGGGGGGGGGGGGTTACTGGCTCTGGTCCTCAATATGGGAGACTGCTGCACACTCCTAGTGTAATGTCTTCTCTGGTAAGGTCAGGCGCAAGATGGTCTCCTTTGAAGTTAAAATAAAACCTAGAACCCCAGCTAACCCTGGAATGTTCAGGACTACTCTAAGGCTAACTATTAATTGATAACCTGGCAAAATCTCAAGACCCATAAACCCTGAGAACACCGCTGCCTACACAGAGCTGTTCACAGAAAACCTATATATGCAGGTTAACAGTTAAATAGAGGCAGGTGTACCCACCAGGAAAAGGTACAGAACGAACTCAAAAAACAAGCCAACCTGGTTGAATCACAATATCAATAGGCTGTATAAGAGAAGGAAGGAAACTGTGGAAAAAATTAAGAGGCATAGTACCCAGCAAGTTAAAAACACTATCATCAAACTAAGTAGACAACTCAGAGGATAAATAAAGTCTACCAAAGCCAAATTTGAGGTAAGTTTGGCCTCAGGGCCAAGGAAAACTACAATATACTCTTTAGCTATGTCCACAACCTTAAAGGTTGTGAACATAGAGCCTTAAAGTATTTGGCTGGTGGCAGCTATCCTGTAATCTGGAGAAAGAGGACATAGCTGGTGAAATTCTTGTCAGCTTTTCCCAGGTGTGTTTGTGTGTATATGTGAAAAATCAGACATTTAAGTGTGTGTGTGCTAGATACTTGGAACTGGGACACGGTGCTCCAAGGTGGGTTTTGTTTGGGATCTGGAGAGACAAAGGGTCCAGTCCCAGTGGACTGTTTTCCCTGTGTGCTCTTGGGGGAAATTCTGTTGAATGCAGACAGCTGCATTTGAAATACTGTGGAAATCTATTCCTGTTTTAGTGACCATCTCTCACTGGTGTCAGTGGTGAGGATTGAGGCTCTTTAAATACTGGCCTGGGGCAGTGAGGGGGCATCACATACCTAACCAGGCACATCCAACAACTGGAACATCCAGAGGTTCCTAACCTAAAGAATACAGGGAATAAGTAACATGTCATATGCAGACCACCTCAAAGCCCTATCCCTGTATTCTGTCTATCATAGGCTGTTGAGGGAAGATCTATGCCTGTCATACAAGGCATTTTCAGACCCCACACTGATGGAGCCATGCATATCTGCAAAACAAACAGCACCAGAATTACCTGTTCTAAAGACTAGAATCTTGCCTGTGATACAATTATGACCTGCTGGAGAGACAGGTATGCATCCCACAGACTACCCCTTCTCTGGAACAGGCTCCCTCCACGCAAAGCAGAGTTCACCAATAGCCCAATTCAACAATAACATGGTCAATTGGATGGGGAACAGGAAATTAATCCCTTATTTGGCATCTACGCCTCTAATGGACACAGGCAGCCTGTAAATGTTTCATCTCCCAAGCCCCTGCTTACATTTTCAAGGGCACTAGAACTTGTCAGAGATTTGGGATGCATGGCTATGTTTAGAAAGGCCCTTGTGCTCATTAGCCTAGTATACACCTTTGAACCTATGAATCAGTTTTTCAGACCTGGTGGTTGACTATTATTTATCTTGGAATTATGCTATCTCAATCTGTTCATCAACCACCTCTTGTCATACTCTTCTTGTGTCTGACTTTGTGATAACATCAATTATGTTTACAGCATATTCTAAGTTCTTTTGTTTATCTGATTGGTCAGAGCGCTTAACTGTGTAAAAGTCTTTCATCCTGCTGGTATTTTTGTATTTGGGAACATTTCTCAGGGTTCTGAATATACTAAAGTAACTGCTACTGAACTTGAACTCAAAACCATTTTACTTTAAATTAAGAGTTTTGTTCTGTGCTCTGGAGGGAGCAGAGGGCCAAATCAACTCATCCAAGTTGGGAACTGCTGGTGGAAGGCTTATTGTGTGTTAATCTGGTTGGCCTGAGGGCTTAATTGTGTAAAAGTCTTTCATCCTGCTGGTATAAAAGCCTTACATTTTTTGTGAGATTGTGATAATTTATTCAGAGCTTCCTTGTGCCTGGCTTGGACACCTATGAAGATCTTGGGTTAATCTAAAACCATCTACAAAGCTAATATAAGTATTTTTTATTTTATTATTATTATTATTATTATTACTGCAGTGGTGGTGCTGCGGTAGCATTGTCGCCTCACAGTTAGACGTTGCCCGTTCGATTCTCAGTTAGAGCGTCTTCTGTGTGGCGACATGCGTGAATGGGTGTTCCTTCATTGAAGGTTGTGCGTTAGGCCCGGCAAGCCAGCACGTAAAACTCTACTGCCAATCATTAGCGGACCGGAGTTCTACTGTGGTGACCCCTAACTGGGAAAAAGCCGAAACACACAAACAAATTATTATTATTATTGCAATTGTTCTATCTCAGTGCCATTTAACAGTTCTGTTCTGCAGTTATTGACTTTGTTGAATTTATCACTGTTTCAGCCTGCACTTGTTAACGACATGCCATTTGTTTGTTACCGTACTGCTCTTAGATCATTCTAACAGTAGTCTGAACTTTCCTAACCACTTCTAATACCGCAAAAGTTGTTCTAAGTTTGCCAAAACATTTCTAAGTTTGCAAAGTTGTTTCTGTGTTTGTAAAAGTTCTCCTACATATGCATACATTTTTCTGTGTTTGGGAACTTTTCTCAGGGTTTGTGAACTTATTTCCAAAGATTCCTGATACTGTAAGAGATCTACCTTTTGTTGTAAATCATTTGGTACTGCACTTGAGTTAAAACCAGTTCATTTTACATTAAGAAGGCTTTTCTGTGTGCTCTGGAGGTATCAGAGGGCTGATTCAACCCATCTGAGTTGGAAAATGTTCACTGACAGTACACATGTTGTCCAGAGAAGTAAATCAAACTCCAATAAAAAAACTCTTGCTAGCATTGTCCCACAGGGCTTAGTGTTGGAACTCCTCCTGTTTGGTAAATACTTTTCTGAAGTGAAGGCCAATGTTGGAGGTCTCTGGCTTACCATGTTCACTGACTGTAAGCTGGGATCAGTCACTGAATCCCCAAACAATGTTGACATCCTACAAACAGGCTTAAAAATGACAAATGACTGGTGCCAAAACCATAGTCTGAGACTAAATGCTTAAAAATGCGTAACCATTCCCTTCAGTAAATCATATATCCCTGCAATTATAATACTGATAGCACACCCCTAAAATCAGATGCAGAGGTGAAGGACCTAGGAACAAAGATAGATATTAATTTAAACTTTGACCACCAGGTAGCTGTGGTAGTGAGGAAATCCTAATGTGTGGTGCAACATACAATTAAAGGCATGGCATCAAGATCAAAGAAGTCACGGTGCCATTGTACTCTGCCCTCAATCAGGGGTGTAGCTAGGATGTTCAAATTTGTACTTCCAGCTTTCAAACTGCTACCCCCACTCCCCAGCCAAGCTATGGCCATTCTCGTAATAAACAGTTCACTCTTTTAGTGTTGATGAAGAGGCATTCGCTGTAATGCCTCTTCAGTAATATAATATAGATTCACTCAAACTTGGTTCCTTGAATTGAAAATGAACCTGAAAGTCAGTTCTTTGAAAAATGCAGCATGGTAGTTGGGGTAGAGGATTCATGCTTTTATTTTCTGTAACTAAGGTACAGGTTTTGAGCTTGAGTAAATTACTAACCACCTGCTACCCCTAACTAGGGTGTTTCATTCACACACACACCCCTACCTACCTCTTAATGCAAGAAATATGGACAAAGCTTAAAATAAACAGGTACAGATATTAAATAATGCTCTTGTGAACTTAGAAAGTTGCTACAATAACAGGATTTGTGCTAGTATGAGAAAGTTGCTAGAATAACAGGATCTGTGCTAGTATGAATTTTTCTAAAGGACATGAAGTCTGAAACTCAAATGCCCGTCATTATTTAGCAACTTCAGCCTTCAATGATTTTCTAGAAAATCACAAAATTTATGAGGAACAGCAAAAAATATGGGGCAAAAATCTGGACATTCTGCAAAATTTGGACAGTTGAGAGGTATGCTATCTACCTACCTACATCTCGCACACACACACACACACACACACACACACACACACACACACACACACACACACACACACACAAATACCTCTCAACCTCTTAGAGCAACAAACCCATAAATAAAACTGAGGCAAAGGCCCAAAAATAAGGACATTTTTTTAAATATTGCTCTTATAAACTTAGAAAGATAATAGAATAGTATAGTAGGTCTTGCATTAGTACGAATTTTCTGAAAGGTATGAAATCTGAAACTGAAATGTCTGCCATAATTTTCTAACTTCAGTCTTTAACGATTTGCCACTAATTTGCCAGAAAACCACAGTTTTATGAAAAAAACGGACCAAAAATGTGATGCAAAAATATAAAATTGCCAGCTAGGAACCTGTCAAAGAAGGGACACCATTTTAATATGAGCACTGTTAACTTGAGCAGCTGTCAAAATTAGAGAATCTACATGCATTTCTGAAATAAAAGTAATGTATAACTCTGATCATTACAGTTATTTATAATTGCAAACCCTCCACGTTTTCTTCCAAAATTGCTATTTTGCGGAGGGATTATTAGGGGGAGAGCAACATTTTGAGCCAAAATTGGGGAAAGTTGAGAGGTTTGGATATTCCTAATTCTATAAAGCAATTTATTTGCACATACCTCTTAATGCAGGAAATCTGGACAAGGCCAAATATATTGGGGGAACATACAAACAGTACTAAAAATTGATGTTGTATAAACTTAAGACAGTTGATAGAATAACAGGTCTTGCTTTAGCATGAATTTTTCAAAAGATTATGACGTCTGAAACTTAACGTTGGTCATTATTTAGTGACTTCATTCCTAAATGATTTGCCAGAAAAGTTTTATTTTGCATTTTACAGCACAAACGCCAATAAATATCTGCTAAACAAAGCAATGCAGTCTCACAATGAAACTAGACTTAGCATTAAAACTTTTCTGCCCTTGAAACTCACATTCATTGAAATAGCATTGAAACCCACATTCAAAGAAAATACATTTTGCCAGTGGCAGATAAAGATTAACTTTGGGCTGTTTTCAAATCATAGGCCCCTTGCACATGAAACATGCAAATGCTCTTTGATACACCTTCCTGATTGCATTAAATTATATTCCTTGTGCAATACAGTATAGTTGTTAGAGAGCATTTTAAATTTATTGTTTTGAACATTTTTCAAGTAAACAATGAAACAAAATGCATGCACCAATAATGACAAAAAATCCCAATTCAGAACATTTCCATCATAAAAGTCTACTCAAACTTCTACAGTCCACCAGTATCAGTAAATATGCACAATCTCTGAACTAGTAAAAGCCATCTACATAATTCCACATTAAAGAAATCTGTAACTAATTAAGAGGCTGCTGCTAGCAAACAACTTTATATTTCATGGTTTCATCTACAAATAAAGTGCCTGTTGCCCTTGAGGAATAAATTGCCTATGTTGCATTAAAAAAAATGATACGCTAGTAATATTGCAATAGGGAATGGATGGCAAACTGATAACAGGTTCATAGTTACTACTAGATATCTTCGCCAAAAAGGACTACAGCATCCACCCCCTTTACAACACAGTACAGTATCAGCAATGCATCTACCTACTGTGGGAGAAGAACCCACAGCCTTCTGCATCAAAAGCAAGTACACTACCTGTTGTACTATTAACAGTACAAGCAGACTTAGCATAAGCAGCACTAAACTTTAGTTCCCCTGCAGCTCTCAGCTCCTTGTAAAATGTACTCGACACTCAGCTGTATCTCTGAACTTTGCAGCACAAGAAATCTGGAAAAAGCCAACATTTATTGGGGGAGGGACAAAAGCCCAAAAAAACAGGGACAAATTTTAAACATTGCTTGTATAATTTTGGAAAGTTGCTAGAATAAAATGCTGTGTTACCACCATGCATGTCTTGAACCCAGAACCATATGCACTACAGTCATTGCAACATACCACTATGCTAAATCAGCAGTTTGAAAACTAGGAAGACTGAAACTTAATGGCTATCATTTAGATAGCTCTCAACCTCTTAGCACAAAAAACCTGGACAAACAAAGCCAATAATGAGGGAATACAAATTCAGTTCTCACTTCACACCTTAGCACAAAAAACTCGGACAAACAACAAAAACAATAATGGGGGAAATACAACTTCAGTTCACACTTCTCACCATAGCTCACAACTGTTAGAAAAAAAAATCTGAGCAAAGTTCAGAAATGGTGGTGGTTGAGGACTTTAGGCTCCTCTTACCCTGAAGCAAAGGTACAGGGTTTGAGTCTAAACACCTATAGCCAGCAGGTGCATTACGTGGGGGGCATTCACATACACACACACACACACACACACACATATACACACACACACATATACACACACACACATACACACACACACACACACACACACACACACACACAAACACCTCTTACCTGACAATCCATACACACACACCTTACCTGATAATCCATGCACACACACATTACTTACCTGATAATCCATATATACACACACACACACACACACACACACACACACACACACACACACACACACACACACACACACACACTCCTTACCTGATAATCCATTCACGCTGGTCACCCGATTGCCTTCACCACAACGATAATCCATTCGTGATTGCCTTGCCCCTCCACTCACTGCAACCAACAATGATTATCCATGCGGTCGCAGCCAGCCAGACATGACGTGATGTGAGCTCAATTCCGACTGGCTGGTATGTAGCCATGTGCTGGATCTGCTGCAATTGCAATTGCTTTATGATTCTGGCACCCAGCATCCTTAAAAAAATGTAACTTAAAGGAGTCGGCATCCTTAAAGGAGAACGCTGTTTTAAAAATACATAAAGGAGCCAACGCTGTTTAAAAAGAAAAATATGTCATTTTTTTAATTAAAAAAGCTACTCCCTCTTCTAAAGAAGTTGTACTGAAATCAGTACAGTGCGTATGCCTCCCGACATCCCTGCCCTCAATGAGTACAATTCTCCCTTCTGCATGTATTTAACCAGGCACTTACACCAACTGGAGTGGCCCCTTAGGTTTCTCACTAAAAAAAACAAAAAATACATAGCTTAATACATATCTTATGCAGACTGACTAAAAGCCCTATCCCTTTACTCTGTCTCATATTGTTTATTGAGAGGTGACTTATGTCTGAGTAACAAGGGATTCTCTGATCCAGCCCATATTCACAAGAAAAATATATGAGGGTTATGCATTTTATGGACCTGAATCTTATTTGTGACTAACAGAACTTGCTGGAGAGAAAGATTTGTATCTGAAAGACTACCTCATCTATGGAATAAAGTTCCCATCTTTGTAAAACAAAGCCCATCTCTCATTCCTTTTAATTTGGATAAATGGATGGGGAACCATAAATTCTCTCCCAGAGTACTGCCCATGCCCCTTATGATCAGAGATAGTCTGTAAAAGGCTCCAAAACCCAATGACTCACTACCTTGACACTACTCCATCCCATATATGGGGAATTAAGTTATAATAGTACCAAATCCTGGGTATTATTATTGGGTATTATTATTGGCTAAGCTTGTAAAGGCTCTTGAGCATTAGCCTAGTAATCCCCTATGAACCTATAAAATAAAATAATAGGAAGAGGATTCTTAAACATTCAAACCAAAGTGTTAAATACTAAACTTAAAATAAATAAAGAAGATAAAACTAATAAAACAGAATTTGAAATACTAAATAAAAAAATTAACAAAATCCTGTCTCATAAAATTGCCTTAGATTTAGAAAAACTAAAAAGAGACTCATATTCTTCAACCCCAAAAACACTTGAAAAATCCAATCAAAAGAATGAAGTTTAAATCTAAATTTAATCAAATAAAGAAAATAAAAAATCCAAAGAATACAATAAACCTGTACAGATATAAGGAATATACTACACACTTTTAGATACATCTCTCTACAACAAAGTAACATCCATTCCCTGCCAACATAAATATGTCTGACTTCATAGCAACAGTTACCTACCAGAACAAAAAATAACTAACCGATCAAATCACTCTTCAAGAAATCTCAGAAAAAAATAAAATAAGTAAAAATAAATAAAATAAGAAAAAAGAGCAATATTTAAAAAAAAATCAATAAATCACCAGTAAGTGATGTTTTATTATCATCATTATTATCAGAAATTTGCAAGCTTCTCTGCAAGCAAACGATACTTCTAATTCACAGTGCATTTTCAATCCTAGAAATATTCCTTAATTCCTATTTTAAAAGAAGGCAAAAAACCTGCAGTCATGTTCTGCATATAGACCAATCTCTTTACTTAATATTGATTATAAAACCATTATGATCTTTGTTCTAGCTGATAGACTTAAAAATTCTACACCAGAATTATTAATATAGATCAGTCTGGTTTTATTCATAAGAAACAAACCCAAGACAACATCAAAACATTGCTTTTACTTATTGATTTGCGAAACAATAACTAACAAGAAATTATATCTATTAGCCTTGATGTAAAAACAAATTTTGACTCATTAAATTGGAATTACTTATTTAATTTTTGTTTTGTAAAGTTATTTGACTTTCCCTTCCAGTTTATAGATCTTTCATGCAATTGGTACAAAGACAACAAAGCATATGTTAAACTGGGGCCCTTTTTATCAGAACATATACATTTAAAAAGAAGAACAAAAAGGGTGTCCTTTATCTCCTACAATGTTTGTTGCAGCCATAGAAACTTAAGTAACAGGAATTAGATCCAATCTAAAAATAAAGGGTATAGAACTGAATGAAAATTATAACTAAAATAATGTTCTTTGTGGATATTATGTTAACTTTAACAGATATAGAAGAATCATTGAAAGAAATAAATTCAGTTATTAAAAGAAGATTCAGTTTTAGCAGACCTTCAAAATAATAGCTATATATTACAATAATTTGAATAATAAGTTTTAGAACTTAATTACTTTGGGTGAGAATACAGCTTTGAACAAAGAAAACAAAACTTTATTATTAAGATCAGCGAGATCATCCTCTTTAGTTCAACTGTGGCATATCTTCACATTGAAATTATTACACAGAGCTTTTCTAACACTCTATAAACTTTCACAATTCACTAATGATAAAAGTGTTCACTGTTAGAGATGTAACCAAATATGTAAGGAATATTGGTCACATATGTTTTATGATTGTTTATCTCTATATGACTAGTGGAAGAAGATAGTAAACTTTTTTCAGGCTCGTTGGTCAGATAATTTTGTAGTAATTAAATCACTGATTTTATTTAAAAAAGAAAAACAGAGTTTTGCCTAAACATTTAAGAACATCTCCATGGATCAAAGTTCTTTTTTTAACATAAATACATTTGAATTCGACTCTTCTAAGGTCTTTATAAATAAGTGCCCTTATACAGTATGTTGTGCATTTAAAGAACTTTGAATTCACAATATTCAGTTGACTTACATTATTTGGCATGCTACGTATATATTATAAATCATTATTATTGTGGTTTTCATCAATTATTATACTTTAGAAAGAAAATTTCAATAAAAATATTTAAGCAAAAAAAAAAGAAAGCTTGAATTTTATCTGAACAAACAGCTTTATTTTCTAGACTCCATTTTTGTTACAGTATAATGTCTCTTAGCTTTTCCTTTCATATACATTTATTTATTTATTTATGTCTGCCATACTTGACTCATGTTATTTTATTCCTTTTTATCATTAAATTCTTATTTATGCCATCCTTCCTAGCAAGTGTTATGCTTGTCTTACTTAGAGGTGTGACTTCAGAATCTTAGAATAACTGAACACCTATACCATATTTCATCTTTAATTATACGAAAAGGTTCTCATTAGAAAATCTCCTCAAATTCAGTCTTTGGTTCTGTTCTTATAGTCTGTGTAAAACCCTGATGTTTAGTGAATAACAACTTCTGTCATGACAGTAATTACAGTCTGACTTTCTCCTCACACAAAAAAAATGTAACTACAGCTTCTCTTTTCAGCAACATGCAGAAACGTAGCATTTGTTCAGCTAATCTACTTACAAGGAAAACATCAAATTTCTGGAACCTCAGCTTACACTTTAGAGGTATGTTTCCATCTGGCAGTGCAGGTACTCAGGAGTGTGTGGTTTAGCCATATTTCCAATATAAACTATACTTCTGTAGTTCCAGCCACAGACACTCTCGTCAGCATATGTCTTTCAGTTCTGGTAGATAGTTCCCCCATTACATTAATCATTGGGCCTAACTCATTAGTGTCACAGTCCTAACTTGGGATTAAATGTTTTCCGTGTAGTCTACAGTGCGGCAACCCTTCCCAGAAAAGTTTAAATATTAGAAAACAGGAAGGAGTCATTGGTAGACAACTAAACACAGCATAACGAATAGACTTTTACAGAGCCAAAGAACAGTTTTGCTTTAAACAGAGTACTTACATAACTGAGGACATGTTGAACAAAAGATGATATAAGTAGGAATATCAATCTGCACAGAAAAGGGACATTTCCCCAGTTATGATCAACCTATGTACTACAGGAAAATTCCTACTGTTATAACTTCTTATTAATGGACCTGTCGGTTTATTTTATTAAAGGAGTGGCCCCTTACAGGTCTATATGTTCATGGGTTAGTACTAGGCTATCTGCTCTTGAAGGCCATTTTAAGCCTACCCTAGTTTCCTGTCTCAAAGGTAAGAATCAAACCTTGCACCATGCACCTTGTGTCTGTGTGGTAAACACCTTAACCACTGTGCTATCCCACATCTCCCCAAATGGCCTATCCTTCACATTGTAAGGCTAGCGCAGTACGTCAGAAGGTGCAGCTAAGTTAGGAAACAGGGTGCAATAAGTTAAAAAGCTTATACAGCTCCCCTCTTCAAATGCAAGAGCAATAGGGGCAAAGACTGCACAGGCCAAAATGGAATGATCAGAATTAGATCTGCATGGTCATCTCATGCTTTCATCAGTACTCATAAGAATACATGGGAAAGAATGGGGGCTCCTAATCAAAACTTCTTGACATCAGGTTCTCAGGAATGGGAAGGAGGTCTAGTACCCCTCCACCAGTAGGTAATGCACCTGAAGATGCTTGGATCCAGTGCCAATTCATGGGACTGGTTGTGCATTTCCGTGGTAGGTCTGCTATAGTACGCTGATCTGTGAGGATATACAGTACCTGAAGATATTATACAACAAAGCAAATTCCCAAACCAGCATTGCTAACCTACACACCTGACACTAGTGGGTGTCTCCCTGTTTGTTGTTGTACCATATCACTGCCTGTGGTCTGTCACTGTCATGAATGTGTCCATCTTCCTAACACATAATGGTATGTAACAGTGCCACTGTCTACTTCACTTCAATGAGCTGCTTCTGAGATTTGCAATTATATTCCCCTTGAACCCTGTACTGGCTGCTATAGGCTAAGCAAATAAAGTCTAAAGTGCCTTTATACAGTGAACAGATGCAGTGAGATGGGAATGAGAGAAGTATACTTAAATTTCTAGTTGTTCATATTATCCACCAGGGGAACTCCCAGCAAACAGAACATAAGTAGAGTAATGCCCTAACAGTACAGCTGCTGTAGCCTAAGATTTATTTGGTATCACAGGATCTTTCCAACCTAAAACTTCATAAGGGGTATCATTAAAAGCACAACTGAAATGTACCTCAGAGGTCAGATGTTCCTGGGTGTTAAGTGATGCCTTTTGGCAAGTTCCTTAAACAGAAATCCTAGGAGGTGGATCTTGCCATAAGGGAAAAACAATACCTTATGAAATGTATAAGACAACTCCAAAAAAAAAGGTATTGTCTTCAAAGGGATACAGATGTAGTTTACAGATACGACCAATTTCAAGGCTATATGTGAAGTTCCTTAATAAGACTAGGCCTGAATCAAGACGTTTTCTAGGCAAGGGTAAATGTTCATTCAACTTAGAATCTGAGATGGGCAGACAGATGCAAAGCATTTGTTTAACACCTTGTAAGCAATGGAAAGCCTAAAGGGTAAGGAGCTGAACTGGGAATGATTATATCCTAATGAAAGTGGATGTCGAGGTAGGTATCCATGTCCAAGGTTACCACTACTAAATGTGAAATTTAAGAAGGCCCAAGCAGGTCTCCAAAGGCAAACTTTTCATACTAGAAAGACAAGTTTATACCTTCCTTTATAAGTGATGCTCTTTCTACAGCTGCAGAAGTAAGAATCTTGTCTAACTGGTACCAAACACCATATGCTCTGCATGAATATGAAGGGTACTCAAGGGTAAAATGTTTTGAACTCTTGTACTCTGCAGATTTCCTCTCCATAACCCAGACATGAAGGCCCAGCAAGCCATCTGCCTGTGAAAATCCTCTGAATTATTTTTATGAGACTGAGGGACAGGGATAAGAGGACCATGTTAAGATAGCCTGCCAAAGTCAAAACTAATGGAGTTACCTTGGGTGTAGTTGGGTCTGATGCTCCTTCGATAACCCTGCCGTTTGTCTCCACCCCTTCTCAAATGTCAGTTTCTGTGCACTGTTCAGCACTTGCCTGCTTTTGGGAGAAGAGTGACTGCTTAGTGGGGAAGATTCCATTATATTTAAGAACTGTGGATATGGAAAAAATGTTACTTTATCTGGTAGTTAATCCCTTTTCTACAAACCTCTAATATTTTTTGAGGAGTGCTTAACAACTAGAAAGGCACTGTGAATTAGATCCTGACCTCTTCAGGTAGGGTTGAATCCTGAGCCAATACAATACCTCTAGCTGCAGTCCTGGTATTTGCATCAGTGGCACCACACCAATATTTAATGTCACATTTACCCACCTTGTGTGTGACATCTGATTAATTTAGAAAGCCATCCTTAAGAGTACAGTATTGAAAAGACTCTGCCATTTCCCGTTTCCTTCAAATTATCAACCTGGTACTGGAACATATTTGGTAGCTTATAGTCAGGATGCCCAAAAGTCAAGAAAGTATATATATATATATATATATATATATATATATATATATATATATATATATATATATATATATATATATATAGTAAGGTACAATTAGCAGGTGCCAGCCTGGAGCCCCCTGCATGCAACACACAAGACATTTATTACAAACAATTTGATGTTCTCTTGAAAGTAATTATACATATGGCACACCACAAAGTGGTGTTTTTTTTTTGTGCTACAAGGACTTGAAGTCTGGTTCCAAGAAAGAATTCTCAAACTGAATACTGGGAAAACAGGAGGAACTTTAGTATGCTTGGGTTTGTATATATCCAAATGCTCTAGGCACCTTTTTGAAGGACCTAAGACATTTCATTTGATCCCCACTTAAAATGTTTCTGCACAAGTTTAACATCTTCCCAGAGTCACTTATTGAGTGGGGAACTGGATGAAAATAATCTCTTATTGTCAGTGACATACTCCAGAAGAGACTATACTGCACAAGTCAGATATTGGTCTTTCTCACCTATAGCAAATGCTTTTCAGGCAAGTGAACTGTTCCTCATGAGATGCAATGAGGGACTAGAGGTGTTGGAATTCACTGCTAGACAGGATATTACAATATACTTCGGCAAATTTCTGCCATCAGATTAGCTGGTCCAGGAGTGGGGTGTGTGTGCAGAATGAAGTTCTAGGACTAGTAACTGACTGAATGCTGCTCAAGGCCTCCAAGCCCAGACAGGGAGGTGGTCTGGCATACATAGTAGTAGAAGCACTTGTTAAACATCTGATCAACAAGAGAATATTTTCAGGTCTTTTTCATAGGGAATACATCGCTTGCAGACACTTAAGAAGCTGTCTGACAAATGACTAATGCAGTAACATGAACTGTTGACCCCTGATCATAAACAAAACATGTCACTCCACTGTTGGTCTCCAAAAGGGATTTGAAAGACATCTGTGCTACAGAGACTGAACTTTATCAAATGTCATATCCATGCAGTCAGCAATCCCAGGCTAGTGCGGGAATGATGGGCTAAGCAGTAATGCTCCCTGCCTGCTTCTTTGGTTAAAACTCTAGAAGGGGGTTTCCATTTTCCTGGAAGTTTTTGCCCATAATTCTTAGGCAAAGCAGAGGAAGGTGTTTCTACAAACACCATGAGGACAGGCATCTATTGGCCAATGGAAGATAACTTTTGTGGCTTATAGACACGTTCAAATTTAGTCCTCTACTTTTAGCACTCACTTTTAAATTGAGTGCTCCCTAAACTCATCTACAGGATTGTCTACTCTTACACACCCAGAAAATGCAGCAATGGTGAATATTCTCTGGAGAGATCTGTCTGCCATAAGCATACTTGCTGTTAATTTTTTGCTATACCTGCCTTGGAAATACATTTCTAAGCAAGACATTAGAAAAAAAATTGTAAAAAAGTACTTTAGTACTAATCACACTAGAAGAAACTTTGGTGGAAATATCACACAGGTTTTAGGCAAATGGGATGACAGAAAGGTTCCAGGTCAAAATTAGAGAAGCCATCAATACTGCCAGACTGCAGAGAACTTCCAGTAGCCATAAGTATTCTGCACGGGGATACTACAGGAGTTCTGCCCATGTTTTAAGGGTAAAAATGTGAGCTTCACTACAAAATCCCTTCTATTTTAGAAGCTACTGAAAAAATAAATCAATTGCAAAATAAAGTAAAAATGTTATGGATTGATCCTATATTTGTATCAATTTGGCATCCACATGTAAAGGAGAACAGTGTGTACAGGTGTCATTAAAACTCAAAGTCAGGTCAGATGGGACTACGCCAACCTACCTGCAGTCAATTCAATAAAAATGCTACTGCAGCAGTAATCTGTATAACACCTTACATGTACACATCTTTTAAGACTGAAAGTGAGACCCAAAAGGTGTCAAAGTTGTCAAAAATGGAAGGATATTCTGTGATATAATAAGCAAAGTAAATCTTTGCCATGCCGGTTGCATATTGCAGGTTCTCTGCCCCAGGCTGACATATCAGCTAATGCATTTGGTACCAGACGTAAAGTAATGTTTCAATCAACGTAGCTGAATTTAAGAATTCTCCGATATGTTGGGATATAATGTAACTTCACTTAGGTCTCAGGCGAACGGAAGGACAGAAAGGTTCTAGGTCGATATTAGAGAAGCCATCAATACTGCCAGCCTGTGGAGAACTTCTGGAATCCATACATACATAATCAGAATGCAGAGACTACAGGAGATCTGCCCATGTTTTAACAAGAAAAAACAGTTGGCTTCACTGAAGGAAAATCCCTTACATTTTACAAACTGATGAAAAGCTGTACAACCAGGGCAGACAATGCAAACTTCAAACATAAAATTTTACACAGACACCAGAAAAGTAGCATAGGTTCATAGGTGTGCACTAGGTTAATGGCCCTGGAGCCTTTACAAGCCTAGCCCATAGGAGTACCCTGGCATCGTGCCACCCAACCTTAGTTCCTAGTGCCTCTGTCGAGTAGAGCCACTGGTGTGATCCCTGGGGTGAATTTTCTATTTCCCATCAACTCATCAAGATTTCTCTTGAAGAGGGGCAGTGAGGTGCTCTGTTTGACATGTATGGGAAGTCTATTCCATAACATGGGCAGTGTCTGGGTTATGAACCTGTCCCTCCAGCACGTTCTGTTGATTGTGGTAATGAGGTTGAGGTCTCTGGAGCATGTGGTGCACAGGGATTGTGATTTCTTTAGATGTAACACTTCTAACAGAGCAGGGTCAGACATGGCTTTGTAAGTTAACCAGAGATCGCCTCTAAGTAGGCGATATGAGACAAAAAATAGTTGGAGTTTTTTGAGTCTGTCCATATAGGACAAGTGTTTAAGGCCTAGGATCCTCTTTGTGAGGTACTTTTTCTGCCTCTCCAGTTGTTGCAGGTGTCTAGTGAGGTACATGCCAAATGGGACATTGTACTCAGTGATTGGCCTAATGAAGGAAAAGTAGAGGGAGACAATGAACTCTTTCTTCCTAGATGCAAAACCCTTAGTAATGAGATGTGCCACATAGGATTTTCTGACCACAGTGGCAATGTGGTGGGCAAAAGAGAGGTTGCTGTCAACCTGTGTTCCCAGATCTCTTATAACACCTTCTGTGTTCAGTGGACTACCATCAATGTGGTAATTCATGGGAAATGGGTTTTTCCAAAAGGGGATGACAACACATTTTTTGGCAATGAGGTTAAGGCCATGATTCTGACACCAGCCGGTCTCAGTGAGGTCTTTCTGTAGGATGTCAACATCACTTGGAAGTTAATAATGGCTCCCAACTTGCAATCATCTGCAATCTTTGTTAGCCAGAGTCCTTTTGCGTTGACCTGGACTTCAGAGAAGTAGATACCAAACAGGAGAGGACCCAGGACCAAACCCTGTGGGCCTCCACTCGTGACTGGTCGCCAGTCTGACTTGAGTCAGCTACTTTCACACTGTGGGTTCTATCTGTTACCCAGTTTGCAACCCACTTAGAAATATAGGGGTGATGCTTAGCTTAGTGAGTTTTTCTATGATTCCTGAGTGAGGAATGCTATCAAAGGCCTTGGCCAGATCAAGATAGTCTGTATGAACCCCTTGCCTTCATCCACAGCTCTGGGGACTCAGTTAAGTTGACCAAGTTGAGCAGGCATGATCTACCCTTCACAAAACCAAACTGTGTGGGATCCAGAGTTTGGAGATTCCCTATATCCTTGTTTATTAGGTCCATGATGATAAGTTCCATAGCTTTGCATATCAGACTCGACGGGCTAATGGGAAGATAGTTCCTGGGATCTGTAGTCGCTCCTCCTTTGTGGAGAGGGATGACTGTAGCAGGGCGACACTCGGTATGAACAAAGCCTGAGGTGAGGCTGTGATTGAACAGGGCACACATGTGAGGTGCCAGTTCACTCTGTAGTTCATGTAGAATACAGGTTCATAGGTTCATACTAGGCTATCTGCCCTAAGGCATTTATAAGCCTAGCCAGAATGTGTTTGGCTTTTGCCACCCATTTTAAATTTATTTTGCTATGCCCTTTTTCGAGGTTAGTATACTGTGCCTCTGTCTAACAGTGACACAGAAGTGATACCCGGGGTAAACCTACGATCTCCCATCCACTCATCAAGATTCCTCTTGAAGAGAGTCAATGAGGGACTCTGCCTAACCTGGACTGGGATTTTATTCCAGAGTGAAGGGAGCCTCTGTGTTATGAATCTGTCCCTCCAGCATGTCCTATTTATTTCAATGCTGAGGTTCAAGTCTCTCGAGCACGTAGCTCGATGGGATTTGGATTTTCTGAGGTGCAGCATGTCCATTAATTCCGGTTTGGACATGGCTTTATACGTCAGGCACAGATCGCCTCTGAACAGGCGGTATGCCACTGAGTAGAGCTGGAGTTTCTTTAACCGGGCAGCATATGGCATCTGTTTGAGCCCTTTGATCCTCTTGGTGAGGTACTTTTGGGGTCTTTCCAGTTGCTGCAGGTGTCTGGTAAGGTACATCCCAAAAGGGGCATTGTACTCAATTATGGGCCTGATGAGGGATGAGTAAAGAGGCACGATGATCTCCCCTGATCTAGATGTGAATCCCTTCATGATTAGGTGGGCTATATAAAATGTTTTTCTAACCACTTTGGCCACGTGGTTGTCAAATGAGAGATTGCTATCAACTTGGGTCCCCAGGTCCCTAATTACTTCTTCTGTACTTAATGAATTACCACCTATGTGGTAATTTGTGGGCACTTTGTTTTTGCCAAAGGGGATGACTATACACTTTTTGGCAATTAGCTTGAGGCCATGGCTCTGGCACCAGTTGTCTGTTTCTATGAGGCCCTTTTGGAGGATGCTTGTGTCAGCTGGAGAGTCGATTATGGCACCCAGTTTGCAGTCATCTGCAAACTTGGTCAGCCACAGTCCTTCCGTGTTGGCCTGTACCTCCGAGAAATATATACCGAACAAGAGAGGTCCCAGGACTGAGCCTTGTGGGACACCACTTGTAACTGGTTTGGAGTCTGACATGGCTCCAGCAATTCTAACCATGTGGGTTCTGTCCTTGAGCCAGTTTGCAATCCATCTAGTGACATAGTGGTTTAGATTTAAGCTGGTGAGCTTATCTATAATGGCCGAGTGGGGTATTGTATCGAAGGCTTTTGCGAGGTCCAGGTAGGCTGTGTGGACCACCTTCCCCTCGTCAATGGCATTGGTGACTGTTTCAAAGAAATCAACCAGGTTGAAGAGGCAGGATCTGCCCTTAACAAAGCCGAACTGGGTAGGATCCAGTGTCTGTAGGTCCCCAATATCTTTATTTATGAGGTCCATTATGATCCTTTTCATAGCTTTGCAGACCAAGCTAGTCAGGCTTATGGGGCGATAGTTTCCAGGATCCGTTGAGGCACCACCTTTATGGAGAGGGACCACTGTTGCTGTACGCCACTCTTTGGGCACATATCCTGTAGTAAGGCTGAGATTGAACAGTAGTTTTATGTTTGGGTTTAGCTCTTCTTGGAGTTCATGTAGGATGCAGCCCGGGACACCGTCTGGTCCCACTGATGCTGTGTTTTTTGCTTTGTAGAGGGCGGCTCTTACCTGAGCATCTGAGATGTTGGGGGGGGGCAGCACTCTGCTGGGATAGATATTTGCCCTTTTGGTGGGGAGGGGGGGGAGAAGTTTGCACTGAACCTGTCAGCTAGGATGTTGGCAATGTCTGTGGGTTCAGTGTATTTTTTGTCATTTTGGACTAATTCTGAGCATATCTGGGAATTACCACCCAGGTTCCTAGCATAACTAAAGAAAGCCTTGTGATTATCCTTAGTGTCCTGTGCAATTTTTCTCTCGAAGCTGGCCTTAGACAATTTTATGAGTGCTCGTAGTTTTTTTGCTAATACTGATCAGTGATGCCTTCCCTTTTTGGGATTTTGCTCTATAATTTAGTAGCTTCCTCCTTCTATTGTATAGTTTGTTTATGGCTGGGGTCCACCAGACAGGACGTCTGCCTTTGGAGGATTGGGTCTTGGTTTTATTTGGGATCGCATGATCCATGCATTCCTGAAGGTGTTCATAGAATGCGTTTATAAAGGATTCTGCGGTCTGGGCCGTATTTTCCACAGGCCCGGGGGCTTTGAAGGATTCCACCTCGGTTTTGAGGAGTGTGAAATTTGCTTTAGAGAAGTTTTTCACTGTGTTTTTTCTGGGCAGGGGGTGGGGTCGGGATGTGAATATCCAGTGAGATTAGTTTATGGTCTGATCTTACCAGTGAGGGATACACTTCTGGTCTGGAGCATAGAGTCCCCATGTTGGTGATGATCAGGTCCAGTATGTTTTCCCCTCTTGTGGGAGTGGTAACAAGTTGTTCCATAGCATTTGAGTTTATAAATTCTAGGAACCTTTGGGCTAGGGTGTTGGAGCTAGAGTAATGCTCCCAGTCTATGTTTGGGTAGTTGAAGTCGCCCAATATAATGGTGTTTGGAGAGACCTTCATATTTTCCAGTGTTCTCAGAAAGGCCGAGTGGGGTTCCTGGGTGTGGGAGGGTGGTCTGTAGCAGGCTATAAACTGAAAGGCAGTTTTACCCACTGTTAGTTGCACATGGATAGTCTCTGATGCTTGATGCTTTGCCACCAACCTGGAGGTGTGGGTATCTATGATGAATATCGATACTCCCCCTCCTTTTGTGGTTCGGTCCAAGTTTTGGGGCCGAAAAGCATGGTACGAGGTATAACCTGGTAGTGCTGGGGTGCTCTTGGGAGCCCTGAACCAGGTTTCTGTTACTGCACAGATATCGATGTTCTCCATGCTAAGGAGAGTTTCGAGTGCGTGCATCTTGAGGTTTAGACTTCTGGCGTTGAGTAGCATTACTCTTAGTTTCTTATCCCTTGTGATACCTATGGAGGTGGGTTTGCCTTTTGAGCCTTGCCTAAAAAAGGCACTATGGAGGTAGCAAGAGCCTTTGCCAATATCCGAAAGCCCAGGGGTGACAGGTGCAAGCCGTCCCTAGCGAAGCATCGTGGCTTGTCGAGCATATCATCCCAAGCTGACAAGCATTGGATCCCCTTTGAATGACACCAGTACTTAAGCCAATTGTTGAAATTGATCATCTTGTCTTCATATTGTGGCATCATTCTTGGTGAGGGTAAGATGCTACTCAAGGTCAGGGTCATACCGGCCTGGGCTACATGCTCAGAGAGCTCCTTTATGTCTCTTTTCATGTAGTCCAGGGAGTGCGTCTCAGGTCATTCACACCAGCATGGACAATGACTGAGTCATATTTGTACTTGCCTTGGAGTGACCTGAGTGCTTGTGTTATGTGGCGGATCCTAGCGTCCGACAGGCTGCTCACCGTGACCCTCTCCTTGTTCAGCCTGGTGAGCGGGACGTCAGTGTGCCTGACAATAGAGTCACCTATTACAAGTCTATCAGGTGTGTTGTTTAGTCTTAAGGGCTGTGACTGTTCGGCACACTGGATTTGTGAGATATGTGTTGCATGTGTTTTGTTTTGGGGTAGCGGTTGCTTGGGTGTCTGCTTTAGAGGTCTCTGCTGCTTAGGCAGATCTTTATTTAGAGCCTCCGAGTATGTTTTTGTGTGATTATGTGTTTGGTTCGCTGTCGTGGTAGGTCTATGTGAGACTGGAATTGTAGTGAGTGTGGTTTCCTTCTCCTCCTGACTGGTTATGCCAGTACTGAGTTGAGAGAGCTTAGCCTCCAGTTTGGCTATATGGTTGCATCTCTCACATGTGTTGGAATTTGTTGGGAGGAGGAGAGGGTTGTCTGTGTACATGAGGCAGTTGTAACATTGCATCACGATTCCCAGATTCACCAGCTGGACTGGAGAGGAGATTGACAACTGACCTTTGGACATGCTAGAATAATATTGGGAATTCCTTAATAATTGAAAACAAGGGCCAGTTGGGAGTGAGGGTGCAGTGCTTTTAATTTTTAGTGCTGACTTATATAATTGCTTTAGCGCGCAAGTGCCAGGTAACTTAAGTGCAATGTGTTACAGGTAACGTAAATGCAAAAACGACAAACAGTAACTTTCTTTCAAGTGAAATAAGGAAATAAGTACAGTAAGCAATGCATATATCACTAGTGATCCACAGAAGCACTGAGAAGCCGCGTATTAGGTGGAATTAGCGTTCCAGGGAAATAACAAGCAAACAAACAACAAGCATATAAACAAAGCTAGATTCAGCAGGCCTGGATCTAGTCTATGCTACAGCAAACAAGGTGTACCAATTTCAGTAAGATACAGTTCAAATATTCAGGCACTATAAACCTTTAACCAGAAATTCCCAGCTCAGAAGGGCAGAGTCCAGCCTCTTCTCCCACAAGAGTGCAGACCATGAACCTTCTTAATGTAAAATAACTGGCCTGAAGCCCAAGTGCCTAAACCAGAACTAATACACTTTAAGAATAACAGACACTGTGCTCTCAATCAGCAGTTCCCAACTTAGAAGGATGAAAGCTACCTGTCCTGCCACCACAGTGCATGCCACAAACCTTCCTAATGTAAAACAACTGGTCTGAAGCCCAAGTGCTTAATCCAAAAGACTTAGAATGATAGCTACACTTTAATCAAGTTACTACCAAGCAGTAATAAATACAATTGAATACTTTAGAGAATGCCTGGATTAGTGCTCAAGTTACACAAACAAAGCTAGATCCAGCAGGCCCAAATCCAGTCTATGCCACAGCAAACAAGCTGCACCAACTTCAGTAAGAAGCAGTTCAGATATGCATGCACTATAAGCCTTTAACCAGAAATTCCCAGCTCAGAAGGGCAGAGTCCAGCCTCTCCTCCCACAAGAGTGCCGACCACGAATCCTCTTAATGTAAAATAACTGGCCTGAAAGCCCAAGTGCTTAAACCAGAATTAATACACTTTTAGAATAACAGACACTGAGCCCTCAATCAGCAGTTCCCAACCTAGAAGGATGTAAGCTACCTGTTCTGCCACTACAGTGCAGACCACAAACCCTCTCAGTGCAAAACTACTGGTCCGAAGCCCAAGTGTTTAAACCAAAAGGCTTAGAATGAGTTACACCAAGCAGTATTAAATACAATTGAGTACTTTTAAGATGATGCAAAAGTAAAATAAAGTAGGTAGAAACACAAGTACAGTAAAAGCAGATTACATTTTTTTTTCTTTCTGAACAAGTGCTGAGATCAAAGAAACAGATTTGAGTGCTGAAACTAGAAAACTGGCTAGTTATAAGAAAAAAAACTAAGCTAGAAGGCTTCCCTCCAACACAGAAGGGCTTGGGGGCTCAGAAGCCTACAAATAGTCTATACCACTTAACAGGAAAGGCAGGAAACAAGCTTAAATTTTTTTTTTTCTGTTTCCCAGATGCTCTCTTTGTGCACAGTAGGAGTGCCTGAAATCAGAATATGATCTCACTGCACTCAGTTGAGTGAGCAAATGAGATGGGCCCAGAAGGAGTATCCAAACACAAATTTACAAGAGGGGCGGGCAGTTTCAAGGCCACCAAGATTAACACCACAACAGAAACAGGGAGGGCGGGTGGGACTAACTAAAGAGCAGAGTCAAAACTTCCAGTTCAGTTAATATTCCTGCAACACACAGTTAAAATCAATTTAAATACTGTATTTTTTTGAAAAAAGATTCTGTTTTCATAACCAGCTTTAGAGGATTTGATGAGGGATCTCAACTTTTTAAGTGATAAGGAAGTTCTTCCAGTCTTGGGACTTCACCTTATTCCACATCAGTTTCCTCCTTCTGTTGTAGAGTTTGTTTAAGGCAGAGGACCACCAGATTGGCCTCCTTTTCTTGGAGGAGAGTGTCTTGGTTCTACTGGGTATGGCGAGATCCCTGCATTTCTGTATGTGTTCGTACAGTGCATTGTTGTATGATTCAGTGGCCATGCAACTCTTCTCCATTTGCATGGGTGCCGTGAAATTAGCCATCTCTGTTTTTAGGAACCCAAAGTTAGTTTTGGAGAAGTTTTTCATGGTGTTACCTTTGCGAAGGGGGTGGGAGGGATGTGGATTTCCAAGGTGATTAGTTTGTGGTCAGATCTAACCAGGGAGAAGTTGACTATTGGTGTAGAGCAACAGTCGCTCATGTTTGTAATGTCAAGGATGTTGCTACCTCTAGTGGGGGTGAGAATGAGCTGGTCCAGGGCATTGGAATTAATGAATTCCAGGACACATTGGGCAAGTGTATTGGTACATGAGTAGTTTTCCCAGTTAATGGAGGGGTAGTTGAAGTCACCCAGCATGGGAGTGTTAGGGTGGACTCTAATATTCTCCAGTGTGCTTAGGAATGTGGAGTGTGTGTCTTGGGACATGGTTGGGGACCTATAGCAGGCTACTACCTAAATCACTGTCTTACCCAATGTTAGCTGCACCTGAAGTATCTCTGATGCATTATGTTGGGCTAACAGTCTGGAGGTGTGCGCATCCTTTATGAATATGGAAACACCACAGCCTTTGGAGCTTCAGTCCAAGTTCTGAGGCTGAAAGGTGTGAAATGAGTTATAGCCTGGTAGTGCAGGGGTGCTAATTTGGTCGCTTGAACACTGCCTAAAAAAGGCATTATAGGGTTGGCAAGAGCCTTGGCCAGTATCCTGAAGCCCAGGGGTGACAGATGCAGGCCATCTGTGGAAAAGCATCGAGGTCTGTCAGTCATGTCATCCCAGGCAGACAGATACTGGATCCACTTGGAATGACACCAGAAACTTAGCCAGTTGTTGAAATCAATAATTTTCTGCTTGTACTGTGGTATCATTCTGGGTGATAGTAGGATGCTGCTCAGAGCCAGGGTCATACACGCCTGGGCTACATAATCCGAGAGCTCCTCCATGTCTCTTTTCATGTATTCCAGGGAGGTACGTCTCAGATCATTCACACCCACATGTACAATGACAGAGTCATATTTGTACCTGTTGTTGAGGGACCTGAGTGTGTGCGTTATGTGACAGATCCTGGCACCTGACAGGCAGCTGACTGTTGCTTTCTCCTTATTTAACCTAGTGAGTGGGACATCAGTGTGCCTCACTATCGAGTCACCTATGACTAGTGTACTGGGCATGCTGTTTTGCCTTAGGGGCTTTGGTTGAGTAGCACACTGTTTAGGAGTGTTATGTGTCTCATGATTAGTGTTCTGTTGTGGTGGTTGAGTGTGTTTCTGCCTTGCAGGTCTCTGCTGTTTGTGTACATTTTTACTGATAGCCTCCATGAAGGTGGGTGTGTGTGGTTTGTGCTTTTATGTGAAGGCAGAGCTGGTGTGTGTTCTGGAGGGCTATGTGTTCCATGTGGCGTGGTGCAAGTATTGACCTTCTCCTCTTAACCAGCTATTCCGGTCTTGGCTGGAGAGTGCATGGCTTCCAGTTTGGATATATAAGTGCATCTCTAACAAGTCTGAGTTTTGGGAGGTAAGAGGAGAGGGTTGTAGGTGCTCATGACGAGAAAGCATAGAGAACTGACCTTTAGACATGCATGGAGGGGTGGGCATTAATAATAAGTACTGGATCATGACACAGTTTTCCAAAAGGACAGATTTTGGTCAAAGTGTTTCAAACAAAAAGCTTGATTGTACTGTCCAGATGCCTAATTGGGGGAAAAGAACACTAAGAGTGTATGGTTCCAGTTCGAAATATGAAATGCTCATTTCTCAAGCACTTAGAAAAAAGGAAGAGTGGCATAGCCCACTGGCAATACTCCACCTATCAAATTAAGACTTGAACCATACATTTAATTGACTTACCTTAACGGCAATATATTGTACGATTATTTTCCCAGAGCTTAACATTCTTGGTTAGACTAATAACTTTCTTCATTTCAGAAAATAAAACTGAACTGGCACAATTATTACATAATTAAATACACTGTCAGCTGTGTTTTTTAAACAAGTCTACTGCTACAGTGTTAACAATTAAGCCAAAGCAAATTAAATTTAAGTTGCCAAATCGGTACTTCATTACCAGGAAGCTATGAGAGAATGGAACTTTGCTAACCTCTGCTAAACCACCTACTCAAGCAGGCGATGACACTATATTGTAAATGTCCTCCTAAAAGTTACTGGAGGGACTAGAATGGACCACCTAATGGGCTACATAAAATAACACTCTCTACTCATACTGCTCAATGAATCTTATAATTTCACTGTTAACCAGGCATAGTGTGAAACTGAACACTGCTGACTTTAGTCTCCAACAGACAACTAAAGAGATACTGCGGAAGCATGTTGCTTGGACAGATGCACTAATGTAAATATGTTCTTTAAAAGTAGACTTGTGCAGACCTTCAGTTCGTTATAGCAAAAAGGTAATCAGTGTGCGAAACAGTGGTCTCAGGCATGACCCCAAGGGCTGTGCATCTCAACAACCAAGATAAACATACAGACACCTACAGGCCTAACTATTATTTATTTATTTATGTATGTGCATATGTATATATGTATGTATTTGCATTTGTTTACTGGAAAAGTGACTGAGCAGTGCCCTTTTTCAGTGGAGGACTGGGAAGCAAAGCTCCACATAAAGCTTATATTGACTAACATACTTTATAAGAGATTAACCTACATTGGGTAGCATAAAAAAACATATATTGAATAATACACATTATGAGAGATTGTATACAGATGCTAAATAACTTGTAATACATTGTACATTACAGCTACTGGAACAGTGACAGTCTATTGCACAAGTACTGAATGAGACTATCTTATTCTTTTTCTTTCTGCTTTTCCCGGTTAGGGGTCGCCACAGCGGATCACCTGTCCGCTCATGATTGGCAGTGGAGTTTTACAGTGTCAAGTTGCCAGCCTGGCGCCCAACCTTCCACGGAAGGCACACACACACACGCATGCACAAACTCATGCCTAGGGCCAATTTACAGTGTCCAATCCACCTACAGCATGTTTTTGGGATGTGGGAGGAAACTGGAGCACCCGGATGAAACCCACGCGACCACAGGGAGGACATGCAGACCCCGCACAGAAGGCACCCCAGCCGAGGATCAAACCGGAGAACTTCTTGCTGTGAGGCGGCAACGCTTACTGCTGCACCACTGTGGCCATCCTAATGAATGAGACTATACATTTCATAAATGTTTGAGGAGAGAGCAAACTGATGCAATCATTCCTTTTACTGCATGACGTATTAGGAAAATCATTAATAAGACATTCATATTTTGTACGCAGCACAAGCTCAGTGTAGTACTATCAAAGATGAGGAGAATAAAATGCAGGGCCTATTTTAGTAAATGAAGATGTCAGTTGGAAAGGACAGGTAGAAATTATATAAGGGAGTGAGCATGATAACTATAAGAGTTAATCAGCAGAGGATGGAAAAGACTGAACCATAGGCAAGACTGCTCCTCAGAACCCTCATGGCCTCAGGAACCCTTCCAAAAGGGGAGCCATCAAATGTCTCCAAACAAAATCATACTAGGTGAGACATCATACCCTAATATAGACTGGGAACACTACTCAAGCCCTAACACTAGATTCCAGGAACACTCTAACCCAAAGATTCCTGGCCCAACAGCTCAAATGCCCCATAACAACAAGTCACTATCCCCAACTCATCCGCATCATCACAGTCTCATGAAGACAACTTACAACAATGTTCCAACACCGTGAGATCAGATCATAAATCCATCTCGCATAAACTCCCTCCCCCGCCCCTAATTCATCGCCAAACAAAAGAGCTAAAAAAAGACCTTCTCAAAAACCACTCAAAGAAAACTTCAAACTTCTCTCCTTAATCCTGGTCTCCTTCCAAAGGCCCTAGTAAACTAATGATGAATAGAAACAAAACTCTTACAGCTGAACTACTACTGAATGCTGCAATACCCAGGCAATACCAACACTAATGCATCACTCAGAAGGCAACAAACCTAAGACTCTCTGTGGTAAACAAAGCCCAGCTAAACAAGGACCCATATAGCAATAAGCTCAACAACAAACAAGGCTGAGCAAAGAATGAAAGGCATCCCAACTTTGATCATTATAAGTAAAAAAGCTCTAAAAAAAAAAAAATTCAGAGAATCATAAGGCAAATTTTGGCAAGGAAACAAAAGGATATCTTCATCTTAGATACCTAGGAGGCTGGCCCCCAGATATGAACCCTAGGAGAGGAAACTCCAGATGGGAAAATTAATTAGTTTAAAAATGATGCACACATACTGGCCTACACACCATGACAACTCACAGCTACGCCTCAGGTTCAGGAAAAGGAGATCTATTCTCCCCAAGGGATGCCCCCCCCAGATTCCATGGGCCCCAAATCTCAAAAGCGCCCAGGTGAGAAAGCATCTCACTCAGGGGAAACGATGGTGTCCCTGGACGTGTGTGTCATGAACTCAACGAGGAATGAAACCTACAGTTAGGACAGCTGTCTTTAGGACAGCTACAGGACACGTGCTCACCTCCCAGGATCACATTTACTGTGGTCCCACTGCAGAGGCTGTGGTCCGGTGGCAACCCACTGAGCAAAAAAAAATCAATCAGGATCTGGGGGACCCACAGAGACCTTTTTGACGTTTGACACTCATGTTGCTAAAGTAGTTAGGAAAACCTTCTATATCGCCCACTCATGAGATCATGATTCAGGATTCATCTAGAAGGGAGGAGGTCGTCCCCCTGTACTCATCACTCCCACTATTGATTGAGTACACAATAATGCGAATGGATTAATCTGACCAGACACCTGCTGCTGCAAGCTGAAAGGCAAAAGTTCACCTCACCAAAAGGATAAAGGGTCAAAAAAATGTCTCTATGCTGCCCCGACTGAAGAACTCCAGCTCTATTCAGTCTCATACCGTTCAAGAGAGACTGGAAAAGCAATTTGCAAGAAAACAATGGAAGGACAACTGCATGATTCCCAACTATAGAACAAATTCCAGAAGGTTTAGGATTTTTGCTTGGTATAGGTTACAGAGGTATTTTTATGCCCAAAGCAGAATTCAGAGAATTGTTCCTCAAGTAGAAAGAAAATGTTGGACATATGATGGAAAAGAAACAAGTAACTGGGAATGTGCTTCTGGGAGTATAGCGAATTGTAAGAGTTTAAGAATTCCCTACAGAGTACTCTGTCAAAAATGCTGGGAAGCAAGGGGTTGTAACTAAGGAGATGATTCATTAGAGCTTGTATATAGGTTCTGAATTGCCTGTATAAGCAAAACCTACTGGCTGCCAAAAAAGTAAGTACTGAGAAATGGAAGTAAAAATCTAAACTAAATTAAACTGAAGTACTGAATACTGTAAAGAAGATGAAAGACCAAGATGTAGGATTTTTAGAAGGATCTATATTATGTAGTTGAAGATACTAAATCTAGACTACCCTTTCATCGACACATATGTCGAACGTCCACTTGAGCAAATGGCCACATCATCAGTTTCGTTCCAAGGGAAAGAAACTGGTAGGTCAACTACGCACAACTTGATATAACAAACACTATGAAGTGTGGGGCAAAGCCCCCATCCCCCAATGTGGAGGACTGTGCCCCTTGCACCCCCTCCAACTAAATATACTAACTCTGAGATTGTACTACAGTGGGGAAAAGGGCAGATTTAAAAACAATGGCCAACCGATTTTTTTCCCTTGGAAAGAAATCGATGATGTGGCCATTCACTCAAGTGGACATTCGGCATGTGTCAATGAAAGGGTGGTCGAGATTTAAAACCTTTGACTACATAATATAGACCCTTTTTAGAAAAGTGAAGGAGCAAATTACATAGAAATAAATTTAATTTGTGGGAAAAAACATGAAGAATAATATTCAGGAGGAGGAGTAAGGTTTAAGGGAAAGCAGGAAAAGTGCAATGTATGACTGAATAATTGTTGAAAAAAAGAAAATATATACATGTAGTACATAGTGCATGAATATAAAAAGAAGTTATGTACTCACCATAACGTTCCATATGTGTTGTCCCCTTTCATTCTTCCTCAACTGTTGGGTTCGGATCCGATCCTTGGACCTGACTCGGCCGTTACTAAAGCTCATGGTAAACAAAAAGCTTTTGAGCTTCTTCCTAACCCATAATGCACCAACCGCTAACATACCTCAAATCTTGTTTGCTGATTTTACCAGAAGTAATTTCTATTAACATGCATAAATTAAAGGATACATAAAACTGTATATGTCCTGAAAAGGAAACTATATTAGGAGCACAATCAAAATGACAGTGGTGTCCTTATAGTAACTCATTCACCTAGAAGTTTGCAGACATGAGGGATGGGGGGTTTGGGGTGGGAAGCTGAGAAAGAATGAAAATGGACAACACAGATGGAACATTATGGTGAGTACATAATTTCCTTATCAGATGTTATCAGTTTTCACTCTATCCTCAGCTGTTGGGGCACAGTACCCAGCTACCTAAAATCCTGGGTGGACTCTAAGGAAGGATATTCCTGAACACAGTTGAACCAAATGATGCTCTACCCCTTGAGGCCAGATCTAATTTGTTATGAGTGATAAAGTATGAGGACTTGCCCAAGTTGCTGCTGCACAAATGTCCATGGAAAATCTGGATAAAAACAATGGGCTCTTACATGTTTAGTTAAGGTAAGACTCAATTTGTTACAGATAAAAGAAATACAGTCAGTCAGTCAGTCATCTGGCTAAAGTAATTTTTGCGACTGGTTTACCCAAATTCAAATCTGCAAAGGAAACAAATAATTGGTCTGTCTTTCTGATTTCTTTTGTCCTATGCAGATAAAAATGTAATTGTCTGTGAACATCCAATAAATGCAGCATACATTCACCCTTGTTTGTAAATTTAGGAAAGAATACTGAAAAATGAATGGACTGACTAATACTGGATTCTGACATCAGACACCTTGGGAAGGAAAGATGCACTGGTTCATTATGTAACGCTGTCCTTATGAAAAATCAAGTAGGGAGGTCTTAGAAAAGGTGTGAATTTCTGAAATTCTTCTAGCTGAGATAACAGTTACTATAATTGGATCCAGAATCCAAGGACGGTAAATTAGATGAGGCCAAAGGAAGGGGAACCAAACCGGTCGAGGCCATTAAGGTGCAATGAGGATGACTTTGCTCTTCAATGTAGCACCTTTCTGCAGAAATTTTGGCATTAATGGAATTGATGGGTAGGCAGAAAGCAGGCCGGCAGGCCAATCATGAAGGAGACCATCCCTCAGTGATTTCCTCTGTGGAGGAATTAGGGCAAAGTAGCTGCTACATTTATTATTTAAGGAAGAAGCAAAAAGATCACTGCAAGGATGGCCCAATTGACAAAAAATCTTGTGTCATTTTCTTCTTGAGAGACCACTTGTGAGGTAGAAGAATGGAACTGCTCAATTTGTCTGGTATCACATTGGACTACTTTGGAATATGCATTGCTACGAGAAAGCAGTTGGATGAGATTGCCCATTGCCACCACTCTAATCACTTCTCGACACAAGGGGTATGATCTGGTCCCTCCTTGTTTGTTGATGTACCAAACTACTGACATATTGTCTGTTTGAATCACAACTGTCCCTGAAGGGACAGCATTCTGGGAGACCTGCAATGCTAAGAGCACTGGTCTCATCTTGAGGACATTTATATTCAAGTTGTCTCTTTGAGGGACCAAATGGCTAGGACTGTTTCCCTAGAAAGTGCCCCCCACCCCAACTGGGAACCATCTGTGGTTATTATGGCCTGGGGCTGAGGGAGAATAAATGCATGGCCTTGTAGAACCTGTTCTGATTGAATCCACCACCTGAGATCTCTCTTACATGCCTGAGTGATTCTTATTTGTGCTGACATGCGTTGATGAAGCATAGACCACTGTGTTGCCAACCTCCACTGAAGAATTCACATGTGGAATCTGGCTAGAGGTACTAAGGTTATGCCACTGACATTGATCCTAGAGCCTGAAGGACCAAGCTGGCTGAGATCTTGGTACTGCTAATTATTTTTCTGACCTGCAATCTGATCATCTATGAATTAGAGATGAGCCACACACTGTAGGGATCTAAACCTCACCACAGCAATAAATAAGATTTGCTGGAGTGATAGATTCCTGTCCCAGGGACTTCCCATGCTTTGGAACAAGATTCCAATCTACATTAGGCAGAGCTCCACACTAACACTCTTCGAGAGAAACCTTGTTGAGTGGATGGGAAACAGAAGTTTACCCCGGGGATCACTTCAGTGGCTGTGCTGGACAGGGAACTAATCTAGGGGGGTGAACTAGTCCATTACTTTAAAGTCTGAGGTTAATACAGAATTAGAAATGACACAAGAAACCAAGGCTTAAACTTAACAATTTATTTAAAAACTTACTAAATAAACAGAAAAAACTAATAAATCATGCACTTACAAGCATATGCATAAACAAAATCATCTTTGCCACTGATAGGGAGACTTCAATCCTATTCAGTGCTGCTATCTGTTCAGTCAAGGCAAGGCCGACACTGGCAAAATGGCTCTATGCTCAGTTCAGGCTGGTATTGTGATCAAATCCGGATGATGATGATTTCCATTTTAGCCTTTGAGCTTGTTATAGTCTTGAACAAACAATAGGGTCAATAGGTTCAACTAATGACATATAGATCACAAGCTTATTATGAGTTGATGGAATATTTTAAAAAAATTACAGATAATTTCCTAAGTTGTAAACAAGTCTCATAATGTCTGGTCTTATGCCTTACTTCCCTTTTCTAAAGAACAGTTAGCTCACAAACTTGTGATATAGTTCCTCATTGGAATCCCCCATATTCTGGTAAACATCTTTTAGGCTGATACAGGTCAACAAAAGTTCAGTTATACCAGTAATCAGTGAGCAAGGCCTGCTCTTAAGCATATTGTATTGTTACAATATTAGCAGCATATAGTGAGGTAGATAATCAAACATACACAGTGGTATGTGGCTCAAGGCATAACAAAAACCATGTAGATCCGTCACAGACCACCCCTTGCATCGAGCAACGTATGCTGTGTATCCCTTATGAGAGTTAAAACTGACAACATTAATTTGTATTTTCTCATTACCTTACAGTAAATGCAGCATGATATTAAGCAAAATAACACTGAAACTATTGTGGTCAAAAGCAAGGGATGCAATAACAAATTAAACCACACTGAAGCTTTAGATGACCACATGAAAATATCATACCAGTGCGAAACAGTTATATCCTGTATTTCATTTGCAGTTTTTACAATGGTACCTTTATCTTTAATCATTTTAATCACTGTTTAATGCGCATCATTTAGTGTTTTATTTAACAGTTGCAACACTATTTGTCCTTCCTGCTTAATTTGTTGAAAGTCCGGGAGGACTAGAGATGGCCATCTAAAAGTGTGTAATGGTTCTATGCTAGCATTAAATGTGATGTCCATCCATCTAGTCAATCTAATAAGTTCTCCAGTACAAAAATCAACAATTGCATGGATATTACTTTTACAGTATGCTCCACCGTTTCTGATTATCCTATCACTCCAGGCTAATTTACAGGCGGATATCACACAAACTGTGGTATCATTTAGTTGGTAGATGTCCGTACCATTTACTATATACCTGTGCCAGGTGCATTCCCCAGTTCCATTATGTAAGCATGAGTGAGGCTTCCTTTTCACCATCATGCATACCCACCCCTGGGGCCAGGTCTCACAACCTGCCAAATCAATGGGTACATTATTATAATCAATCAAAGTAGACTCAATTTGAGGTACCCACCAATTATTTCCAAATTGCAAGGGCAATCTAACAAATGGACAGACCTGCTTTGTTCCTTTTTTACAAGCAAGATAGTCAAAAATCAGTATACAAGATTTATTTTCACATGCAAAGTCTATTGGCTTTAACCAATGATATAGTTGCAGTTCTCTTTGCCAATGGGCTGCCTTTTTAGCCCCCCAAGTTTGAGTAAATTGCAAATACTGTTGATTAGCAGCCAAGTGAGATAGAATACAAAAGGTTTGATTTACTTCTGTTGTGAGGTTATTTAAAATCTGTTCTGTATATGTATTAGCATGTTCAATCCACCTCCACATGACAGTTTGAGCGAAAATAATGTCTACTGTTCTTTGTCCTATTTTGGAAACATGTTCTGCTAGTAGCTTAAAGGCCATATTTAGGTCAGTACCCAAACGGCCCAATTTGTTACGTAGGGTATCTATATCTACACTGTTTAAGAATCCAATCCCTGTTCTGACAGCACCTAGTGCAGTACCAAGAATACCTGTAACATCATGTTTATTTTTTTTATATTTGTAATGTCTATATTTGATACGCAAGGGATTAACTGGCCATAATTCTACAATTTTACAATGTGGATACCTGGTAGTGATATCAACTGCTGTCATGTTAATTATCATTTTAATACATTGTATAACTCTAGCACTACTTACAGTTTTACACCCTCTTGTATATCTTACCACATGTCCCAAACCATCAAATACAGTTGAACTATTGTCCATGGCATATATCTCCAAACTTGGAGATAGGGTTTCTGTGGTGTCATTTTCCCTTTGAAATTCAACTATGCAGGAGGAATCTAATGGAGACTTGGCCAGTGGAAATCCCAACTCATTTAGTTTTTGGTATAGACCTCCAAAAGGGTTGAAAGCACACTTTTCAGGATGTCTATCACAGTTTAGTCTACATACAGTTGTGATGTTTTCCGTCTGAGTGATGCTCCATGTTAGGGCAGGTTTTGGTGTCACCGCATATATATCATCCCCCAATTTCCAGTAAAAGTCACAGTCTGCCATTAGATTTGCAACATCTTCCTCGTCAAATAGAGGGATAGGATCAAGACAGTCATATGGCCCATCTAAGTGTTGTCATCGGAAAAGGTTGGCACCTTCCCAAACAGTGGCAATCTATGGAGCAGAAAGTACAATAGTTGTTTAACAGAATCAAGTAATACTAAAACAGTTTCACCAGGTCCATCACAAATCATGATCCCATGTTCATTTGGCTAATTGGGTGTGGTCACTATAACTCTCATTCCCAGCTATTTTCTTGGTTTAATATCACAGTCTTGTAGCAAAATAACAGCATCTTGATGCATACAAATTTCTACCAAAGGTTGTCCTTTTTGAATCATCTGTGTCTTATCTAAATTGATAGCCTTTACTATCACTTTTCGCTCTGGCTCCCATAATGTAAAAACCTCCCAATTTTCCCCTAGTAGTCCTTTTTGCCCCCAGTGCTAATTTTCTGGGAGATAGAGTTTCCAACCCATCTCAACTAACACTATATTTTGTGCTGGCACTCTTTGTTCAGTCAATGCGCATAGCCAGAACCGACTTTGATCAGCATTTGTCAAAAGAGGGTATATGGCATTTGGGTTCAGCTTTTCTAATTTTAAAATACAACAGTTGGACTGAATGTTATTCATATGCATTTGCAAAGGGGTTCCTTGATGCTTTCGAGGCCTATTATTCAGCTGGCTCACAGCTAATTCTAATACCTTTGCCCAGCCTCGTAATGTTTCATCACTTGTACTCTTTTGGATTTGTTCTTTAAGGAGCCCATTATACCTTTTAATCAAACCAGCAGCTTGAGGATAATATGGGATATGCAGCATCCATCGAACTCCATTTTTCTTCACCCATTCTTGAACTTCTGCTCCGGTAAAGTGACTGCCTTGGTCACTTTGGATTTCACTAGGAATCCCATATGTCACACATAATTTATTCAATCCTTTTAACACTGCTTGTTGGTTTGCCTTTTTGCATGGAAACACCATTAGTAATCCTGAATAAGTGTCCACCATCGTTAGGCAATATTGCTGATTTTGATCCAGTGGTAAAGGACCAATAAAGTCTATTTATCAGATTTGTGCTGAATGACTGCCTCGGTGAATGTGTCCACATGCTTCAGCCTGCAGTTGCTTTTGTTTATTTCTTTGACAGACTTCACACTACTTTATAACATCTGTAGTTATTTCCATATTCAACTGCATACCATGCCTTCATGCCCATTCTATTGTTACATCTCTTCCCAAGTGCCCACTCCGATCATGGGCCCATCTTGCCATACTAGCACTTTCGATCTTCTCTTTGGAAACATGTACTGCAGCCATCTTGTCTACCTGCTGGTTATGCCTCCTTTCATTTGTCACAAGTGATACATGGGCATCTACATGTCCAACACTGATTTTCCATTGTTGAGCTTTTTCCCACATCCATTGCCAACTTCTGAGCCTCCCCACAGAGGTTTGCCATGGATCTTCCAATTCTGTTGTTGCCAGGCAGGTAACCAGGTTGTCAGTCCTTTAAAACTGCCCAGCTATCAGTATAGATGTATGCTTCATCTCCAGGTGATAAACTATCAATGTCTAGGGCAACAGCTCGTAATTCTGCCTGATTATTTGAACTGGCAGTACCTTCATCAAACAACACGGTTTCTGTTCATGGGCAATAAGCCAATGCAGTCCAGGTCCTGCCATTTGATCCAATTTTAGCAGAACCATCAGTAAACCATGCATGTTTCTGTTTTTCTGCATCTAAATTATCAAATGGTGACGCTTCAATGATTGGTGACTTCTGAAGTTCATGTTGCCATTGTTCTATCGCATCAGCATCATCCAAAATTACCAGTCCAGCCAAGTGGACCTTGAGATACTCCAGGTATGATGTTGGCCCTTTCTTGTAAATACCATTTTCATTTTTGTACAGTCTGTGCTATTAGAGTTTTCATAAAATCTTTATCTCGTAACCACCCCTGGATTGGGTAGTCTATCTTAACTGTCACTGTTTGTTGTTTAGTTATTTCTTCCACATGGATCAATGCTGCGTACACTGCCAGCACATGTTGCTCAAGGGGGCTGTATCTCACCTGCGCTCCAGTTAGGGATTTGGACCAAAATCCCAATGGCCTCTTTTTCCCAGTGTCATCCTTCTGCTACAGTCTCCAAGACATTACATTACTGGAAACAGTTACTTCCAGAATAAAAGGTTGCTGTGGATCAATTGGATCCAGCCCCACACTCTGCTGTAGGGCCTTTTTTGCTTCTTCAAAAGCCGTTTGCTGCTTGGGACCCCATTGAAAGTCACACCTTTTCCTTGTTACATAGTGAATGGGCCGCAAAATCAGTCCATGGTGAGGTACAAATGCCCTCCAAAAGCCCATTGCTCCCAAGAAGGCCTGTGTCTGCTGTTTTGTTTTTGGGACTGCAATTTTCTGAATACTCTCTAGTGCCGCTGCAGGAATTTTTCTTTCCGCTCCATTCCAAATCATACCAAGGAATTTTACTGATGTCCCTTGTTGTGTTTTATTCTCATTTATAGACCACCCTCTGTTCTGAAGGTGCTGAATTACAGTTTTTAATGTGATATCTACATCAGACTTTTCTCCAGTTATCATTATGTCATCAATGTAATGAAAAACAGTCACTTTGTCCAGTTGTAACTTGGCTAGATCTCTAGCCACCAGTCCATGACACAGGGTAGGGCTGTGCAGATAACCCTGTGGTAACACTTGGAAGGTGTACTGCCTCCCCTCCCAAATAAAAGCAAATTGGGCTCTGCTTTCTTCTGCTATTGGAATGGAGAAGAAAGCATTTGCTAAGTCCAAAACTGCATGATATGGCCCAGCAGATGAAGACAATCTTTCCACGATCGTAACAATATCTGGAACAGCTGCCACTAAAGGTGAGGCCACCTTGTTCAGACCTCGATAATCTACGGTCATCCACCATGACCCATCAGTTTTCTTTACTGGCCACACCGGACTGTTGAATGGACTCACAGTTGGCTCAAGTATGCCAACCCGAAGCAGTTCTTGGATTGTTTGAGTGATCTCGGCCTGCCCACCTGGGATACGATACTGTTTGATGTTTACTATTGTTTTAGGTGTGGGAATATAAAGTGGTTCCCACTTAGCATTGCCTCGGACTACAGCCTTGACTGCATTGACTGAACAATGCCGCACTCCAAACCTAAATGGCCCTACAGTGGTTTCCAAAGTTCTACCTTTTAACACATCTATTCCTAAAATGTTTTCAGGTACTGGAGCTATTACTGCTTCAATGAAAATAGGAACACCATCCCTGAAAGCTATCTTAACCTTAGTTTTGTTACCTAGTGTTTTTGCACCCCCATAACCATCAATCTCTACACGTTGTCCACAAAATTTATGGGGGTTGCCTGCAAAAATGGTTATTTCTGATCCTGTGTCTACCAGAGCCATTACATGTTGTGGCCACCCCTCCAAAAAATGGTAACAGGTACGTAAGGGCATCGGTCCCCAGGTGTAATTGCTCTTACTGTACCCCTAGCTACTGGGGACCCGCCTACTAGTCAATTTGTTTCCGTTTTTTCAAACGGGGTTCTCCATTCCTTTTCTCCCTAATCTCTCTCAGCACTAAATTCTCCCTTTTGCCACTGTGCTAGCTCCTCATCAGTAGGGATGTCAGGATATAATTGATTCCACCCTACCTTCCCTTCAGTGGTACTTCTGGTTGGACTTTTTGTAGGGGGTTGCTTTTTGCCTGCAGAGCTTGAGCCTTTCTCTTTTTGTTTTTGCTTCCATTATTTATATAATTCCTCAGTAGCTATCCCATTTATTTCTGCATTGTCTACTCCCCCACCTTAATAGATCCAGAAACATTTGCTTTCTTGTGACTTTTTCACCAGATTTATCTTTTGGCTTCTCTGCATTTGCTTTTTTAGCTCTTCTCTGTTCTTTTTCTTCCACTAATTCTGCCATTTGATTTAGAGTGACTATTACACCCCATACCTGCTGACCTACAGAGCCTGCTAGGGCTGCCATCAGATGCCCTTTCCACCACTGTGGTGCATTTCTGATCAATTTACTTCTCATATTGCTGGTCATTATTTGTGCATCTGGTCCTTTTGGAAGCACTACTGCCCCATTCTTTAATTCCAATGAATAAATGGCAGCCAACATAGCCATTTCTCTTAACTGCTGTATTGCCTCTGCTATTGTTTTCCAAGGCTTATGTTCATTAGCTACTGCTGTAGCATCAGGCCAAGCAGCTTGGAAAGCCGTGGCTAACCACATCACCAGTGTATTTACCTTGGGATCATCATGGTTCACATTGTTTACTATTTGCTTTAAATGTGGGTGGAACACCAAGCATGCACATTGGTGCATCTCTTCAGCATTTAGAGACACTGCTTCACCCCCTGTGCCCCAAACCCGAAGAATCCATGCTAAAACAGCTTCCCCCAGCTTTTACTTATAGATTTGGATTACATTTAATAATTCAGCTTGGGTATAACTCTGCACCTCAACCCATTGTTGTTGCGCTGCCCCCCCCCCCAGTGTACTGTCCCTTTCTCTCAATAACTGGACATGCCTCCACTGATGGGAAATTTACTATTTCAAAATCAATCACTATCACCCTCATCAGTTGAGGGAAGATCACCTTCCCACTTCTCGGGGGCAAACTCTGCCTTACACAGCAAAGCATGAACCCAGGGCCTTGATGGCGGATGGCGTAGTTTTCTCCCATTTTGTTGTCTATGCTGTTGAATTATTCGAGTAGCTAGAGTCACTGAATTAGATTTCCAGTGTTCAGCTTCCTCTCCTACTTTAGCAAGTGTCATATCTGCCTTCTCCAAGGCATGTCTATCCAATCTGTGTGTATGTGTGTGTTCTTTACATTGCTCTTCTAACTCTAGGACTTTTTCTTTTAGTTTCTCTACATCTCTATCTAATTCCTGAATTGCCTCAAAGAACAGCCATCTAGCTGCTCCCACTCCTTTCTTCACCTTTTTCCCCTTATCATCCAATTTTAGCTCTGATAGGGCCTTAGCTAGACTATCAGGTCTGCCTTAGGTCTTTCTTGAAAAGGTTTTGGGAAAGGAGGGGTTGAAACTTGACTTAATACCTTAACAAGAGGATCCCATTTCCCAAACAATGCTGGCATCATAGTACCAACGCCCACCTTATTTGGGGTATCTGACACAACATCCTTCTTGCCTATGCCTATATGTTTTAAAGGAAAAAACATTGGTTGTTGTTGTGACATTTCCGCTGCAAACCTCAGACCCTGCTCTCTGCGCCAAATTAACTAGTCTGTTACTTTAAAGTCTGAGGTTAATACAGAATTAGAAATGACACAAGACACCAAGGCTCAAACTTAACAATTTTTTAAACAAAAACTTACTAAATAAACAGAAATAAACTAATAAATCATGTACTTACAAGCATATGCATAAACAAAATCATCTTTGCCACAGATAGAGAGACTTCAATCCTATCCAGTGCAGCTATCTGTTCAGTCAAGGCAAGGCCGACACTGGCAAAATGGCTCTATGCTCAGTTCAGGCTGGTACTGTGATCAAATCCAGATGATGATGATTTCCATTTTAGCCTTTGATCTTTTTATAGTCTTGAACAAACAATAGGTTCAACTAATGACATATAGATTACAAGCTTATCATGAGTTGATGGAATATTTTAGAAAATTACAGATCATTTCCTAAGTTGTAAACAAGTCTTGTAATATCTGGTCTTATGCCTTACTTCCCTTTTCTAAAGAACAGTTAGCTCACAAACTTGTGATATAGTTCCTCATTGGAATCCCCCATATTCTGGTAAACATCTTTTAGGCTGATACAGGTCAACAAAAGTTCAGTTATACCAGTAATGAGTGAGCAAGGTCTGCTCTTAAGCATATTGTATTGTTACAATATTAGCAGCATATAGTGAGGTAGATAATCAAACATACACAGTGGTATGTGGCTCGAGGCATAACAAAAACCAGGTAGACTGTGTGGATCCGTCACAGGAGGTGGCAAAAGCCAACACATTCTGGCTAGGCTTATAAATGCCTTCGGGCAGATAGCCTAGTACCTACCTATGAATTTATTAACCTAATCTGTACTCTTGAAAGAGAGGAAGAGAAGCTATCCCTAACTTTGTGTTGAAAACAACTCCTATGAATTCTAAACTTTAAGTTGGTTGCAAGTTAGACTTGTTGTAATTTATGGTAATCCCCAGAGGAGAGCAAATCTGGAGTACCTGATTTCTTGCCCTTACTAACAGATGCCTGGTCAGGGCAGTAATGAGCCAGTTGTCTAGATATGGAAATACCTGAAATTTCTACAGTCTCAAGTGAGATGCTACTACTAATGCCATGCATTTGGTAAACACCTTGGGGTCTGTGGTGAGGCCAAAGGGTAGAGCTCTGAACTGGTAGTCACAGGCTCCCAGCTGGAAGCGTAAATATATTCTGGATATCTCTATGTGATAGTATGCATCCTGAAGGTCTACTGAGCACATCCAGTTATCCTTGCCCAGAAAAGGGAGAATAGAGTGAACCGTGACCATCTGAAACTTTGTGTGTCGAACTGACTTGTTCAATTTGCTGAAATCCAAAACTGGTCTCCAGTCCCCTGTTTTCTTTGGCACTCAAAAGAATCTTGAGTAAGCTCCGGATTCTATCTGGTCTGGAAGGACCTCTTGGATAACTTTTTTTTTTCTAGGAGCCAATGTATTTGAATTGCTGCTTCTTTCCACTGATTGCGTGGAACATTGGGAATTTTTCTTACCGAGTTAGAGGTGGAAAGGAAAAGGGTATTATATAACCTTTGGAAATAATCCTCTGTACCCAGGTATCTTCTGTTATGTCTAGCCAGGCTCTCTGCTGCAGGGATAGTCAACCCCTGATTGTCTCCAGAGGTGGACAATCAGGATCTCCTTTCAGGAGTGCTGGTAGGGTCTGTCAGAGAAAGAATCTCTGGACCCCTGGTTTTACAGGTCCCCTCTGCCACAGGGGTGGCATCATCAATTATAGCACCCCCTCTGCCCTTAGGGGAACTTTCTCCATGTGTGTCCTGGAAAGGACCCTGGGACTTCCTGAACCACATCTTCCAACCACTGTGCTGATTTCCTGAAAAGGATCTCTGAGTTGTCAAAAAAAGTATGTCAACTACAGAGAGGGTCTTTCCATCCTTCTCACACCAGGATAATGTGTCCTTCACTTTGGGGCCAAACAAGGAAGTGCTGTCAAAGGGACCATTGATGAACAAGGGCTTAAAGGGCTCCACAAAATTACATAAACACATCCAGGCATGACTCCTAATGGAAATTCCTGAACCCGCTGCCCTTGACGTGCCTTTGGCTGCATGTGAAATAAGCCTCATGGATGAATTCAAGAAAGATTGAATGGTAGCCAACTGAGAAGCCACAGATGATTGGGCCATTTCAGAAATGGTTCCTGAAAGGAAAGCGGAGAGTTCTTTGATAAAATCCCTTTGGAACATAATAAAATGTGCCAAATAGTTCAGCAACCTGAGGGCAAAGGCCACTGAAGCGTAAACATACTTCCCAAACCTGTCCATTGCCCTAGACACTCTGTCAGGGGGATGAACAGATGAACTCTGTTTGGCAAGTTCCTTTTTGGTGGCCGCCGTTATGACCATAGCATCAACAGGCACCCCTTTAGCCCAAAATTCCTTCCCCCAAAGGTGGAGCTAGAATCCTGACTGGCTTGTGGGTATCGGTTCAACTGTGTCAGGCTCCTTCCATGCCTGCCAAGACACCAAATCAATGAGCTCTTCGATGAACAGAGTAACCCAGGAGGCAGATGGGTCAGCTCCAAACACCTCAAGAAATAGTGACTCCTCAGGTGAAGTGTTGCTGGGAGTCCAGCCACCTCTCTGTTTCAGAATCTCAGGGATATCTCCAAATGAGACATCTTCTGGAGATGATCATGGGGACCCTTTACCTTCATCCAAGTCAGTATCCTCACTGACTGACTCTTGAGGAGAGTCCAAGTGTCTCCTCTTACACTTCCTCTTTCTAGGGACCTCCTTGGTGAGGTGTTCTGGGGAGGTGTCTAAAGAAATTGTAATTCCCTGCTGAGTACTCTAGAGGTCTCGGGCTGGCTGCATCAGTGGCATCGAATGAAGAGGCTCTAAGAGCAGCTACATCTGGGAAGTGGATTGGAAATCTGAGGGGGTTTGATCTGTCAGTCCTGTCGAAGCTGAGAAAACCCTCTTCACAACCTCACAGGCCGACCACCCCATACAGAGAGAGAGAGAGAGAAGACCTCAGAGCCGAGAAGATGGGCTTCTGGACCTTTGTCTCCTCCTGCTCCAAAGTAATCTCCCCAAGGAGGAAGCCAGAGCCAAGCTATCCAGAGCTGAAGCACCAAGGCACAGAGACAGCTCCAAAACCTTCAGAGTCAACTCCAACTCCTTGTATTCAACATTGAGGCCCGGTTCTGACAGTCCTCTGAAAAAGTCAGAGCCGGGGCACTTACAGTCAATTTCTGGTCCAGAGATAAAGTTATCTTCATATCTGAGCCTGACGGACCAAGAAGACCCAGATCCAGGGACTCTGAAGCAACCAAGGTAATCAGAGAAGGAGTGTGAGATGGTGGAGTGGTTGATTTATGGGGTTACTGACCCAAACTGGTAGGAGCTGATAACACGCCCATCTAGATCTCCGCTGAGAGAAACTTCCTCATCATCTGAGCCACATCTTCTTTGGATTGTTCAAACTCATCAATGAACAAGATGATACCAGAGGAGGAGATTTTGTGTGGTGCCTCTCTAGAAAAGGAGATGTAGCCTAGAAGGTACACGATCAACTGATGGAGAATATCGGGTCCTAGGCAAAGGTATAGGATCCAGAGCAGTCAGATCCGAGGATGTAGAATCCAATGGCCGCTTTTTCTTCAGATTCAAGGGGGAAGAGATGTAAGACCTCCTCAAATCTGACTAGGTTCTCTTCCTGGAAGGCTCAGAAGACAGAGCCGAGGAAGTTGAAGGAGCAGGAGATTTTGACTCCTTGGACTTCAGCCTGGTAGACTGAGCCCCTGCAATAGCCTCTCCAAAGGAGGAAGAAAACATACTTTTTAAGATTAATTTATTTTTTTCTATCCACCAATGCACATGGATTAAAGTTACAGTAGATGGTACAGTCTTCCTGAAGATGTTGCGGGCCTAGACAATAAATACAGAGACTGTGGATGTCTGAAATGGGCAACTTGTACCCACACTTCAAACACTTTTTTAAAACCAGAAGGGCCCTTCTCAGCCATTCTTAAGACAAAGAAAAACAGATGACTCTTTTTTTTTGTATTAAAAAAAAAAAAAAGCATAATAAATCTGCAGATTTAACAAACTCAGAAAATCTGTTTCTTTTTTTAAAACAGAATACCAGAGTTTGTACAATGTTTTCCAGACTACCAGACAATCAGTTTGATGTCCAGATAGTCTGGAAAAAAACAGATAAGTGGCAACGCTAATTATGTATAGGAAAGAAAAAGGGGGTGGTGGTTGGGAGCTGCTACTGCAGTACTCTGGAATGCAAATATCTACTGTTATGATAACTTCTAACACAACTGTACTATATTCATTATTCCCACAGCTGCAGTAGCCTTTGGCTATTTGGGTTAATTCCCAAAGCTTATTCAAAGTGGGAGGGGGAAGGATAAGGGTTCAGGAACCCCTTGAGAATGATACTTGCAGAGCTAGCTCTGGATGTGGAAAAGGAATCTAGTCTTTAATGCACTGTAAATGTATATACAGAGGACCAAGTAGCTAACTCTAGAATGTTTGTAGAGTCCACACGTTTCTACTAAACCATCATAGAGGATAAGGCTCTCATGGATTGTGCCTTGATACTGCTTTGAACAGATTTGCTATGCTGGGAGTAAAAAAGCAATAGTTGGGGACAGTCATTTAGAAATAATTTGATTTGAGACATATTGTCCTTTTTTAATCTTATTATAAGGAAATAAATAGCTGATCTACTTTTCTAAAGGAATTAGTTCTGTCAAGAATAGTCCAGTGTCCATCTGCCTGTCCAGCACTAAAAAACATTCTATGCAACTATGTTCCCAATTGGTCATTGCGAGACAGTGACTGAAAACTACTGTCTGTCTATAAACCTAACAAATCTGATGGACATTGTCTATACTCGAACAAAGGTTGCTAAGGCCTGGAACTCCTTACCAGTATCCAGCAGGTCTATACCTACCCTCCCATCTTTCAAAACCACTCTGAAAGACATCCTAGCTAAAATATGGCTCTGTTCTTGCTCAAAACCATGAACCTATATCCCTAACCATGAAGAAGTAACTTTTCATTTCCTTATACCTCCTTACTCTTCCTTCTTCACTTACTTCCTTACTGCTAATTCTCTTCCCTTCCTTTCTTTCTAAATACACCATAAGCCTACTTTTCCCTCACTTCATTTTGCAGTTGCTATTTGCATTAGACTAAGTTATCTTTAATTTTTCTATAAACTATCTAAAATTTCTCTAAATATTAAATGATTGTCATATACCTTGTACTGATTTTAATCAATGTTTATATTATGTCTAATTTGTTATAATTATTTAAATTGCATATGTTTTAGTTTTATGTTTGAAGATTGTAAAATTATTGTTTTTAAAATGTTTTGCAATAATTTGGAGTTTTTCTCCCCGGGCCTCCAATGAAAATGGGCTTCTACTCAAGTCGGACTTTCCCGGTAATCAAATGTCAATAAAAAAATAAATAGTACTTGAGCTGTCTATACAGTCTGCTATGAAAATGATGAGTACAAGATGAATGAAAACAGGAATATCGAACCACAGTTTGATTCCCATTTTCGCCGACCAGCACTATTGCAAGTGTGTACTTTAGTGAATGACACTGTGCATTTGTACATGTCATCGGAGTTATGACTACAGATCACGGCACAGTGGGGATTGGGAAATTACCCTTTTTCCCACTGTAGTGCGATCTCAGAGTTGGAATATAAAGTTTGCAGGTGGGTGTGGGAGGTGCAGCCCCCCACAGGGGGGTGAAGGGGGACTTGTCCCCCTGTGAAAATGTGAATTGCAGTATAGGAGTTTACCATACGTTTGTACCTACACTGATGTCATGTTCCATATTCGACATAAAAGTCGAATCTGCTGAATTCATTCAAGAGATTCGACATATATGCCTAATTAGTATGCAGGCATTCGCAGTTTCCATTCAATGTTTCAGACTTTTTTTGGTGAGTTTTGGTTTTTTGATAGTAAACCGTCTATACATGTCTATATTATGAAGAATCTTTTCTCCGCTGTTTTAAGATTTTGGGCAGAACACTGGGAGATTACTGGCTTGATTCAAGATAAACTCTGAGACAACTATGGTCATAAATGAGGGATTTTTCTTTTTTTTTTAAGTAACCCGATCCTTGTAGAATACTAGATAGGACTCACCTACTATCAGAGTTTGGAGCTTACACACTCTTCTTGCATATGTCAGAGAAATAAAAATAGTTTTCCAATTAATGAACTGTACGCATGCATGAGTTCAAATGGAGACATGGTTACTTTTTCTGGAACAAAGTTAAGGTCCCAAGAAGGAGCCACCTTTTTTTGGTGGTCTCATGTGTAAAATCCCTTAAAAGAGTTGCTTTATTAAAAACAAAGAGGACAGAGGTGGACTCATGGGCAGACCTGCTGAAGTGGCCACAAAATGAACCTTGAAAGAAAAACAACATATGCCAAAAGACAGTAACTCCCACTAATATTTGAGAACCAGTGACACATAACCCTATTAGTGCCCTAGTTATTAACGAGGCTCCAACTAGAAAATCTTTTCCACTTGCCAATATATGACTTCCTAGAAGCAGGTATTCTGGCTTCCTTTAGTACATACAGCCCATCATCATGAAAAAGATGCCTAAAAGGTATGAGAATTTAATCATCCATGTAGCGCACTGTAATTGTTTGAGATTGTGGTGTATCAAACATGTCCGACATTTTGTGAGTAGATCCAATCTGGGAAAAAGTTTGGGGCAACTGCCCATAGTTGCCTGCATCTGAAATGAGTTACCACAAATATCTTTGATGTGTCCCTTTGAATCTTGAGAATGACTGTGTATATATTAGTGGACATTAAACTGTTCCCCTGGTCTACCTGAAAGGAGTCCTAGAATAGAATCTGATTAGGTTGAAAGGAGGCAAATAGATCTACTTTTGGTGCTCCTCACAGCGGGATTAATCTCTGGAAAATCCTCTTGTGTAATTTCTATTAGTGAGGGTCTGTCCACATCCTGGACAGTTTGTCTGCTAATACATATTGTTCTGATGGAACATAAGATGCTTGGAGGTTCAAGATATGCTGAAGAGCTACGTCTAAAGTTATTAGAGTCAGCTGGCACAGAGGGAATGACCTGGTGGTGTAATTGAAGTGTCATAGCACTGTGGTGTTGTCTGTAATAATGTGCAAGGGACCTGGAGTCTCCAGATAAAAGAGATATTATTGCATGCATCTTAGCTAGCAATATCCCTTTGACACTGATAAACTTTGTCTTTCTAACATGACCCATAGGCCACAACTTTTTACCCTCATCTAAACTGTTCCTCAAGCAAAATCTGAGGCATTTATTGGTACAGACTTTGTTGACACACAAGAAAAAAGGGAAATGTGATAAAAAGAGATATTATTGCATGGATTGTATCTAGCATCCTTTTGCCATTGATGTGTTTTGGCCTGTCTAACATGCCCTATAGGCTGTACCTATTGAATATTTGTCTGGAACCTCAGACTGGTGAATTAGGAGACAATCCATGTCAAAGCCTCCTGACTTCTGGTTCAAGACTCTGCAAAGGTAAGAAAGTTATCTAAATAAATACAAATGAGAATGCCTGGAAGTCCACAAAGTGCTATTCCAGGGGCAAAGATCTTTGTGAATAGGCTTAGAGATGTGGACAATGCAAAGAGTAATACAGAGAACTGAGAGTGTGACACAGACACAATGAATCTAAGAAGGACAGGATCTAGAACCTGTCTCCAAGCAAGTTCTTTCTTTGGAACTGGAAACAATCTGAAATAAATGCCTTTCCTCCTGCGGCCTAAAGGCACTGGATCTTTTATTCATAGGGTTAGCATGTGCTTGCAAAGGGAGAGATTTAGATGCTGTGTCTGGGACAGACTTAGAGACATAATTGCAGAAGGACATGGAAGGGGCAAGAATGCATAGATTGTCATTCTAAAGGCATAGGTTTCCTGAAAAAAAAAAGTACCTGTGTTTTGTTAATGTTGATCCTTCCATGCCATTTTTTCTGTGTACCCTGTTTGTCAAAAGTAGGCAGGGACAATTTTGATATTTTTCTGGAGGAAGTAGAGATCCATTTGATTTAAAAAGGGGGACCTGAGAATGTTTGTTAACTCCCTGAACTAAGTTCCCTCTTTCACCATATTGTTTGGGGACCTGAACAGCAAAAGGACCAACCACATAGTCTTCATCTAAAGCAGAATACAAAATATAAATTTTTAACTTCATATGTGAACCTTTAGTTATGCACCCAGGCATACCTCCTTAAAGCAGTAGCAGTGGCTCTAGACACAGTATCTGCATAATCATACATAGTTTTTAGGCCATGTTTAGAGACCATACAAATATTAGAAATAATGGGATTCAGAAGTACTTTATCCCATGAAAGCAGATTAGTAGAGTATTCCCTTAACGTTTCAGCACAGAGTAACAGAAATTTCCACATATGGCCTTGGTAACTGAGAATGATAAAAGCCAAAGTGGCTGAAAAGAAAATTCTCTTCTCTAATTTATCCAACACCTTACCTTCTTTATCACCCAGAGATGGCCTAGGCTTCACCAAAAGTCTATTGCCCAGTGATGCTGATGCAGAAATGGCTGCAAGATAAAAATGAAGTTGAGAAAACAAGACTTTGTTAGCCTGGGATACCTATAAAGTCCATCTTCCATTTTAGGGACTGAAGACTGGGAATCAGGATTATTACAGGCAGCATTAAAATACTGGCATAATATGAGGAATAGGAGGAATATGGGAACATGTGGACCTTCATTTGTAGCAACTCATCATTTCAGGAGGACCCTCCACTTGTTCCCACAAAATATATCACTCACCCTGGAAATACACTCAGAAAAACAAAATTCCTCTAAGGGAGATGGTACATATGTGCTTTCCTCAGAATCAGAGTTCAAGCCTTGGGAATTTTTAGGAGGGGGAACTCTTTCTTTCAAAGTTAGATTCTTCTAACTTACTATCTTCAAGATTTTCTGTGTCAAAATAATGCCCATGTAAAGATTTTGGAATTCCAAGACCAGCTGTTAGCAATAAACTCCTAGCAAAGGTAATCATTTCATCTTTATGTTCTATATAAATACATACACACAAACACACACACTTACAGTTCCCTAAATAGTCTCAACACCAATGTAGATGCACAATCAGTACATGAAATTCTTGACTTAACAGTAGATTTTTTTTCCATGCAATGTCCCGGCTGAAAACAAACACTCAAGTGCAATGTCACAAAGTATGCAAGCACTACAACGCCCAAAGTTTAATACTCTTTGTAAGTAAAACATGAACACCTAAACTCAACAGTTGCAAACACACAAAAGGCCCTCCCAAAACAGAAATAAGCCTCTAAAGCTATTAAGGCAGTTTCTGACAGCAAACTGACAATATTTAAAACTAATATTGTGTTTCTAAAAGAAAAAAAGACACTTTTAGTCAAAAATTAGAGAAAAATATACTCTAATCTTGAAAGGGCAGTGCATTCTACAGGGAAGGTTTCCCCAATGGGAGCTTATCTGCTAGAAGTGAAGCTGTAGGCCCATTGCTGCTCCAGAGAAGCGCCTTATTTGCTTTCTGTGAAGCACCAAGTACTGAAATTATTTTCTTCTAGCTGTTATTTATATACTTGGTACTAGCCAATAAGCAGCCAGCGGGAAGATGTAGGAGGAGGCGGAGCTTCTGAAGAAGACCAGTTGTTTCTTCCTTGGTAGAAAACAACCCAACTAGCCAAGGTCTACTTCAGCAGTGGGAATGATGAACATCACCAATCACTTGAAGACTGCACAGTTTGTTATCAAAGATATTGTCCTTGGGAAAATAATTCTGTGTTTTGCCTTCAAATTAGAGACCCCTGTGGGCAAAGATATTGGTCAAGACAATGTTTTTCCAAGCCACAAATCAAAAGCACATTCATTAGCAAGTTCAATTAGGAGGGAGAGCAAGCTCTTCCAAGAAAAAACTCCAGTCCCACAGTGGGGTTAACAGATTCCTGGCCAGTCTAAGTTACAGGCTCCCTTCAAAAGATCAGTTATTTGGCAAGTGGAAAGGGAGTCCCCAAGGTCAAACATGATGGTAGACTAGTGGAACTCTGCAGATGCACAAAGCAGGTGTGCATTAAGTTAAGTGCTCAGTTATGTAAGGCTCTGATGTCATTAACCTTTTAGGCAAGATGTGGCAAAAATCCATTCTGAGAACCTCTTCATTTACCCGGTCAGGATTTTTCTGGTAGCAGGTTTAGGAATTTCTTAAAGAAAAGGAAGCATCACCAAGATGAAGCTCTTCCAGTGACCCTGGCTAGTAGGGGGATGGAGGACATGCATATGACCCTTTCCCACTTGATGGATAAGGGACTGACCACCAGGGCATATTCAGCAAAGGAATTTCCAGTAAAACAGGAACATCACATTCGATTGAAGCAGAACCAGTGGTACTAAGTATTTCCATTTTAAATTCATTTTAAGTTGTATGCTGCATTAGCTAATTAGTGCCACCATATTACTATGCATAACATTCTTAATTTGTGCAAACAGCAAACACTGCAATGTTGTAGATAATATAACACATTAAAACAGACAGTTGTGGCCAGTAAATGTCTTTTGCTATTCTGTTCTCTGTTCAAACTAAATGGATAGGCTATAACTGGGTACTGGAGAAATAAGGTGAGCAAGTGACTTAAGGATGGAAGTAGGACGTGATAATGGTTCGGTAACACAACAGAAACAGATGTGCTGCCAAACACCGAAGATGGAGACAGGAGCAGCACCAACCTGCTACAGCAACAAGCAGCATACCCCTTTTCTACTCAAACGTGTCAGAGAATTCCTCTGGGGGCAAGGTAAGGGAGAGATTCTAAAATTAAATGTCATCCCAGTATTAAGAGTGACCTAGATAAGTTGTATGAAAGTACGATTTCACTGGGAATTGTGAAAGACTGCAATGCTAACATCCTACCATATATTTGTGATATTTCAGCTGTGTTGAGACTGATTTTTCAGCACATGAGAGTTATCCTTCTTTTGCAGATATATTAAGAGGCTAAAATGCTGCTGCTTAATTTGCTGGCTGAGAAGCAATCATTCAATTTCATTTCTAAACATTACATCTATCAACTTTTTAGACTGAACGAATCTTGGGACTTCAATATAAAAGCTTTCAAACTACCTACATTTAACTGTTTTGAAATAAAGTTTTCTGCAATATTCTCATAGCTTGATTTCAGAAGCATTTATAGACATTTGCAAGGAGCTAAAGATTACTCTTGCTTATTGAAGCCATTTCTTTTTAAATTTTAGGGCAATTTTTGCTTGACATTTGATAATATTGCCTAAGACTAGCAGTAACTTAAGACTAATAGTTATTTTAGGGTCAGTGCTATGAATTAGTTACTCCAGCTGCTATTTTAAAAATGCATTGAAACATTTGACAGCTTAGGCTGCTGTAAGTCACATTTACTGCTATTTATGTTAAAATCATAAACTTACAAGTTTTTATATAGTATAAGTATTTACATTAGCTTTTGCTGTGAAAGATTCTGAAAACATTTTGTATGTTGTAGCATGTCCAATTTTACACAATTTGCTAACATGGTCAAATATGTAAATAATGTTAAAACTTTATAAATCAACTTGCTTCCGATGTATTGCAGAACATAGTACTCAACTTTTGAATTAACTGGAAAGTTTATTGATCACTGTTGCAGTAGCCTTAGCTATACTAAAGCTTCAGAGCACGTTCCATGTGCTGAAATTGTCAGGCAGATTTTTCTTTTTTCCTGTCGGTTTACAATTTGTGTAAAGTAACAGAAAACATTTTTTTTTCTGTGAAGAAACTATGTTTATTTTACTTTTGGGGGGGCTGGCAAAGTGTTTTAAAGTGGCTTTACTATGTTTTTCGGTGAAAAATGACTTTTAAAGACTTTCAGTTTTACTGGCATTTGCTGCTTGTTTTCTCCAGGAGAGGCACCATTTTTAGCTTGCCTATGGAACAAACTACCAGTCCCAGTGTTGGCCCTTTTTCCAGCCACAAAATTAAAAAGTTAAGCAAACAGCCTTTGCCATCAGAGCAGGCTAGCAATTTGCCTCAGTCACAGGTGGGTGACTCTGCTGTGGCCATTTAATCCATCTTAGACCACTCATCTTTTAACCTGGATTTCTTTGATGTAGCACCTACAGCCATTATGGTCTTGGGTCAGCCATGTCATCTGTACATGTGGGGGTCCCCTTGGTGGGCAAAGGAAAGCCACTCGTCGGTCCTGGGAGAGGGAACAGGAAAGTTTTCCATGTTATGTCAGAATGCTGTGCCAATCCCTGGGGAAGCTGCAGCTGCTGCCATCAGTAAAACAGTTTTCCACATTTTACCTGTCAAAAAGAAACAGAAAACTAAGCATGTGTCAACTCCTCCTCAAATTTCCTTAAATTGTAGTATTTTACATGGCCTGGTTCAGGTTTTAGTCCAAGCTATTGATCCTTCCTGTAAAGTAGTTTCTATTAAAAAAATAGGGATACCTCTTTTTCTGAAGAAATTCGATATTCTGAATCTGAACAGGAAGATAAATGGACAGACACGAGGTTTTCTCAGATTTCTGATTCAAACTCAGAGGACAGCTAAGTTTCAGATTCTTCCTGTGGGGGTTTATGTTTCTCTGAGAATATTGCTAGAATATGCAAGTGTTTTCAGTGTCAGAACACTGAGCTTTCTAAATCCCCAAAAAAATACTATGAGTTGTTAAAGTTAGAATTTCCAAACCTACACCCATTCCTCCTGTTCTGGCTGCTTTAGAGGATGTGTATATTACTCTCTGCAATTTTCCTGCTAGCCAACTGCCTCTACAAAGGCAAATAAGATGTATAAATTTCCTCAGTCTTATGTTTTTATATATTCTTCCCAAACCTGACCTAGCAGCTATTGCTTTAGTAGATCCCACTGCTACTAAACACTTATCTAATTCCAATCTTACCATTTCTGATAAGGATGGGATAATTGTTGATATGGGGAAAACAATGCATACTTCTGCAACTTTGATTTTCAGAATTTTTAATTGTCATGCTCATATGTTAAAGTTTGTTCTAACTAACTGTGAAAATATGAGAAATGTTTTACCTGCAGTTTCATGTGAAGAAAAATCTGCTTTAAGTAATTTACTATCTTCTATTGCACAGGTCACTATTTGTTATTTACAAAGTGTGTATAACTGTTGATACTTCTTGCAGACCCATTGATACTGGTACTGTTTTGAGACAATTTGCATGACTGTATTCTCAAAACATCCCCTTTGGCTAGAGATTTACTTTTTGGCCATTCTGTTGCAGAAGTGATCAAAGTGTGATGAAAGGGGTACATCTGACCCAGGGAATCAATAAGATTTTTCCACCCCCCCCTTTCCCAATTTTTATAACGGATTCCCTAATTCCTCAGCAAATTTTGACAAAAAGCAGAATAAACAGTATGAACAAAATAGAGGTAAAGAGACATTTATGAAGAAATGGCAAGGGGATTTCAAAAATAAGCCTCAAAGGGCCATTAGCCTAGTACATACCTATGAATCTAAACCTCCCAAAACTAAGGGCAGCCTGATAAGTCTGAATGACTATTAATGAGACCTTGTAACCCCCTCCCACCCTAGCCTTTTTTTATTGCCAGAAGGTTTGAATTTCCATTTTTCTCCTTGGCAACAGTTTCAGTCAAACGGGTTCTGAAGATCATACATTGAGGTTACAGATGGCAGTGGGAGGAAATTCCTTCTTTCAAGAAGGGTCATTTCTCATTTTCCAGATTACACTCTTATTTCCACTGGTTCTTCTACATGAGTGATAGAACCAGTTTCTGCTTCCTAGCAGGGGAAGGATTTTTATTCAAGGAGGTTCTCAGTGTCAAAGAAAAAAAATGCTTGAAGACCATTTCTGGATCCTTCTTTCCTAGACCTGTTTGTGACAGTACCCAAATTCAGCATAATGTCACTACACTACCTGTTACCTCTTCTTCCTCGTTTAAGTTTCCTGGCAACACTATATTTAAAAGATACTTATCATCACATCCCCATTCATCCATTTTTCAAATATTTCTTAAGGTATTTTATGCCTGGATCACATTAGCAGTTCTCTTCCATACCGTTTGAACTATCCACTGCACCAGGAGTGTTCAAAAAATGTCTTTCTCCAGTTAGAGCTCATTGCAGGCTACAAGGCATCTACTTTTTTTCAATATTTAGATGACTTGCTTATCTTTGCAGTCTTTTTCAAGGTGACAGGAATCTCTCTCTCTCTCTCTCTCTCTCACTCTCTTGAATGAGAGATCTTTTACACAAGCCAGGATTCCAAGAGAACATTCAAAAGTTTATCTTGATTCGTTCACACAAGACTGTGTTCCTGGGATGTGAACAAGACAAGAAAACAAACTGCAGAAAAAGAACAAGACAACTCGATTCAAAGAGTTTTACTCCCACAGGAAAACTAGATCTATTTCTAGATTTATTTCTAAGGTTTTCTACTCAAACTTTAGTCACTGCAAGGGAATAACTAAGGATTTTGGGTCTCATGGCTTCTACATTTCTCATGATATTCCTGACAAGACTCCACATGAGAAAGATACAGTAGTATCTGAAGTCTCATTTGTCCTAGCACCAGCACCTTTTGTCTTTGCAAATCCCAGTGCTGGGGTTTGTTAGTACAGAAATCATTTGGTGGAGACAACAGATATCCTTATATCCAGGTCTCCCCATCTCCTCTCTGTTCCAAAGTAGTCAGTCACCACAGAAGCTTCAAACTTTGCTTGGGGAGCAGTTTCAGAAGGGATAAAAGTGCAGGGTGTGTGGGACACCAAGGACAGATGCAAGCACAAAAATATCAAAGAGATGCTTGTCCTGATCAAGGCAATCAACTGTGAATCATCTTTGGTCCCTAGGACTTCTTCAGGTTGCTACAGACAATACCACATTCATGTGGTACATAAACAAGCAGGAGGAACCAGGTCATACCCCCTTTGCAGACTAACCATGTTAAGCTTGAGATATTCACAACACAGTCTCACTCTACTGGTATCCTACATTCCATCAAAGAAAAACTGTATGGCAGACAAGCTGAGCAGGACAAGGTCAGACCTTCATGAATAGAAATTAGATCAGGGGGGGCTTTCCAAGATTTGATCCAGCCATGGAAAATTCCTCAAGTAGGCCTCTTCGCTTCATCTATGAACAATCAACTGGCAAGATTCTGTTCCAGGACTCTATGCAAGAAGGCTTTGAAGACAGACGCCTTTTCTTTTCTTTGGACAAGAATGTTTCTGTAAGCTTTTCCACAAATATCCAGGGTACTGGTGATTCTCTTCTGGCTAAGACAGGCAGCTGTCATTATCCCTTCTTTTGGAAATGGGCGGGGGCAATTACCACAAACTTCCTCACAGACTGGACCTACTCACACAAAAACAGAGGTGTTTGATGCACCCCAATATCAATCAACTTCAACTGACTGCCTGGATGACAGGGTCTTAATTCCTTTTAGGTAACTGTTTATGGAGGATGTGCAGCAGGCACTAATGGAGACAAGAAAGCCTGCTACTAGAAAATAATATATTATTAAATGGAAAAAAGTGTTCTATTTGCTGTCAGCAACATAACCAGCACTCATTCAGGGCTAGCTGTTCTTTGGTTTTACAATATTTTTGTGAGTTACTATCCTATGGCCTTTCTTATTCCTCTTTCAATGTTCATTTGTTGGCCATTTCAACATGTCTGCATATGGATCCTCCTACTTCTATGCAGTCTCATATCAAAATGTTTTTGAAAGGGGTTTTGCATGAAAGGCCTCCAAGTAAACTGGCGGCCCCTCCTTGAAATTTAAATTTTGTGTTAGAGAAACTAATACTTGTTCTATTTGAAACAGATAACCTGTCTGACTTGAGGTTCTTAACATGGAAGACAGTTTTACTGTGTACTCTGACCTCTGCAAGAAGAGTGAGTCCTATTTCATTTCCACAGGGACAGGGTATCTTCAAGAATTAGTCCTTCCTTTATGTCTAAAGTGGTATCAGAGTTTACTTTAAGGCAAACTAGCCATCTTTCCATTCTTCCTGAACCTAAATTAAAGTAGAAAGAATACTCCTTACATTGGATGTCCACAGACAACTCGGGTACTATCTTAACAGAACTAAATCTTTCAGATCTTTGGATCAATTGTTAATTTCTTATGAAGGTAAGAACAGACAATCTCTGTCAAAACAATCTATTTCTAAATGGTTGTCTAAGGCTATTATCTTGTGTTATACTCACCATAAATCTATTCTATGATGGTCAAGGCCCTCTCTAACAGGGCCTTGTCTTCATCTATGGCTTTTTGGAAAGTTTTGAATTCTAGAAGTACTTTAGAGACTGCTATTTGGTCCTCTGTACATAATGTTGCAAAGCACTGTAAACTTGATTCTTTCTCTAGGTCCAGGTCAGGCTTTGCTAGGACCATTCTCCTAGACTCTTCTCCTTCCACCTTCCAAATGTAATAAGGTAGGGTAATCTACACATATAGCTAAGGCTACTGCAGAAGTGATCAATGTGATAAACACAGTACAGTTGCGTAAGTAAACTTACCATAACAATAAGATGTTTGAATGAGCATGCTGCAGTAGCCACTCCCTCCCTCTATCTCCCTTGTTTCTTGGTGTATTTTTATAACAGGGTATCAACATTTATTTTTTGTTGTTCCTAGCATTGTCCTTTCAGGATTCAGTCTCCTTTGGTTTGCTGGCAGAAAAGCTAAGGGCTTGGCACCCAAACTTGTCTTTAGTCAGCTCATCTTGAGCTGCATGGCAGTTTGGGTGCATGGAAGGTGCCCGAAAGCTTTGGAAGCTGGTCAGCAGTTATATCCCTAGCAGGGTATAACCAATATAGCTAAGGCTACGGCAGCAATGATCACTCAATCATCTTCTGTTATAGTAAGTTTGCTTATACAACTATACTTTATAATCCTGTGATCATATAACATCTGTGTTAGAGCTACAAAAATATATTGACTTGGTGGATGGAAGCTTCTTTACAGTTAATTGTGTAAGCAGTTCTACTCATACTGTTTTACATGTTTGTATCTGAAGCAAGTGAAAGGTTAAGCTTAAAACAATTTAGGAACTACAAAAAATTCTTTACTTGCACATTAAAAACATCTTTTTTAAATGTGCCAAACTAACCAATGGATTAAATGGAATGTACAAAAGTTATGGTAGTATATTTAATATATTTAGTTACACTTAACAACCTGAATGATTAGAGAGGGCAACTGCAAATGCTTAACAGTTATAAAACTACTGAATTTACAGAGAACTGGGTAAGCAACTTGTGCGTACAATGAGGCATATATAAACTTGTTTACACCTGGAGCAGATAGCAACTACACCTTGTGATAAGCCAGCTGTGACATCACTACAATGAGCCTAATCAGGACTGTACCCTTTAACATAAACAAAAACTGCATGAAAGACTTAGCCAAGCTACAGTCTTCTGCGTGTAGTACCTTAAAACCTCCTGTAGTAGAGATACATAGGATATACTCAAAATACCCCTTAAGGGCATACCAACATGGCTTCTGAATGCACATTACTTTTTACTTTTTCAGTCTTTCTGGGTATGTTGAGGTCAATAAAATCACACTCCAGAGTCACAGGTTTTCAGTAGCCATGTAGCTGAAATTCTGGTATGTCCTTGAGGAGTCATATGAATATATAACATGGCGCTCTACTACAGGAGGTTTAAGGTATTATAGAATGAAGACTCTAGCTTCGCTGAGTCTTTATTGCAGTTTTTACTGAGTGGTTTGTAAGTATAACCTTTTAAACCTTTGCTTAGATTACTTCAACAAGAGCAAAAGAATGACATAGAAACAGCACAGAAAAAAGGTAAAACAATGCTAAGTAATGCTACCTTGCTGAAAATGACAAAAAACACTTACGCTACAAACAGCATGGAAAATACAATGAATAAGATAATCAGTCAGATATAAGGAGAATAAACGCAGTGAGAGAAGGGGAAGGAAAAGGGAAAGTACAGTTTTGTACCTACCATAAATGTAGATGTTCGAGTGTTCACCCTGCTGCAGTCATCACACTTGGGTTATCCTGCCGTCAGGGGGTCCCGTAGTCGGGTTATCCTGCCATCAGGCGGTCCCGCAGTTGGGTTATCCTGCTGTCAGGCAGTCCCACAGTCGGCCTGAGTTCCAAAGTCTTGGTCCAGCGTCAGTTGCTGTCGCTTCTTCCCTGACGTCAGTGTGCCAGGGGTATATAAGAGGCATCCGATGCCATTTTCTTCAGTTTTTCTTGCCCCAGATGTCAGGTGCCCCCATTAGGTAGGCAATATATATATATTGCTATATAAAAATGTACATATAAAAATAAAACAATACCTTCAGGCACAAGCAAATACACCACAGAGGTTGTATAGGATAGAATGGTATAGATAAGTCCAGCTAGTTCAGAGGGGATGGAGGGAGGGTAACCTGGACTGCAGCAGGGTGAACACTCAAACATCTACATTTATGGTAGGTACAAAACTGTACTATGTTCATCGTGTTACCCTGCTGCAGTCATCACACTTGGGTTGAATCCCAAAGCTAAGGCTGGGTGGTGGAGTTAAACAGGGTTACAAGAAGCTAGTAGGCCCTGCAAAACTGCAGTGGCAAAACCAGCTCTAGTCTTAGAATATAGAGGTAAGTGATCGTGTTTGGTGAAGGTGTGTACTGAACTCCAAGTTGCAGCTTCCAGAATATCCTTGGTTGGCACCCCCCTGAGAAAGGCTGCTGATGTAGCTGTAGCCCTGGTGGAGTGGGACCTAATGTTAGCAGGTACCAGTTTCCCATGATGCGTGTAGTAGAAACGTATGCAATGTCCTAAACATTTTGAAATGGTCTGTTTTGAGATAGCTTTTCCTTGTGATCCTGCAGCATAGGCTACAAAGAGCTGGTCAGGTTTTTCTGAAAGCCTTAGTTTTATCCAAGTAGTAACGTAATTGCCTGTGAATGTCCAAAGAGTGCAGGAGTCTCTCCTTTGTCCTGGGGATTTGGGAAAAAGGTGGGCAAATTAATGGTTTGGTTTAGGGGCCACACTGGATACCACCTTTGGCATAAAGGAAGGGTTAGTTTGTAGAGAGACTCTGTCTTGATGAAAAATGAGTAAAGGCTCCACTGCCTTTAGTGCCTGTAGCTCTGAGACTCTTCTAGCTGAAGTTATTGCTAGTAGCAGGGCAGTTTTCCATGAAAGAAATTTTAAATCAGCTGAAAAAGCTGGTTCAAAGGACAGCAGTGTAAGCTTTTCCAGAACAAAGTTGGGATTCCAAGTATGTGTTGGTGCTCCCCTGGGCAGTCTTATGTTCTTAGCTCCTCTGAGGTACTGTCTTAGGAGTGGATGTGAAAATAAAGGAGGATCCATGTTGTAATGAGCTGAAATTGTTGAGGCGTGGATCTTAATAGATGAAAAGGAAAGTCCTTTGTGCAACACCTCAGTTAAATATTGTAGAATCTGAGGAATGTTGGGACCAAGGGGATTTTGGCCTTTAGCCTGGTTCCAGGCGCAAAATCTTTTCCATTTGTCTGAATAGGTTTTCCTGGTGCTGGGCCTCCTGGCCTCCAGAATGACATCCATAATAGCTTTGGATAGAGGTGTTGGCTGGTTGTTTAGGTAATTTGCCATGCAGCCAGGTTTAAAGTCTTGAGCTGGCAGTGTAGAATCTGATTGTCTTGCTGGGTGAGGAATTTGTGGTAAAATCCATGGTGGGCTGTGGGCCATGTTCCTTAGAATTGGATACCAGTGCTGGCGTGGCCAGTCTGGTGCAATAGTATCATTTCTGGCCTCTCTAATCTGACTTTCAGCAGTACCTTTGCTAGAAGAGGCAGTGGAGGAAAGGCATACACTGTTATTGTTTTCCAACTGAATGAGAGGGCGTCCACTTTCCAAGCCTGTGGGTGGAATGTCCTTGTGCAAAATATTTGAAGTTGGTAATTTTGGGGGTTGGCAAATAGATCTATGTCTGGGCATCCGCATTTTTCAGTTATCATTGCAAATACTTGTGGATCTAGTTTCCACTAGGGATCCATGATGTTTCTGCTTAGGTCGTCTGCCAATGTGTTTTTCTTTCCTGGCAGGAACTGTGCTTGTAGTTGAACTTGATAAGACAGTGCTGTGTTCCACAAGGTCATTGCTTGCCTGCATAGAGGGTAGGAATGTGTGCCCCCTTGCTTGTTTATGTACCACATTACTGTGGTATCATTGTTTCCAAGCTGTGGCTGTGCTGAGTCCATACGCTTTTCAGGTACCATTGTAATTTCCTCATATGCAGTTTTGCAAATATTAGTAGTAGTATGCAAGATGCCATGAATCCCAAGGCCTGTAGAATTTTTCTTGCGGGGAGTTGGGTATTTGTTGCCATTATTTTGAAGTATTGAGTCAGCTGTTGTTGCTTGTCTGGTGTGAGATAAGCCATCTGGGCCATTGTATTCAAGCTGGCACCCAGGAATATTATGTTTTGTGAGGGCACTAGTTTTGATTTCTTTTCATTTACTGTGTACCCTAGGCAACTTAGAAGGTGTTTGACAAATGCCAGATGCTTTGCAAGAATGTCCTTGCTTTCTGCTTGAATAAGGCAGTCGTCCAAGGTATGGGTATATTTGAATTCCTCTTTGTCTGCAGTATGCAATTACTGGTGCCAGGCATTTTGTGAAGACCCTGGGCGCAGTAGATAAGCCAAAGGGCAGTGCAGAGAATTGGTAATGGGTTGAACCTGCAATGAAGTGGAGGTATCTTCTGCAATTTTGTCTGATAGGGACATGCAGGTATGCCTCCTTGAGGTCCAACGTTACTAGCCAAGCATTCTTGCCCAACATAGGAAGAAGCTGCTGTAGTGTTAGCATCTTGAATTTTGGTACTTGCAGATAGGTGTTCATAATTGAAAGATCCAGAATGGGTCTCCATACTTTGTCATTTCTTGGGACTAGAAAGAGTCTTGAATAAAATCCTTGTCCTTGCTCCTGTGTAGGTACCTGTTGAATGGCTCTCATGTCCATGAGAGCTGTAATTTGTTTTTGTGCCTCTGCCCATTGATTTGGTGGCAGGTTTGGCATTCCTTTTATCCTTGGCAAGGTATGAAAGTGGAATCTGTATCCTTGTGAGACAATGTTTAGGACCCATTTGTCTTTTGTGATGATGTGCCAGTTGTCTGCAAAAAGTGCTAATTTTCCTCCCAAGGGAGCTGCCAAGAGAGATTTGCTTGGTAGTTTGACGGTTGAGTCATTGTGTTTGTCTTCTGATAGCTTGGGGCCTGTCTTCTCCTCCTTTCTGGGTAGCAGTACCCCATTGGCGAGGTTTGTAAGGGCCTTGTGACTGACCTCTGCCCCTTGGGCGTCTGTATTTGCTTCTCTGTGATCTGTCAGAAGCTGGAAAGGGCCAGTTTTTGTTGGCCAATTTCTGCTGAAACAAGGGGGTTGTACCTGTAAAAAATCCTTGACTGTCTGCATAGACTTTGCCTTATCCTCCATTTTCTTTAAAACCTATTTTGCTTTGACACCAAATAATACATCCTGCTGTAAAGGTGCATCCAATAATTTTGCTTTAACATGATCAGGTAGGGTTTGTTCTTTTAACCAAGAATGTCTATGTATGACAGACCCAGTAACAGCTGCTCTACAGGAAGCTTCCAATGAATCAAATCCACATTGTAAAGTATGTTTGCCCACCTGTTCAGCTGCATACAACAGATCCTGCATTTCCTTGAATTCAGACTGTTCAGAATGTGTGCTCATTTTGTTTTAATTGAGACATTAGGAATTGCTGATATTTCAGCATGTGAAGCTGACAATTTAATGCTCTCATAGCCAGGGTAGCTGAGGTGTACATCTTCTTTCCCCATCTATCTAGGGCTTTGGAATCCCTTTCAGAAGGCACAGGATTTTTAGCCATAGAAGCTTTAGCCCCTTTGGGAACCTGGGAAATTGTTTCTGGGTCAGCCACAGGGCTTTTATAAAGGAATTTGTGTGAGTCAGGTACTCTGTAGTATCTGTCTGGTTTGGCTGGAGCAGGAGGTAGAGAGTCTGGATTTAGACTAGACTCCAAGTAAACATCATCCACAATGTCTAAAACTGGAGGGATAGCAAGTGGTCTGTGCTGGGGTAGTAAAAGGAACTCTCGGAGCCTTTTCTTAGAATCAGAGTAGTCCTGGCTTTCCTAGTGGAAATATTCCCTCATGGTATGTAAAGTTTCCCCAAAGGAGTAGTCTTCAGGGGGAGATGCTGAGGGAATAGAGTCTTCAGCATCAGAGTCTTCATAAGGGGGAAAAGCATAATCCTGTTCCTCAGAAGAATCTGAGGACACAGAAATCTGGTCAGAGGAAGCAAAATCCTCCTCTTGTCTTGGTCTTATCTGGAGGGGGATGGGAACCCCTGATTAGGGTATTCAAATCTTCAGCCATCTTAAGCATCTGTTTCTTAGGCATGAGGCCTTGAACTGGAGACCGATGTGCAGTCTTTTTTGGTTTTAATGGAGTTTTAAGCTTAGCATAAGATTTAATGGTGAGTGTAGTCGGTCTGAAGACACCTTCTGCAACCGAAGGTGTTTCTACTGCACCGGGATCTCCTTTTGCTCCGGTGTCAAAAGGGCCTAATGAAGATGGCTGCGACAGCCTAGTACACTCTGCTTGAGAATCCGAAGCTGTCTGGGGTTCCAATTCTGCAGTCGTCAGGGGCTGCGTAGGCGCCTCACTGAAAACAGGAGAACCGGCGACAGGCCCAGCAGAGGCCTCGGAGTCTGGCTTGTTCCTAGGCTGCCTGTCCTTATCCTTGCGTTTTTTATGCGTGCCGGTCGTCGGATGCTCTGACAGCATGATATAAATAAATTTCCTACCAAAGTAATGTCGTGCGAAATCAAAACGGCATTTGATAGAATGGAAGTCCTTATGAAGTATTTGCTTCCCACAAGAAATGCAATTGTTAACTTTTTCTGACATCGGACTGAGGCAAGAAAAGGTTCCCCAATGGGGTACTTAGCTTTATTGAAGACTTCGGACTGAAATTCGATTAGAAAATCTCAGGTGTCGGCCGACCAGCACTTGTGAACTGCTTCTGCTTTTGGCACCGCGGGGCAAGAAAGACTGAAGAAAATGGCATCGGATGCCTCTTATATACCCCTGGCGCACTGACGTCAGGAAAGAAGCGACAGCAACCGACGCCAGACCAAGACTTTGGAACTCAGGCCGACAGCAGGATAACCCGACTGCGGGACCGCCTGACAGCAGGATAACCCAAGTGTGATGACTGCAGCAGGGTAACATGATGAACATCAGTAGAGAAGAAAGCTAAGAGAAATATAGCCCAGATGTTTGGGTGGGACAAAATAAAAAATACACAAGAAAAGTTTACAAGTGGGAGCAGACTAAATGGAATCTTTTGGAAATACAATTAGCCTGTCAACAGCAGATCACTGCAGAGACAAGCACCACAAAATTGCTTTGGGACAGCAGTTGGGAATTTGATACAAGCTGAAATACCTGGAAATGGATATCACTAAGGATCGATCAATAAAAAAAGGTAGAGGATAGAAAAAAAAGCAACATCATGATGCAACTGGAAAGATTCAACTGTATGATTTGGAATATTACAAGGACACTACTTAAGAAAATGCTTAAAAAACATGATGGGTGTAAACATAGCTCATAAGCTAACCATGGAGCAAGCTGTAATAACCTATAAGGAAGTTTAGAATGCAAAATAATGTTTTGTAACCAAAGATTTGTTTGAAGTGGAACCAAAAGGAAGGAGGGTTGGGAGGGGTGTTTAAGGGTTAAAGGTTTTGCAAACACAAGGTGCAGGGTTTGAGTCTCACAAGAGATAATTGGCTAGGCTTAAAATGTCTCGCAAGGGCAGTTAGCTTAGTACTAATCTATGAATCTAATCTATGAACCTAAAAAGGCTAATGGAAAAAGAGAGATTTTGGCAACATACAGTTTAAAACTCAAAACGTGAGACTTTGAGGAGTGGGGAAAAGGACAGAAAGAGGACTGAAAATAGAAAGGTGGGAAGACATCCCTACACAATGTATACAACAAACAAAGAAAAAATAAATGCAAATAAAGAGAAACAGAAATGCAAATGATGGTAAGATAGCATGACAGGAAAGAAGGGAGAGGAGTTGGAAAAAGAAATCAAGAAATACCAATTTTATAATAAAGCAGGAAATTATATGAAGATAGAGCAATTATCAGCCAAAGAAGGAAGGTCTGCTCACTCATAATAGGAAAATATTGTAAACAAATTAAGGATAGTCAGAAAACCTGATGATCATAGTCATATGTAGCAGTATCAAAGCTTGGAGTACAAAGCAGCTGAAAGCCTGCAATGGAATCGCAAACTATTCATAAACTGATCTTTCAGACTGCTCAGAGGTCAGTTAATGAACAAGAATTTCAGAAAACAATGGAATAACTTAGGACAACCTAGGAGAGAGAAATCTAGAAATGGAAGTAGTTAACAGAAAATGGAAACTAAAGAACTACATCATGAAGGCATATGAGGAGTACCAGAAGTTAAAAAAAAACAAGCCTAGAAAGGCAACTAAAGATAACTCAAAAGGAAGAGTTTGTGATCTCCACATATAACATCTCTAGATTACAAGGCAACAAAGGCAGCAGAAAAATACACTGAAATTTTAATTCAAATAGATAAAAATAAATGTCATAAAAGGGATGGACAGTGCTAAAGAAGTCTGATGGTATAGGAATCCATGTTAGACAATGGCCAAGAAACAGAAAAAGAAGAAATTGATCATCAAATATGAAAAGACAGAAATCAGGAATTTGTTAACATTGTATCATGATATACAGCTGAGGATAAAGTAAAACATTTAAATTAGTTATAAACCCTTGGAAACTTGGTTAAATGACTGACTAACTGGATATGTTCAGCATTTCCTAGAGCAATAGCAATGCAATGGAAGGAATTATCAAACTACATAGATGCCCTAGTACCCTTAGAATGGTCATTACCGACCAGACTCTCACTTGTAACCCCATCCTCACATCTCTTTATCCCTGATTAAAACTAACAAACCAATCATCCCTATCAGCTCTAGTGGTACAACCCCAATAACAAATGTGGTGGTCTTTAGGGACTTTTTTTTAGGGAAAACCTACTTCAATTTGTAGAAAACCTATGCAAAATTCCCAAGCAATCTCCCCAACTTACCAGCACCTAAGCAGCTACACAGAAAGAATAGTACCCTTCCACCATAAATATAATAGTAAAGCACTCTGGTGGATCCCCCATATTAACTGTATAACAAGAGGAAACCAAAATTGAAAGAAATTTAAGACATGCCCACTTCCCACCTCAATGCCACACAGAAACATGTCCGCTATGAATGCAAGATCATGCTTAGAAAATGTAAAGGGAAATATGAGCTTAAATTCATGACAAAGGAAAATACATGCTTCAGTTATGTAAAGACACTAAGGAATAACGTCTAAGAATGCACCAAGCTTATCCATATCACATTCCACTTCTAAGGGTGTGGCCAATATCTTTAGCAAACAAACTTAGTGCTAAGCTTACCCTACCAATCCACATTACCCCATCATTCCCTAAAAATTTAGTAACCCATGAAGACACTTTGGAACAAGTCTCAGAATCTGTTTAAAGGCTAAAAATGCTTCCATGGGTCCAGACAAACCAGGCTGCATTCTAATCAGTGCCAAAAATACACTCTTCTAGCCTCTACTTACTACGTCCAACCTTAGCCTTCTAGGCTTGTACCCGATACCCAGAGAACAGCTACTGTGCCTTCCCCCTTTAATAGATGGCTCTGTAATTATCTGGGTCCATAGCATGGCGTATCAGTCATACCAGGCGTGTACATATGGAACATATTAAACCATAATTCATTAATTTGGATATATGCAACGTACCTAATCTACACCTCAATATGTTTGGCTTTGAGAAGGGCAGGTCCTGCTTTTGAAGTTAGCAAGCTTATCTGAAAGGTTAAACATTGTGGACAGTGGTCATTAAGTGCACTCTAGTTATCTCAACATAGCCAAGGCTTTTGACATCATCCCCATGCCAGTATTACTAAAAGCATTATAGAATATGTTATCCTAATATTGGCAATTGGATTACAAATTAGCTATCTAAGATATTCCAAGTTGTGATAGCTCCTGGTACCCTCTCTGAATGCAAAATTGCAACTAGTGGGGTAGATACTGGGATAAGGGCATGGCAATCTCTTTCTGCATTTATTCTGCAGATATCCAAGCTAATATCCCTGAACTATGATTGACCAAGTTTGCCAATAACTGCAAGCTGGGCAGTATCATCTGTTGATCCATTATTAGTGAACAGCTCCGACAAGTGTACTGTCTTTGGATGGACATGGTCATACAAGTCCTGGGTACTTGGCATTGACAGCTTTCATTCAAATCATGCTTCTGCCATAGCAAAGAAATCCAAACTGGTTCAGATAATTTCCGAGGGAACCACCTTGACTAACTGCTGTACTCTTCCTTTAGCAAACCTAACACTGAATATAATGCCCCTTGGGTATGTAAAAATCCAAAGATATTGTTCAACTGGAAATGCCACATACATTTCCAACAAAGAAAGGTAAAGACATTAAATTAGCACAATTCTCCTTTTACTCAAGAAGCCTACTGACTACTCTGAGATGACCTATAGTTAACTTTTCATGCTATTAAATATTCAGTCCAGTTAGATTTCAACACAAAACCAGTGACTCTACAGTCACCAGCACTAGGAATCTAAATCTACACAACAAATGCAACTCACTGGAGGGATAGATTCTAACACAAGGTATTCACAGCCTAAGGAATGTTACTACTGCAGATCAAATTAGTGTCATGGCTACCTTTAAGGCTAGTCTTCGTTTGATTGGTAGACATTTGTCCTATGGTTATTAGGTATGGTCATAATCGATTTGGGAGGTGAACACAATTAAGTGATCAAAAAGGGTAGCAATTGAAGTGTCTACTTAAAAAGTGTACATGGCTAGGCAATTTATGGTCCCAGTGATTACTTGCCTAATACTGTTTCCATGTTCCTTTGGAAGAGATATCAACCTTGTGAGGCTGAAAATCCCCAGCTACAAAATTATGAAACAATGGTGGTCCCCTAACACTGGGCTTGCAAACCAAGGAAAATATGGCAATTTTAATAACCAAAAATATATGTGGTTTAAATATTTATATAACCTCAAAAAGAAGTGAGCATGTAGCACAGAAAGCCTAGAAAGTGTTTTAAGACAAGTTAATAATGGTTGAAAGGAAAACTGAATATAAGAACATAACAGTATCAAAATTTAGCTATATTCAATGCAAGACAATATGTAAATCTAGAGTTAAAGATTAGAGAGTCTATGGACCAGATTCTAAGACTACTATGGTAGCATAGCACAGCCTCTGCCACCCAACTCTGCCTGGATTCCAAATTATAACCTGCTCCCAGTTACGACCATACCATGGGCTGGATATGCCCTGTACAGCATTTTGTGATGCTGTGGTACTAAATATAATGTAAACCTGCTATGCCAGGAGGCAGATAATAATATTCTGAAACCTAAAGTAATGAATTTCATTATCCATTCCTGGAACAGTGTGAGCTGAACCAAGGTCTTGGCTAACCCGGCAATTTCCGGTGAAGCTATCCAGCACCATAGTTCCATCTGTAAGTCTACATACTAACTGAAAACTAGTATGCCTGCAGCACGAGTGATGACCTACAAGTGGGGATGCAAGGCTGCAAGCTTACTGCAAGCTGAGTCTGCCTGCAGTACCACTGATGACATACAGGTGGAGATGTGTGGTTCACAGGCACAGAGGGAAACCTGTGTCATCTGCATGACTAATGTGGCAATGCGTGCCTTATCACTGCCCTCAGTTTGAGGATAGGCATGCAGCAGGTCTACTTTATTAAGCAATTTTGGAATGGGAACAAATAGCAAAGTGTACAATCTTGCAGTTTCACAGTGGCAGGCCACCATCCCCACTCTCACCTCTAGCAGTAGAGCTCCACATCAGAGCAGAGTTGCTGGATGGCAGAGGCTGTTCTATGCTAACCCCAGCTGTTGGCATGGCACTGCAGGAAGTATAGACTCTCACCACATACTGCCTACCAGTACCACCTCCCTCTTGCAGGTGGTGGTGGAGTAACAGCACAAATTCCACTGAGAGCCTACTCCACTAATTCAAGATTTATTACCAGTGTAAAACGAGCTTGATCCACCTTCTGGAATCTGCTGTTGGTCTCCACCATTCCTCACAGTCATATACTAACTGAGGACTGGCTTAGCCAGTTTATGGAATCAGACAATGATCAATTTATAACAAATTAAAATAAAGATCAGCATTTACATAGTTCAAAAAGTAGTAGTGCTGTGGTTTATTGTACAGCAGAAAAGAAATAGATCACCTTTGATTTGACAATTAATTGAAGAATGACCACTTTGTTATTATGTGGAAACTAAAAAGAAAAGTAGAGTAAGTAGAGGTAATGTAAGGAAGCAATACAATTATAAGAACTGACATATGTCAGCAGTCATTTAAAGACAACAGTGCCCTAACAAAGGGAAGCGATATGCATGCACACTATACTGGAGAAAAAGCATGGTGTAGTGGTATTCAGCAAAAACAGCTGTTCCCACTTCATACACTGTAAGAAAGTTAGGGCAGTAGACAAAGAAAAATGCAGAAGATTCTAAATGTATAAAAGACCTTGTACAGAAATTTGTTAAAAGGGCATCAGTTCTCAAAACTTAAGGGGCAAGGTATGTTGAATGAGGCTGAAGCTAATTACAACAGAAATTCTGGAAATGAATGGCAAAAGATGATATTAATAAACAGATAAAGAATGAAAACAGAACCGCAGATAAAATATATTGAATATATTTAATAAAATGCAACATCTCCAAGGCTATACAAATACATAAAAGAATGGCCACTGTGCCTGATAAAATCATGTAAAGTTGCTAGACATAAATGGGCAAAACTCAGATCCAATAAACATATTTTCACACTTACGCAAAGAAATTCCAGTGTAAGTGATATGAAACTAATATGTAGAGACCACTTCTCACAATTTTTACTTTCATTAAAGATAAAGTAGGATAATCAAACCTGAAATTCACATACCTAGAAAAAATGCCAAAGCAGCTTGTTCTGCCCTATAGCACAGATAAATACATACCTCAGCACTAGAGGGAGCAAGCCATCAGTAATCTGGACAGATGGAAGTTATGGGACATTAAGTGTACTGTAGAGATTTATTGGAAGTTATTACAAAGGGAAACTTCAACACAAGACTACACCTATTAATTTCCAACAGAAGTATAAAGCTGGATTGTACCCTAGCTTTTAATAATTAAAAGGTGAATGAAAGACCAACGAAAAGGCTTGAATGCATACCATTTAGTGGTTATGCAGATGAAGTTACTTGCTTCCAATAATGAAAAGCAAGGTAAATAAATTAGAAAGATGTATAAAACAAACAAATAGATAACAAACTTACTGTTAATTAGTGTTTAAAAAGAAATGCATATTAGAAATAAGAAAGAGCAGGTTAATAAATATATTGGTTTAATATTCACATCTGAAGATTTGCAGCAGGAACACAAATATTTAAAAACTGAGATGAAACATTTTGGTGGCCATTGTAAAAACACACTTAAGGTAGCTAATGTCTAAATTGTTAATGTGCATTTCATATAAGTCAGAAATATAGGTTCATATGAAAAAAAAATGCAACAGACAGGCCTTCCAAAATCTCTAAGAGTTAAAAATAGCAATGGAAGAGAATTATGGATCTAAATAGCAAATTTACAAGACAGCTAAATGATTTAGCGAAAAGGAAGTAGTGTACTTACGATATGTATAAGCCAGGCCATCTTCCTCTATCTCTGGGATGGTAGGACTCTGGCAACTTGGCATCTGAATTTTTTCCAAGCCACTTAACTCCTTCATTTTTCTAACAAATCTACCAGTTGGAGGATTCCTTTCCAGATCTGTTTGCACAACAAAGACCAAACAAAGAAAAAGAAACCAAGGCTACAAAAGCTCTTTGGAACAATTTTCAAGCCTAGGCAAAAAAAAAAAAAGAGGCAGGAATGAAGAGGAGGAGGTCATACAAGATGGGCCCAGTCCTACACCTCTACTACTGTGGTAAGTAGTTAACTTGTTAAGGTTGCCTCTAAAAAGATAGTTTCTCCATGGTGAACCCAAGCTACAGATCTGACCTACAACTGTATCACAAGAAAAATGACCAACTCCCAATCAAAAATGATGGGAAAACAGTACACCCTGAGCCAAAGAAATCAAAAGCAGCCAGAGTGAGAGACAGTAATGCTTACATTATCAAGCCTGGAGGAATAACAGACTATTAATGAAAAAACAGATTTCTTCAAATAGATGAGAGCACAATATACACTCTAAATGCAGTATTCTCACAAGCAACTGAAAATGAATACCAATAAAAGGCAAGATATAAAACCAAAAGCAGAAGTCCTAGAGAATGAACAGGGATCCAGCAAAAGTGGCAGACAAATGACCAAAAAGCTAAGTCCAAAAATAGAGGAATCTATCAAATAGGCAGAGGATGACAAAGGTAAAGGTCCCAATGGTAGAAGCAGCCCCGTTCAAGATAAACCAACCTAGAGGAGCTGAGAGGCCCAGCCAGGACAAACTAATTAAATGCTAAAAGGGAATATTTTGGGAATTAGGATGGAGAGTGGTCCTTAGCGTCTATCCAGAAGTTCCAAGGTTTTCATATTTGATCCTTTCAAATATTCAAGATAAATCAAGTCTACAAGACAACAGCACTAATCCTTCTTATAGCTTCGTTAAATGAATACTGAGTCAAGGTGACTTATTTTCAAGATCTGAAGGGTTCTAACATGAAAACTTTGGAACTTCTGGATATAAGCTAAGGTTCACTCTCCATCCTGAACTACAACCTGCTCGCCAGCTAATTAAGCAGAGGACTGATTGAAATGCATTAATTTAAATGAAAACCAGAAATGAGACAGCAACAGCATCCATCTAGGTCTGAAGGCAGTGTAAGGTGCAAGGCCCATGACAGGCAAAGTGAAAAAATAAGCTGCCAGTGAATTGACAAAAAGGCATTGGTCAATATGTAACCCGACAAGCAGCCTGAAGCAAACTCAGCCCGGAGACAACTGCATTAATTCCAGAAACATGGAAAGAAAATGGGATGCACTTTAGATTAATGAGTCCCAAAGATGCCTTTGGGACACAAACACAAGATATAAAAGTTCAAAGGCTCAACTGCTGCAAGGACAATCTCTGTACTACAAAACATGTAAGGCAAAGCTTAAAGGTTTCTATTACTGCAAAGCAGAAAGAAAACAAAGGGAATACACTCCTTGAAAGGAGAAAACTGAATACAAATACAGCCACAGTGAAAAAAGAAGAGATTCATACATGGGAGCCTGTGCAAAAAGGGATCATATGTCAACACACCTTTGCAACTCAAATCTTTTGAATGCCATTCAGAATTACAGCTATCCAGCCCTCCCAACTGCCAAAAACATAAAAGGAATAGTGGCAGCAAATGAGCTATGCCTGACCAGTTAGGAAAGCAGGACAGACATTGTGCACAGCTAAAAGCCTATTAAGCAAGGAAAATTAATTATACAATGCCCCCCCCCCGTTAATATTCCAAAACGTGCAAGCTGATCAGCCAGTGTGCCTGTTGTAAATCCCACAATATACCAACGGAAAAAGGTCTGGTCGCCCAGACTTTTTTCCGTTGGTATAAAGTGCTGAAAAAATTTTCTTTTAAGAAATAAAAAAAAAATGGAGCAACGGACACTTTTTTTTCTCCATTGCTTTCATTTCAATGCATTGATGTACTGGGTATGCGTGATTAAACCACACCAACCATGGGTAAATCTTCAATATACCACACCATGTCATCAGTTATTGCTTAAATAGTTAATGGTGTGTCATACTTCATTACTGAAAAACTGCAGGGCATTTAAGCTAAAACTGTGGTGTGCACATTATAAAGACTAAAGCTAGATTCCACTGTTGTAGACATCCTCACTGAGGAATACGGATAAAGATTTGAGGCAGTCTTCTGCTGGACTGTAAGCCTTACTATGTGTCTTCTGACAAGAATTTAATTCCTAAATTACATTATCAGTAGGCCAACAATACTTGAATGGTATCCAAAGACTGAAAGATTCAAGCACTGAATAAGACCTGCTGGAGAAGTTGGACAGAGATCAAGCTATCCTAAAAATGAGGGGTGTCTCTACATTCTACTGACAAACTCTTACTACCAACATCAAAGTCCAACAACTATGCCAATGATGCCCTCTAATCCCACCATTTATCCAAAATTTGGAACACTCTCTCTTAATCAAGATTACTCCTTAAAGTCTTTCGAAAATTTCTGACTTTTGCCTTTGCTTTTCTCCTAGTTAAGTATAATATTCTTCACATAATCTTTCATAACCACCCTCCTCATCTTCTATAGCCACCATCATTCCTCCTCCTCTTCTCCCAATCCCCCTTCACACTATCCCAATTCCTGTCTCTTTGCCTATCCCCCACCACAATTATTCCCTTGCACTATAAGGTAAAAAATTGTATTTTCCATCAATTGTACTTACTATTGTTACTGATGCAGGGATTTTTTTTTATATATAATTCAGAAATGTTCTGTATTCCAAATGTCTCAACTTACATGTTCAGGTTTTTACTTATGTACATGCCTGCTTCGACTTATTTGGAATTCTAACAGCTGTTCAGTTATAAGCGTATTATTGTGCTTTATTGTGCCACCATGTTTTTCTTATCATAACTGTACTTAATTATAGAACGTGTATTCTTGAAGCATTTCTCCCTGGGCCTCGGCAGAAAAGGAAGGAAGGAATGCCTGATCTTCATAGAGACTAAGCAGGAAATATCTAGGTAAACAGACTGAGGTAGAACAGAAAACTAGGTACCCCACTCTACATTCTCTGACAGAACTCTTGAATTTCTCAGATCTAAGCATGGAGGTGTATGAGGACCCATCTAGAACTTTACCTCTGATGAGATGCTTCATGGAATTCTGATTTAAGACTCATGTATGGAAGTGATATCACACTTGGGTCTCTTAAAAAAGGGATGATGAAGGCCACATTATAAACCCACATTACAGCAAGGTCTTGTGGGACCTCATGTAAGGATCAGAACCATATTACTAAAAAATAAAAAGGACTGCATGGAAACTAACAATTGCTGTAGGCAACAAACTACATCAGTATTTCATAGTGGATAGAATGAACCACCTTGGTACAGGGACCATGACAACCGTCTCTCTCTCTGAAGGGTGAAAATAAAAACAGAATGAATATGTTGTCTTATAGCCAACTAGAGTAAAATACTCACTTCTGGATAAGAATGGCTGACCGTATGTTTGGAGAGCCAATATGGCCATTTCAGATGTGTGGTCTGTTCTAAAAACTGCTCAAGCATTAACTACAATCCAAAATGTTCACAACCAAGAAGTACTGATAATTGAGGAGGGTGCTCCCCTGAACTCCTAGAAATACATCCAAGCTTTGTGTATGGAATACAGAAACATATTCTTAAAATGTATGTTATGACTAGGCAAACTATTCAACCACCTTGTAAGAATAAGACAAGAAAGATGATGAGAGATAAACTGAAGAATGTCAGAATACAGAAAACAGAGTAAGTACCACTTGGATCAACTTGCATAAAGAAAACTGCTCCATCCTTTTTATAAAACAGGAAGTAGAATGAGAGGGTTTAGATCACTGAATATGAAGGCTATATACCATGGGAAAAACCAAAGTAGAGAAACTTACCAGCAGAATAACAAGAGAGGCTTATGTTATATGTAAAGAAGCTTTCCTTATAGGTTGATTGCAGTGGAAAACTCATTTATCACACTGAATGTACAACTCTGCCTTGTAACTGAGACATTGACTGTAATACATATAGCAGGTATAAGGTTTTAACTACAGACAACCAAATTCTGAGTCAGTTTCACTAACTGCCAGGATAAAAAGGTAGCAGACAAAATCAGTACTGAATAAAAAAAGGACTAAATTGAAATTCCAGATTCATAACATGCAGGATTCAAGGCTTATTTGCTGGCTGTGGAAAGGTACAGTGAAACTGGAGCAGAAACACAGAATCTAAATCCCCATCCTAGGCTAGTACTGGTGAGACCAGTGGAACGCAACAAAAACTTTTGGAGTCCTTTCCACTAAAATAATCTCTCAGATGTAAGAAATCCAGAGATAAAGCCTCTTCAAGGTTGAGGATGAGGAATGTCTGGTTTGACTATACCCCACTGGTGCCAAAAGCTCAACTCCAAAAATGTCACCTTGGCAACAAAGAGAATCTGGCACCAACCAAAACAATGCCAAAGAGATTCTGGTAAGACCAGGTACTCTGAAAATGACTCAGTACCAGACTAAAAAGAACTCAGTACCAACAGCCAGACTGCAAAATTGCACCTGCAGAAAGAACTCTGTACCAAGCTGCTCCATATTGAATCAATACTGAAGATAAGCAAAGCCATAACAGCATTCACAGCCTAAGCATTACATTTGAGATCAAAGAGAAATTAGACCCTGGATTCAAGGTCAAATCCCACTAGGTGTATGAAGCTAAAGAATTCTATACTGCCCATAACATATAGAGAGAATGACCTAAATTGAGTCCTGCCAGGAGTTGCAGCAGTGAAAGATGCAGACACTGCCGAGTGTAATAGACAAGACCATAAATTACACCAAAACTAGAATCAAGGTGTTGACAGGCTCAAGTGGTACGTAACTTCCAAACAACTCAGAACAAACCCAGGAAGCCCAATGTAAATCATGCACAGATAAACAAGGCTAAGGAGATAAACAGCCAGATAGGGAAGGCCTTTGGTCCGCCGTGCAAACGACCCGATATAGGAGAGAAACAAATTAATTCATGACAGCCAACACTGGAACCCAGAAATACACATATACACAATTCAAGAGCCCAGTAATGCATTTCTGACAGACACCTGCTACATAACTCTGGAGAGGGAACAGCATCATGGCAATGCCTCTACTGTACTGAGGAAAAATATGTTTGCCTGTAAGAGATGTACAAAAAGCTCAAAAGGAAGAAAACACCAGAACGAGAGTCAAGTAAGAATTACAAACCTTGAAACCAAAATAACTAAGAAGTAAGAAATCACTATAAATGAGCTGAAAACCCAAAGAACTCTAGCAAAACACCTAGCAGACTGTCAATGTGACTCTACTTGTGCTCTGTAGAGATCCTTCTGAAAACTGGGGTAAAAGGCTGGAATTAAGGGCCTCGGGAAAGACTTGTGTACCAAGCCGCCCAAAGCCTTAACACTAGAGTCCTAGATCCAGAAGATGGAGTGGCCTTACAACATATTATTGATTCAAGAGAAATAAATGGAAATATTGCTGTGATCACATAGATACCACAATAAACTGCTGATAAGGTAAAGTAAATAATTAGATTTATCAAGTGTGGTATTTAATCAAGTAACAAAATACATGAAAATAAAGACAGAATAAGCAGAAAATAAAAGTATTCAAAATTTTATGAAGAGAGCGATAAGACGTAACAAAACTAATACGGAATTCTATCAGTCTGCAGTCTACATTTGAAGCCCATATGCACAATCGAGGGGGAAAGAAAAAAAAAACAGTTTTTTCTTGTGCACTTGTCAAGTAAATAAAATGCATAACTGGCCTTGGCTGTGAAAAACAGTCAGAGATCGGTCACTGGTTCCAAGGGAAGTCACGGGACTGGACTGGCCACAATACCTTAATAAATTAAACTAATGAATACAGACATATCTGGGAAAAATCAAAACCATTTCATATTTTTAAAACATCTTTATTAAATCACATTTTAAATCAGTGACATGGATATACGTACATTAACAGAAAATGAACCATACTAAGATTTTGCACTTTTCATGCACTCCAACCATACATGCATTTTTAACTTCCTACCTTCTCTAACTCCACTCCTCGTGAACATTATTCTTCATGCACTATCCTCACAGATTCCATTTTCTATGCAAGTTGTATTTTTTTTTTTTGAAGATCTAACTCTAATTTTGTTCTAACTCCTTTACAAATAGTCAATAGTTTATAGAGTTGCTTTAGGATTATTTCAATTTTCTAGTAATTGCTTTTCTGGCAGATAACATTACACTTACTAAGGCATTACTATGACTATGCGATTCATACCCTATATCCCAGCACAAAAGACTAATTTTCCTAGTTACAACTATTTGCTCTCCAAATATTTGACAGAGCACTCTGCAGGAAATTTATGTCCATCAACTCATTAAAGATTTTATGAAATAAAAAAGAACATAAAACTTTGGATTTAATAATGGAACAATTTAGGTGCAGAATAACAGTCACTAAAATAACAGTTAATCCAATGCACATGAAGTTCTTATTTTTTTAAATAACCATTCTTCAAGACAATAAAATGCATTCATAAAAACTTCCAGACTTGGCACTTATGACTGAGGTAAGGAGTTCTTTTATATGGACTTAGCATTCCTGGATCCAATCTCTACACAAGAGGCTGACCCAAATGGAAGGAATGGGTGCCCCCTGTTTATATATATACCAATACTACTGTAAGCATGTCTACTACAAATATGGTTGACAATGTGGAGGACACTAAGTAATGCCAGTATGTGCTGATGTGTTGGTTTTGAATTTCGGGTCCATTTCTAAGAAACATTGAAACATTTTGTACTGGCCTTGTAAGCATGGCCTGACATATCCATTTGTTTTATTTCTCTGGGAGGGGGGCTAAACTGCATCCACAACCTTATTTATCTGAAAAGCTTTCAAACACAGTTCTGCAAGCATGAGATGTCTTTTCTAAAGACAAACACCCACACCCCTATTTGATTACTTTTCATAGGTTCTTGCACTTCTGTATGAAGGCACTTCTACTACACTCAAGACTGTGTTCGCTTTCAATGTCTTAGTTAGTAAGAACCTCCTGACTTCAAGGCCCGTTGACAGATATTTACTTTCATACTTAAAAGCTCAAGCTCTCCACATTAGTGAAAAATGTTACAGGTAAAACAGACACATATTTTTTGGTATGAGCAGGCAAATGGCCCCACAACTATTTGCTTTGAGTTTTGCTACCAAATAACATTTCTAAGCAAAGTTGTTGCAAACTATGTTGCAGTACATTTACCTCAACCAAAGATAAAGACCAGTATAACAGTCGCCTGGATATGCACACTCTCACCACCTTTGTGAAGCATGTCATTGCATAAACAAAGTAGCTCTTGCTTCAGTACTTCCCTTTTGATCTTGGGAATTAAAAGCAGGTATTTACTAATTAAAAATACACACACACACACACACACACACACACACACACACACACACACACACACACACACACATTGAATTATCTAAATGTATTAATTATGTAGCTAAGTGCACGAACAGCAAAATGGTATGGCATTAAAAGCAAGGTCTAGAATTGATTATTTTATAAAGCCAAGGAAACCAAGTGCCAAAAAAGTTAAGCACATTTAAGCAATTAGACCTCAACATCACACTCCAACTTCAGAAGTTACACATTTTTCAGCAAGTCTCCTGTATTTGGGTTGGTCTTCCAGTGAGGTGGCCATGTTGCTTGGATACTAGGTCTATTCTTCACCAAATTGTAATATGCTGCTAGATAGGGGTACTTCGCTTGTGACGCCCTAACAAAAGAAAACAAAAAAAATAATAATTTTAACAAGATGCTCATAATGGCTTTCTTCTCTTGTAATAACTAGAGAAATCATGCTGCACCAAAATAAAATTTGCATTAGTTAGACTTTAGCATACTGTTAAATGGAACATAAAGCAAAAACGGTAATGCCAGAGAATGAACTCAAGTCCAGATACCTAACCTCAAACCACGTACTACACTTTTGTTCCTTGCCTTGGTAGGTAACCTAAATGTAAACACACTGAGAAAGAAACTTGTATAAAAAAGGTAGTTCAAAGCTAAAGCTAGCCAGTGCTGAATCAGACTAAATCTGAACTTTAACAAAGACATAATCATGAAGCAAAGAAACAAATGCATAATGATGGACCAAACGAAGACTGTACATTACTATCTGTCAGCACAAAAAGCATCTTGCAATACATTACAAATGTATCCAGACTATGCTTATTCCTGTTTATCTACAAACTATGCTAACAATGAATTAAGATGCATTACAACTTACAGAACTGCTCCTTTATACATTTTATGCAGCAGTGCATTGTATTTATGCTTGATTTAGAATCCTGAACTAGTTGGTGAAACAGCTTATATAACCAGTGCACTAACAGATGACAAAGAAAAACTGATAGATCTCAAGCATGTTTACTGTTCACCTGGTAGAAAATTTATCCTTATACAGTCAAGAAAAATAATTTTGTGCCTGACAATGTAATATGTCACACATATGGCATACATCAGAAATGGAAAATAACTACACTGTGGGTTAGCTTTACAAATTGGCCTCTAATTTTTGGAAAAGACAACTTAACCAAACTGCCTCACATAAACAACTGCAAACAGCAACAAGGACTTCAATCAGAGAAGTCATGAACTAATGAAACAGGTTGGCAAGGCTGGTGACCTTGCTCCTATGTAATATGACATTTCAAACAATGGAGGACATGCTAGACAGAAGCAGTTAGGAAATACTACCTGCGGCTGCATAAAGCTGGCAAAGCCAGTGAACCATGTTCATTTACTTGCATCTGCTTAGCTTTGCAGAAACTAAATACTTCAGCAAATTCCTCAATCACATGTAACCAACTCACTTTAAAATATGCTTGTACAGACTTGAACTGCCAGCTGTCATATTTCCATCTGCTTAGTCACAAATGCCCCTAGTGGGCAAACACTTCTTATTTTTAAATCCAGACCATCACCTTCTACATACCCCATGGCTGAATTAGTGCGCAAACAGAGGGATCCCTCATCATTCTGCCATGACACACGCAGCAGGAGCAAAGGTTAAAGGTTCAGAAATGAGGTAGACAAATGCCAGAATACTCATGAGACCCATCAGACATAGGCATATTTATGTAAAACCATCTAGAGAGATTAGGAACAACCAACAGACCATTAGTGTCTTAAAGGAGGACTGTGGATATGGAAATGGGGTTGGGGATATTGAAGAATGCACATGAAATCAGTAACATTAGGGGCAACCCTACACAACTGGGGGCAACATTTCAACATACCTCATGGGTCTAACATGAAGCTAGTCATTCATGGACGTCAGTCAGTAAGCATTAAAATGCTGACTGTTTGTCTGAAGTCCCTCAAATAATTATGCTTGAAAAATTAGAAAACTGAAATGTAGGTGTAAATCCAAAAACCACTAGGAAACAAGTGATTTAGCGCTTTCATTCACTATTTATTTGGTGAACTTCTTCAGAAAAAACTTCTGTCTTACCCCTACTTCCTTTTATAAAGTCATCCAGGAAATGACCTCATCAATCAAAAATATTTTACAATTACATGTAAAATCAAAACTTGTAGACTGAAAAATACATATTTATACATACAAATGTACAAAAATGCCTGTATATTAATAATTTTGAACATATTTCTTATTAAAAATTACTTGTTAGAAAACATTTAAGTTTAATAGACTCATTCAGTCCTGGTACATCGGCGGCTCCTAAAAACAACTGCCAATAAGCTTCCTTACATTCTAAAATATTGTTTAAATCACCTCCAAACAAAATCTTATCTATCTTTTCTACAACACAAAACTCAAACTTTTTGAAATCTGTGCATGCAGAAGCATGTCTTGCCAAAGAGTTTGAAAAATCCTTATTTTTTATAGCTAAATTGTGCTCATAAATCCTCCTCTTTAAGACTCTTATTGTTTTTTCTATATAGTAATGGTAACAGGAAACACATTTTGCAATATATACTAAATACTCCATATTGCAATTGTAATAATCCTTTGCCCACAAAGTGTAATTCAAATGTCTTAAAGTGATAAAAGAACTGTTACTAATAAATCTACATTGTTTGCAATTTTTACAAACATACGTACCTTTTTTGGTACTACCTAGTCCAAAATGACTATCTTCTTTTTTGTTACCTGATTCTAATATGGACTTAATATTCCGTTCTCTTTTGAAGGTGAATTTTGGTCTAATACCCACTGCAGCAACCAAATCTTTGTTTCTTTGTGCTTGAAAAATGTTGCTATTGAACTCTGGCAAATAAACAAGTACTCGCTAACTATAAATGACTATCAGTTTCTGGCAAATTGTGCACTTCCAAAAAAAAAAAATACAGTTATTGCAAAACTGCTTCATGTCCGAAAAAAAAAATGTGCAGAGTACACAGTCGGAGGCTAAGTAACAAAACGTTTTGCCAGGAATTTTGCGATGGACATGCAGATAAATTCTGGCAATTATGACATGAAGTGCTCATCTAACATATTCAGCAGCACTGTTTATCAGTAGACTGAAGTGTCATTATATAACATACTGTGTTTGTGCAACATCTAGAACTGTGCTGTCAAATTTTCGTTAACAAGAGACAGACGCCTACAATTAAAACTTCTATTGTTAAAGCTGCACTTTTTTGGTGTCTAATCAATAGGCAACAGACAAAAAATGTAAAACATGTACAGTTCAGGAAAGAGTACTCCAGTTTGCTGGTTTGCAGAAGGCAAAGGGGTGACAAGATAAGAACGGAGTTATGCTGGTCCTGGTTTAGAAATGACTGGGGGGGTATGTACAGTCTGGCTACACTGAACTTCACATTTCTACAGACTTACCCCCAATGTCAGTCCCAACACAGTCCTCCTTCTCCTCCACTTGGAGACTATGGCCCTATCATCCAGACATCTCTGCTGACAAATCAGAAAATCAAACATCTCATGGCTGATGGCCATTATAAAGTCATACACTGCAGTTGCTTTGATTTATTAAGAAATCTTTAAGTAAAAAGATTGTAAAACTTCCCTATAGAGTACTCTCAGAAGTGTTGGGAGAGCAAATCGCTGTAACTAAGAATAATTATTTTGAGCTGTCATGTATGATGTAAATTGTAAAGATACATATATATATATATATATATATATATATATATATATATGTGTGTGTGTGTGTGTGTGTGTGTGTTTATATATATATATATATATATATATATATATATATATATATATATATATACACACACATATATATATATAAAAGTGTGCGTGTGTGTTTGTGTATCAGTAAGGTCTTACTAAGTTTAATGGTACTAGATGCCAAAAAAGCAAAGAATAGAAAGCAGAAATCAAAATTGAAACCAACTGTAACTGAAGTACTTAGTACTATAAATGAGATACTAATGCACTGGATGTAGAATCTTTAGGAAAAAAGGAAGGAGAAAATTGCATACAAACAAATGGCATTAATGGGAACAATACATGCACAATACTGTTCAGGAGGTGGAGCGATGTTTAAGGGAAGGCAGGGATTGAGCTATTTATGTAAAGCTGGAATGAATGAAAACAGTGAAAAGAAAGCATGGATACTGCATGAAAATAGAACATATTATGGTTTGTTTTCCATTAATGTATGCATACTCATGTTTCTGATTAAAATGTGATTTCATAAAGATGTTTAAAAGTTCTTGACTTTTTGCTAGGTACATCAATGTTCATTGGTATTTCATAATTTTTTAATATATTGTGGCCAGTCAGGTCTAGTGACTTTTCTTTGAACAATGTGTCTGATCTCAGTTTCATAGCCATCCACGGCATATTAAATGTTTTACTTTCTTGACAAGCAGACTAGGGAAACATTTTTTCTTTGCCCCTCTATTGTTTCTATCATCTTCAAATTTAAACTGAAAGCTGACAGAATTCCTTATTAGTGCTGTTGGTCGTACTCTTGGTCGCACTCGCTGCGTAACATTTTTAATACTTTCAGCTTCTATTTATTCTCCTTCTCTTGTAACATTAATACACAATGAGACTAGCCCATTTTCCTCTATGTCTAAGACTCCAGAGTGTCCGGACTTTGGCAGCTTGGCACTTAAATCTTTCCCAGGCCACTTAACACTTTCTCCTTGACCACTGTTTGCAAGGGACCTCTCTCCAGATCTTTTTCTGCTGAGCACAAATGCAGTCGCATCTACTGGATCTTAAGTGCATTGCTGGAATTCTGGTGTTTTCAGCTCATTTACACTTATGGCCATTTCTTACCTCTTAGTCCTTTCGTTTCAAAGGCAGTAATTCTTACTTGTCTTTCTTCCCCAAGATTTTCTTCCTTTTAGACCCTTCATTAATTATGGACAGACATGTTTTTCTCAGTACAGCAGATGCATTACCATGATACTATTCCCTTTCTACAGTTATGTAGGAGGTGCATTTAGTGGAAATGCATTCCTGAGAGCTTGCATTGCATACATGTCTTCATTTAACTTAAGTACCTGAACATGTGAAGAAGCCATTCCACATTCAAAGTTCAAAGGTTCTAGGCTCATCTACCAGTTGTCGTATGTTAGTCTAGTTCTCCGACATTATTACTAGTTTTACTAGCAGACCAAAGGTCTTCCTTATCTGCCTCTTAGATACACAGGTTCATAGATATCTACTAGGCTAACAACCACTGGGGCCTTTTTAAGCGTAGCCATGCATCCCAAATCTCTGACAAGTTCTGGTACCCTTGGTAAGTGTAAGCAGGCATATTAAACAAAAAACTACAGATAACCTAAACAAGGTAGAAACGGTTCAAACCATTAAGTTCTGTTTCAACAGAGTGGTATGAAACTGTCATTTTTTCATTAACCCATACTGCATCTAGAATATTATTACATCTGGTAGGTTCAGTAACATCTTGAGTAAACCCACAAATAGTACTAAATTTTACTATTTAACTCACAGTGTCAGAGTATGAAGACACAACACTCTCATCAATAGAATGGCCTTTTAAATCCCTACAATAACATCAAAATATTCCTCAAACAAACCAGAGAAAGTTTTACAAAATCTGTCCAACTCTCTTTTATTTTTTGATTGGGGGATGGCAGAAAAGAATAATCTTACTGGTACAGTGTTTCGGTTAAATTTTAACACTACAGAGTTCACAGCCCAAGCTTTTATGCATTAGCGAAGACTGCAGTGAATTGTTTACATAAATGGATGCACCACCTCCCTTCTTGTCCCTTCTATAGTTATACCTACAGTACCAATGTAATGGCAAGGGCTTACTAATGGTGGAATACCAAGTCACTGTAATCAATACAACATCAAAATTCTCCCTAAAGAGACTGTGGCCTCTAAAAATACAGGTTTATTATTTAAACTCCTATCATTACCCATACACAACATCAGGGAATATTCATCCATTTCTACACAGTCCTTGCTATTGTTTCTCTAGGAAACTTTTTTTTATCACCTTGGTCAGCTTTTCCAATGAGAGCCTGTTTCAAGTGTGGCTAAGTTAAAGTCTATCTATACAAAAAAAAAAAAAAAAAAAAAGATATCCTTGGCACGCATTAGTTTGCCCTTTGCCGGCAGCAAACACCACTGCAAATCAAGTTGAGTTGTGTAGGGTGCTTACTGTGAAAAGATGCAGTAAGCTTGGAATTTTAACTGTTTAAAAGAAAGAGAGGTGAAGTGAATCAAGCTATATTAAATGTATTGAATTAATTAAAAAAGTAACCAATTTTTCAAGAGCTGCTCTTTAAATTTTTGGGTGTGAAACTGTATATGAAAACTGTATATGTGCTGCTCTGAAAGTGAAAACCACTGAGCACACATCTGCAGTACTTGAAGGCTAATGATACACACTAAAAACATTTCCTTATCAGAACCCCCCCTAAAATATACGGGTCTATATTGAATGTTCGAACATTCAAAATTTCGAGTCTCATATGGCTGACACTATATGATGAGATTTTTGAATGCTCAAATGTTGTAACAGAGATCTCTGTACAGCACGGAATGGGAAGATTTCCCTTTTATGCAATGTAGTGCGATCTCAGAGTTGGTATATTTAAAGAGCGGGGGGTGCAGGGGGGGGCAGGAGTGCTTGCCCCCCTGAGTAGAGCATTCAGGTAGATATTCAAACTTTTGAAAGTTCGATCATATGGTGTCAACCATATGACAGTCGAACTTTCAAACGTTTGAGTATCTAATATAGATCCAAATATGCAAATGTGGAAACAAGAAAACATCTTTCAAAATTCAAAGACCAACATGAAATCCTTCCAGGGACTCTAGTGTTAGCTGAATTTTACTGCTGAAGAATGCATACAATGGAACTGCCTGCAGGAATTTTGAAGATTCTATTTTGACCCAGAAAGTTGGTGAGAGAGTGCACTATCTATTTAGCCAGTTGGTGGTGCTGCGGTAGCGTTGTCGCCTCACAGTAAGATGCTGTCTGGTTTGATTCTCAGCTAGAGCGTCTTCTGCGTGGAGACATGCGTGAATGGGCGTACCTTCGTTGAAGGTTGTGTGTCAGGGCTGGTAACTCGGCACGTAAAAATCAACTACCAATCATTAGCGGACCGGAGTTCTGCTGCGGCGACCCCTAACCGGGAAAAGCCGAAAGACACAACAACAAGGATCTAGACTAGTTGAATTTCCTGCATGTCAACTGTCTGTTCATGACATTCAGATTTGTGTAATCCTCTTTATTCTTAGCTATTCAATTCTAAATGTTTAGCTGTGGTTGGTGATTTGAGCATGAGGGCTTGCACATTAAGGTGGAGGTTACAAACAGCTTCCAGCTTATTCCCTTCCATTAGTGGTGTGCAGCAGTATGGGCTGTCTTGCAAATCATATTTAATATCAAGAGTATGTTTTTTATCTGCACATTAGTCGCACCTGGTGGAAGCAGATGGGATTTACACACTTTCTCCACAATCACCATAACCATAGATATTTGGAAGGCAGACATTGCTCAAACATGGATAAAAGATTTGGCCACAGGCAGAAAATCTTCCAGCTAGACTTCATGAACACTTACAGAGCCCTAGTGGAGGTGAAATGTGTTGAGGAGGTTTGTAAGCATCTTAGTTCTGATGGCTTCAGCAGCAAAGTCTGTTGTAAGGGAACACCCGGCCATCATGTTTTTGGTGCAAATTCACAGTTTCATAGGCAAGTACCTGGCAATCAGTCTGCAAACCATTACACGCCTAGCCAATACCCCATATTCAGAAGTTCCCTCCAGCTTCAAGGAAGGCCAGATAAGACAGACTAGGGGAAAATTTGAGGATGCCCATCTAATTATCCAGGTTTAACCTGAAAGTGGCAAGGGTGCTACTTCACTTAACTTGTAGTAAAAACTGTTTCAGAGGTGAGGGATACATTGGGATGTGACTATCACACCAACATGTGTTATCTGACAATGAAGGTTTTGTTCCTTTAACTAGGTATTTGAAGAACCATTTGTTCTAGAAAGGAAAAGAATGCCTAAAACAGTTGGATCTTTCATGGCTCAAAAGTTTAGACAGATCCCCACAAAAAAATCTAAGAAGCCAGAATACAGAGATATGGCTGTCAGTATATTCTGATAACCAAGACTGAAGCCACTGATCTTTAGTTAGGAATCTGATGTCTCTCAGGTTGAGTCATATGTTCAGTTGAATACATGCTAAAAGGGGCATTATATTCAAGAATGGGTCTGATGAAATATGAGAAAAGGGGAATTAAAGACTGGTATCTGGAAGAGATGACACTGTAAATCAGATACATAGGTTTTCCAAACTACTGTGGAGACAGGATGGTAAAAATATAAGGAATTATCAATAAGACTGTCTAGATTCCTTATGACAGTACCTGACCGAAGGTGAATGTTACCTATACGCTATAAGAAATGTTTTATTTTCCAAAATTAATCAGACTAGATTTTTTATTTTTTTCACATTTCATACCACAAGTTGTTAACATGGTCTAACCAACGTCAGAGCAATTCTAAGGCAGTAGAATATTGAACACCCAACTTACAGTCATCTGCAAACTTAAATTACCACAGGCCAGGAGTACTGGCCTGAAAGTCTGAAAATCTATGCCAAATAGGATGGGACCCAACACTAAGCCCGGGGATACATAACTGCTAACTTTCATGCTTTCAGAATTGGCACCTGTAACTCTAACAACATGGGTTTAGTTAGACAACCAATTAGTTATACATCGCACAACATATGGATTTGTGCCTAAATTTAAAACTCACCCCAGCTAAGAGGTATGCCTAAAGGCCTGTAGTACAGAGAGTTCTTATGGCAAGATGCATAACTGAGTACAGCTGAATTTAAATACCCAGCTTTAGAAACAAATTGCCCTGGTCTTATTCAAATGTAGGAAATGATCTAGATAAACCCTTACCATACAACTTTAGGCACTGGTCTTGCTTACTTCAAGCATGAGTTAATTATATCATTATCCAAACTCTCTTCTGCAGGAATTTTTAAGGACTTCAGAAATATTGTTATTATGTGTAACTGTATCCATTACCCAAAATGTTTGAAAAATGTTGCTTGCAGATGTTCAGTATAATTAATTGCTCACTAACAGATGCACATTGCTTTCATAAATGGTTTTACGAAACTGGCCACTCTTTACATAGTAAAGATAACACTGACACCAGAATGAATGAGACCCTCTTTACTGATGGGTCCCTTAGACAAGAGCTTTCAACCTGCCATCAGCCAAACAGGAAAGTTACACATGTGACAAAGAAACATCCAGTGAAATTACTTAATACAAAACATTTCCATAAACAGTCTATCTTATATTACATTGGCTGCCTTCATTGTAGAGTACCCCACAAGTGTTTTGGTGACATTGTCATTTTATTATACTAAACCTGCCTTCTCAAAATTTCTCTCCACACAAAAATTTAAGGCAATAGCAAACCAACAGTTACAAATACCAGACAAGTTTTTGCAATTGGATCAACAAGTTTTCCTAAAAAAAATTAGGTATTATCACTAATGCAACTCAGTACTTTGGTTACATACTTCACCCTACTCTTTCAAATTGCCCAATGAACTGTTCAAAGAGTCCTTACAGCTCTAAATATCATAGCTTACACTTGATTGCAATGGACGGTAGGCACATCTCGCCAGAAATTAATCCCCAAACTTCAACATGGACTATACATAACAGTCCTCTACCGTAGTACAAAAGAACTAATATACAATAGAAGCTGATGAAACATGGAAAATGTGCATGCTGATTGGCTAATACAACCAGCGTGCTTACTGTAAATCCAACATACTCTACAAAAAAAAGTCCGGCTGCTAACATATAATGCAGTGGCAATTTCAACTTAAAAACGCAAAAGATAGTCTACCAAATAATAAACCAGTTTAAAAAACACCTTACCCAAATGCATGATAAACACTACAAACCCTCTCCAAACCAGATAGCAACAATGTTTTTTGGAAGACAAAAAGTAATGAATGAAGTAATACATTAATATGGCAGTCTATCTTGATATGACTTCTACAGCCATACACCAGATGGGCCTTGCCCTTCTTCATCTAGTGTCTGATTTAGTAAAGGAAGTTTACAACTGAAACTTCCTACCAAAAGGAATAATATTTAGGAGAAGAGAGTGAGGAACAAATTGTGAATGAGGGAGGTGAGACTTTACATTGTACTTGGATCATTATTAAGGCTAAATTCTTAGACCACTTTTGGTTCTTTCCACCTTCAAGTGGTACGCTTGAAGACAGGTAGCATATGGCTGTTTTAATGCTTTTTGCTCTGATTTTAAAGCAGTAAGAGAACATATTTCTATCTCTGGATAGGTATAGCCTCCCTTTACAAACAGATATCATAAGTAGGTACACTGTGACGACTGAGGAAATCTAGAATGCAAATTTAAAAGCAGGTCAGAAATCAGATGTATAAGCAAGAATCCTTAACTGTTTGTGGCTTGGACCTTGATATTCAAGATGACACTGGATTGCATTAACAAAATAATGACATTTCTCTTTTACTTACTAAAAGTCTAGGAATTATTCTGCTAAGGTTACTACAGTCATTGCAGTGACTGTATTTAGTGTTTCTTTATGCAAGTAGACTAGAATGATATTTTGCTCACTGCAGCACCTTACGCACATCTGCTAACCCTGGCCTTGCCTTGCCCTTAACCATACATGTTTCCCTAAAAAAAAAAAAATTTTACTAGCAGTAACGCTACACATGTGCGCACACACACACACACACACACACACACACACACACACACACACATACACACATACACACACAATGTGTGTGCGTGTAGATAGAGTTGTTCACTGTCATTTGACTCCAGGTCAAAGTCTGGGACTATTTTATCTCAAGAATATCACAGTCCACACCACACAGGATCCGAGTTTAAGTAATCCAAACAGCAGGCAATAAATCAAGTTTCTTTTATTTCCAAAACAGCACTTGTAGTCAGCTCTAAATAGAGCAGCAACACAGATAAGCCAAGCGCTTTCACCCAGTATATTACTAGGCTTTTTCAAGGCAAAAAACAAAGCTGTCCTTTACACATCAGTTTAAATAACCAGTTCAATTAAGTGGTAACTCCACCCATCAATTAAAAGCTGATACCTTTGGTCTTGCTGTGTTACAAAACATAATGCAAAGGTAAAACAGTTTCTCAGTTTAAATCATGTGTTTTTTTGTAAGAAGTACTTCTTAATATAGTCAGTGGTGATAATACCATGTAAAGTGCCTTATACAGTGTAAATTCATGAGGTACATCATAAATTAAAATAATGTTTAAAATTAAAAGTGATTGACTGTTTATTGTAGATTGGAGTTAAAATTCAATCACCTTTCTTGTCCCAAAAACTGGAATAAATAAAAAATTGATAAATAAATCAAACTTTTTACAGTAACATTGTGATAAATATAAAGCTTTCTACTGTTTCACATCACTGCCTGATAACAATAACAACAACAACAAGAGGAAGAGCCACAAAAGGTGAGAAAAGAACAAGGGAACCTATACAAAATTGCACTAGATGGTCTCATTATAACCGTGCTCTTCTCATTTTTAGAATACTGCTAATGTTTAGGCCCTCATTCATACCAGGAGGGGTACAGGCATCCAATTTCAACTGCCAGAACAGTTCTCGAGTCTCCAATTTAGCCTCCCAGTTACCCCCTCGTAGGTCTGGCACCACCTGCTCCAATACTAGAAATTTAAGGTTCATGCCTTCACATGTCTGGGAATGTTTATAGAAGGCATTGGTGTCCTTACATTTAGTAATGTCATATTGGTGCTCGTATACCCTTCTCCTAAGCTGTCTCTCGGTTTTACCAACATAAAACCCAGAACAGAAAGTACAAATACCCAGGTATACCACCCCTTTAGTTGCACAATTAAAATGCTGGTGAAACTTATATTTGAACCTTCTTGAGGGAATTGTAATGATGTCTTGGTCAAACATAAATTGACATTTCTTACATTGACCGCATTTTAAAGTGCCAGGCCTCTGATTGCTAGTATCATAACCCATATTTTTTCTCCCTTCAAACAGATCTTTCAAGTTTCTACCTCTTTTTCTAATAAAACTAGGCATCAGGGGAAAAAATTGTTTGAGATCAACATTGGTAGATACTATGGGCCAGTATTTTCTAATAATGTTTTCCAAGTCATGGGAACTGGAAGAAAAGGTGTGTGAAAAACTATCCTTAAACTTGTCAGTCTTTTTCTTTACCGATTCTTCCACCAAAGGTACACCAGTGCCCAAAAGGGGCTGGAAGACCGTTTCCCTCTTACCAGTAACCTCCAAAAACAATTGGTTTATCATATCTACCGGATAGGCCTTTTCCAAAAAAAATTGGTACAAGACCTTGATTTCTTGCTCATAGTGTTCCGGTGTACACATTCTGGAGGCCCTGATCAACTGTCCTTAACAATTCCCTTTGATAATAGGGGTGCCCACTATTAAAGTGGAGATAGGCATTGGAGAACGTGGGCTTCCTATACACCTTGGACTGAAAACAGTGGTTGGTGTAATCCTTCGTTAAAGTTACGTCCAAATAGTGTAAGGTATCCCGGTCAATAGTGTAGGTAAATTTCAGAAAGCTAGTAGTACTATTGATGTAATCCAAGAACCTCTCCAAATCCTGCAGAGACCCATTCCACAAGATGCAGATGTCATCCAAATACCTGGAATAGTGCCTAATCATAGATGCCCAGTCTGTGTTGAAAACAAATCTTTGTTCCCAGTAATAAAGCACACAATTTGCATAAACAGTGGCACAGCTAGCCCCCATTGCCGCACCTTTTCTTTGCCTGTAGAACTCCCCATTGAAGAAAATGTAGCTATTCTCCAGAACCGTCTCCATTAATTCCTTGACCAAGTTGATGGTTCTACCGCTTAGTGCACCACTTGAAATTAGCACCTGTGCAAACCATTCCAGACCCACAATGTGTGGAATACTCGGAAAAAGGTCCTTTATATCAATGGTAACCATTAACAGGTCGTCAGAAAACAGTCTACGGTGAATGGTTCTAAGGAAATGCCAGGAGTCCTTACAGATGTGGTCAGCAGGGATTAGCACTTTTTTGGAGACATAATCTATGAATTTAGACAGAGGTTCTGTAACACCACCAGCCCCTGCCACAATGGGTCTGAATCCAAGAGGATCCAGCCCTTTGTGGGTTTTTGGAATTCCAAATATGACAGGGACTTTTGGTTTTGCCACATTAAAATAATTATACAATTGTTCATTGATAGTACCCTGGAGCAGATGATCATAAAGGTAGTAATTAATTTTAGAGTGTGCTAAGTCAATCTCATTAGAAGACACTAGCTCGTATTGCTCCACATCCTGTAACATCTGATGGATACTGGAATCTGTGGAATATGTGGCAAAACCAAAAGTCCCTGTCATATTTGGAATTCCAAAAACCCACAAAGGGCTGGATCCTCTTGGATTCAGACCCATTGTGGCAGGGGCTGGCGGTGTTACAGAACCTCTGTCTAAATTCATAGATTATGTCTCCAAAAAAGTGCTAATCCCTGCTGACCACATCTGTAAGGACTCCTGGCATTTCCTTAGAACCATTCACCGTAGACTGTTTTCTGCCGACCTGTTAATGGTTACCATTGATATAAAGGACCTTTTTCCGAGTATTCCACACATTGTGGGTCTGGAATGGTTTGCACAGGTGCTAATTTCAAGTGGTGCACTAAGTGGTAGAACCATCAACTTGGTCAAGGAATTAATGGAGACGGTTCTGGAGAATAGCTACATTTTCTTCAATGGGGAGTTCTACAGGCAAAGAAAAGGTGTGGCAATGGGGGCTAGCTGTGCCACTGTTTATGCAAATTGTGTGCTTTATTACTGGGAACAAAGATTTGTTTTCAACACAGACTGGGCATCTATGATTAGGCACTATTCCAGGTATTTGGATGACATCTGCATCTTGTGGAATGGGTCTCTGCAGGATTTGGAGAGGTTCTTGGATTACATCAATAGTACTACTAGCTTTCTGAAATTTACCTACACTATTGACCGGGATACCTTACACTATTTGGACGTAACTTTAATGAAGGATTACACCAACCACTGTTTTCAGTCCAAGGTGCATAGGAAGCCCACGTTCTCCAATGCCTATCTCCACTTTAATAGTGGGCACCCCTATTATCAAAAAAGGGGAATTGTTAAGGGACAGTTGATCAGGGCCTCCAGAATGTGTAGCACACCGGAACACTATGAGCAAGAAATCAAGGTCTTGTACCAATTTTTTTTGGAAAAGGCCTATCCGGTAGATATGATAAACCAATTGATTTTGGAGGTTACTGGTAAGAGAGAAACGGTCTTCCAGACCCTTTTGGGCACTGGTGTACCTTTGGTGGAAGAATCGGTAAAGAAAAAGACTGACAAGTTTAAGGATAGTTTTTCACACACTTTTTCTTCCAGTTCCCATGACTTGGAAAACATTATTAGAAAATACTGGCCCATAGTATCTACCAATGTTGATCTCAAATAATTTTTTCCCCTGATGCCTAGTTTTATTAGAAAAAGAGGTAGAAACTTGAAAGATCTGTTTGAAGGGAGAAAAAATATGGGTTATGATACTAGCAATCAGAGGCCTGGCACTTTAAAATGCGGTCAATGTAAGCAATGTCAATTTATGTTTGACCAAGACATCATTACAATTCCCTCAAGAAGGTTCAAATATAAGTTTCACCAGCATTTTAATTGTGCAACTAAAGGGGTGGTATACCTGGGTATTTGTACTTTCTGTTCTGGGTTTTATGTTGGTAAAACCGAGAGACAGCTTAGGAGAAGGGTATACGAGCACCAATATGACATTACTAAATGTAAGGACACCAATGCCTTCTATAAACATTCCCAGACATGTGAAGGCATGAACCTTAAATTTCTAGTATTGGAGCAGGTGGTGCCAGACCCACAATGGGGTAACTGGGAGGCTAAATTGGAGACTCGAGAACTGTTCTGGCAGTTGAAATTGGATGCCTGTACCCCTCCTGGTATGAATGAGGGCCTAAACATTAGCAGTATTCTAAAAATGAGAAGAGCACGGTTATAATGTGTGACCATCTAGTGCAATTTTGTATAGGTTCACTTGTTCTTTTCTTACCTTTGTGGCTCCTCCTCTTGTTGTTGTTATTGTTATCAGGCAGTGATGTGAAACAGTAAAAAGCTTTATATTTATCACAATGTTACTGTAAAAAGTTTGATTTATTTATCAATTTTTTATTTATTCCAGTTTTTGGGACAAGAAAGGTGATTGAATTTTAACCCCAATCTACAATAAACAGTCAATCACTTTTAATTTTAAACATTATTTTAATTTATGATGTACCTCATGAATTTACACTGTATAAGGCACTTTACATGGTATTATCACCACTGACTATATTAAGAAGTATTTCTTACAAAAAAACACATGATTTAAACTGAGAAACTGTTTTACCTTTGCATTATGTTTTTAACACAGCAAGACCAAAGTTATCAGCTTTTAATTGATGGGTGGAGTTACCACTTAATTGAACTGGTTATTTAAACTGATGTGTAAAGGACAGCTTTGTTTTTTGCCTTGAAAAAGCCTAGTAATATACTGGGTGAAAGCGCTTGGCTTATCTGTGTTGCTGCTCTATTTAGAGCTGACTACGTGTGCTGTTTTGGAAATAAAAGAAACTTGATTTATTGCCTGCTGTTTGGATTACTTAAACTCGGATCCTGGGTGCTGTGGACTGTGATATTCTTGGTTTAATTCGACTTGTACTATTTTATCTCACAAAAAGTGGAATAATACAAAATAAAGCAAACAAAAACCTAAATAACAACAACAAAAACATAACACAACACAAAAGTAACACCGTTGTATAATAGTAATAACACACAGCTGGGTGTGGGTAATGCTGGATTTACCCGCTTTTGTCTTTGTTTGGTCACTTGAGCTTCACCCTTGTGACCAAACCATGCCAACTGTGGGTAAATCCAGCATTACACACACGCAGCCGTGGGTTATTGCTATAATACCAACCTTGTTCAGTTTGTGGAAAACCAGATTTTTATTTTCATCCTTCTGAAAGACTCTAAAATAAATCATTTTAAACTAGCTATTAAAGAAGATTTACCTAACAGCAGCAGGGTTGCTCTCTTCCTTGAAACACTATTGTTCAAAAGAAAGCTTAGGAACTCTTCACCAGTTGTACACAGCTGTGCATCTAATTACCATCATAAGCAATGGTCTCTGCTTAGACAGACTCACTTTTGGAATAAGTATACATGAGCAACTTTTCAAAAATACATCCAGCATCATGACAAACATTTCTCAACGTTTTGAAGATGAACTTTTAAAATAAAGCCAACAAGATAATGAATTCTGATGTTTCCAGTTGTACTGTAAAGGACATTAATAAACAAGATTAAAATATTTTGCAACTGGATTGAAAATAAATGTTTGATCTTCTAATCTGATTCATAGGTTCATAGGTTGATACTAGGCTATCTGCCCTAGGGCATTTATAAGCCTAGCCAGAATGTATTTGGCTTTCGCCACCCATTTTAAATTTATTTTGCTATGCCCTTTTTCGAGGTTAGTATACTGTGCCTCTGTCTAACAGTGACACAGAAGTGATACCCAGGGTAAACCTACGATCTCCCATCCACTCATCAAGATTCCTCTTGAAGAGAGTCAATGAGGGACTCTGCCTAACCTTGACTGGGATTTTATTCCAGAGTGAAGGGAGCCTCTGGGTTATGAATCTGTCCCTCCAGCATGTCCTATTTATTTCAGTGCTGAGGTTCAAGTCTCTCGAGCACGTAGCTCGATGGGATTTGGATTTTCTGAGGTGCAGCATGTACATTAATTCCGGGTTGGACATGGCTTTATGCGTCAGGCACAGATCGCCTCTGAACAGGCGGTATGCCACTGAGTAGAGCTGGAGTTTCTTTAACCGGGCAGCATATGGCATCTGTTTGAGCCCTTTGATCCTCTTGGTGAGGTACTTTTGGGGTCTTTCCAGTTGCTGCAGGTGTCTGGTAAGGTACATCCCAGAAGGCCATTGTACTCAATTATGGGCCTGATGAGGGATGAGTAAAGAGGCACGATGACCTCCCCTGATCTAGATGTGAATCCTTTCATGATTAGGTGGGCTATATAAAATGTTTTTCTAACCACTTTGGCCACGTGGTTGTCAAATGAGAGATTGCTACCAACTTGGGTCCCCAGGTCCCTAATTACTTCTTCTGTACTTAATGGATTACCACCTATGTGGTAATTTGTGGGCACTTTGTTTTTGCCAAAGGGGATGACTATACACTTTTTGGCATTTAGCTTGAGGCCATGGCTCTGGCACCAGTTGTCTGTTTCTATGAGGCCCTTTTGAAAGATACTTGTGTCGGCTGGAGAGTCGATTATGGCACCCAGTTTGCAGTCATCTGCGAACTTGGTCAGCCACAGTCCTTCCGTGTTGGCCTGTACCTCCGAGAAATATATACCGAACAAGAGAGGTCCCAGGACTGAGCCTTGTGGGACACCACTTGTAACTGGTTTGGAGTCTGACATGGCTCCAGCAATTCTAACCATGTGGGTTCTGTCCTTGAGCCAGTTTGCAATCTAGTGACATAGGGGTTTATATTTAAGCTGGTGAGCTTATCTATAATGCCCGAGTGGGGTATTGTATCGAAGGCTTTTGCGAGGTCCAGGCAGGCTGTGCGGACCACCTTCCCCTCATCAATGGCCTTGGTGACTGTTTCAAAGAAATCAACCAGGTTTAAGAGGCAGGATTTGCCCTTAAAGCCGAACTGGGTAGGATCCAGTGTTTGTAGGTCCCCAATATCTTTATTTATGAGGTCCATGATGATCCTTTCCATAGCTTTGCAGACCAAGCTAGTCAGGCTTATGGGGCGATAGTTTCCAGGATCCGTTGAGGCACCACCTTTATGGAGAGGGACCACTGTTGCTGTACGCCACTCTTTGGGCACATATCCTGTAGTAAGGCTGAGATTAAATGTAGTTTTGTGTTTGGGTTTAGCTCTTCTTGGAGTTCATGTAGGACGCAGCCCAGGACACCATCTGGTCCCATTGATGCTGTGTTTTTTGCTTTGGAGAAGGCGGCTCTTACCTGAGCATCTGAGATGTCAGGGGGGCAGCACTCTGCTGGGATAGATATTTGCCCTTTGGTGGGAGGGGAGAAGTTTGCGCTGAACCTGTCAGCTAGGATGTTGGCAATGTCTGTGGGTTCGTGTATTTTTGTCATTTTGGACTAATTCTGAGCATATCTGGGAATTCCCACCCAGGTTCCTAACATAACTAAAGAAAGCCTTGTGATTATCCTTAGTGTCCTGTGCAATTTTTCTCTCGAAGCTGGCCTTAGACAATTTTATGTGTGCCCATAGTTTTTTGCTGATACTGATCAGTGATGCCTTCCCTTTTTGGGATTTTGCTCTATCATTTAGTAGCTTCCTCCTTCTATTGTATAGTTTGTTTATGGCTGGGGTCCACCAGACAGGATGTCTGCCTTTGGAGGATTGGGTCTTGGTTTTATTTAGGATCACATGATCCATGCATTCCTGAAGGTGTTCATAGAATGTGTTTATAAAGGATTCTGCGGTCTGGGCCATATTTTCCACAGGCCCGGGGGCTTTGAAGGATTCCACCTCAGTTTTGAGGAGTGTGAAATTTGCTTTAGAGAAATTTTTCACTGTGGTTTTCTGGGCAGGGGGTGGGGTCGGGATGTGAATATCCAGTGAGATTAGTTTATGGTCTGATTTACCAGTGAGGGATACACTTCTGGTCTGGAGCATAGAGTCCCCATGTTGGTGATGATCAGGTCCAGTATGTTTTCCCTCTTGTGGCAGTGGTAACACGATGTTCCATAGCATTTGAGTTTATAAATTCTAGGAACCTTTGGGCTAGGGTGTTGGAGCTAGAGTAATGCTCCCAGTCTATGTTTGGGTAGTTGAAGTCTCCCAATATAATGGTGTTTGGAGAGACCTTCATATTTTCCAGTGTTCTCAGGAAGGCCGAGTGGGGTTCCTGGGTTTGGGAGGGTGGTCTGTAGCAGGCTATAAACTGGAAGGCAGTTTTACCCACTGTTAGTTGTACATGGATAGTTTCTGATGCTTCGTGCTTTGCCACCAACCTGGAGGTGTGGGTATCTTTGATGAATATCGATACTCCCCCTCCTTTTGTGGTTCGGTCCAAGTTTTGGGGCCGAAAAGCATGGTATGAGGTATAACCTAGTAGTGCTGGGGTGCTCTTGGGAGCCCTGAACCAGGTTTCTGTTACTGCACAGATATCGATGTTCTCCATGCTAAGGAGAGTTTCGATTGCGTGCATCTTGAGGTTTAGACTTCTGGTGTTGAGTAGCATTACTCTTAGTTTTTTATCCTTTGTGATACCTATGGAGGTGGGTTTGTCTTTTGAGCCTTGCCTAAAAAAGGCAATATGGGGGTAGCAAGAGCCTTTGCCAATATCCAAAAGCCCAGGGGTGACAGGTGCAAGCCGTCCCTAGCGAAGCATCGTGGCTTGTCGAGCATATCATCCCAAGCTGACAGACATTGGATCCCCTTTGAATGACACCAGTACTTAAGCCAACTGTTGAAATTGATCATCTTGTCTTCATATTGTGGCATCATTCTTGGTGAGGGTAAGATGCTACTCAAGGTCAGGGTCATACCGGCCTAGGCTACATGCTCAGAGAGCTCCTTTATGTCTCTTTTCATGTAGTCCAGGGAGGTACGTCTCAGGTCATTCACACCAGCATGGACAATGACTGAGTCATATTTGTACTTGCCTTGGAGTGACCTGAGTGCTTGTGTTATGTGGCGGATCCTAGCGCCGACAGGCTGCTCACCGTGACCCTCTCCTTGTTCAGCCTGGTGAGCGGACGCCAGTGTGCCTGACGATAGAGTCACCTATTACAAGTGTATCAGGTGTGTTGTTTAGTCTTAAGGGCTGTGACTGTTTGGCACACTGGCTTTGTGAGATATGTGTTGCACGTGTTTTGTTTTGGGGTAACGGCTGCTTGGGTGTCTGCTTTGGAGGTCTCTGCTGCTTCGGCAGATCTTTATTTAGAGCCTCAGAGTATGTTTTTGTGTGATTATGTGTTTGGTTTGCTGTCATGGTAGGTCTATGTGAGACTGGAATTGTAGTGAGTGTGATTTCCTTCTCCTCCTGACTGGTTATGCCAGTACTGAGTTGAGAGAGCTTAGCCTCCAGTTTGGCTATATGGTTGCATCTCTCACATGTGTTGGAATTTGTTGGGAGGAGGAGAGGGTTGTCTGTGTACATGAGGCAGTTGTAACATTGCCTCAAGATTCCCAGATTCACCAGATGGACCGGAGAGGAGATTGACAACTGACCTTTGGACATGCTAGAATAATATTGGGAATTCCTTAATAATTGAAAACCAGGGCCAGTGGGGAGTGAGGGTGTAGTGCTTTTCATTTTTAGTGCTGACTTATATAATTGCTTTAGTGAGCAAGTGCCAGGTAACTTAAGTGCAATGTGTTACAGGTAACTTAAATGCAAAAACGACAAACAGTAACTTTCTTTCAAGTGAAACAAGGAAATAAGTACAGTAAGCAATGCAGATATCAAACTTGTTCTAATATGCCATTATCACTACTGCAAATTACTGCACTTTATATGTTAGACAAACAGTATGATTTTAAAGCTCTTATTAGTTTTCAACTGTGCCCAGACAGCAGCTAAAAAGACTGACCATCCAACTTGTTCCATTAAGAAACAGAAAGAGTAGCCTAAGTACGCAGGCACTACCTAGCCCAAAACAGGCTTATCTAGGAGAAAAGGTGGGTACCAGCCATTGCTGCAATGATCCTACTGCTAGTTACAGCAAGTTTACTAACACTGCTGTGCATTTAAGCATAAAAAGGGCCCTAACCTAAGAGACCTGGGTGTGGAACTGGCCTTGCAGAGCCAAAAGCTTTAGCCAACTGGCAATATCAAATGGCTTTGAAATTGGACATTTCTGCAGACTGCAATTGTGGTAGCAACTCCTGGGTACATTCTGAGCTATCCATTAAGACTCAGCATAAAAAAATGACAGTTACAAACTTTTTCATGTCAGGGAAATAATACAGTCAAGAAAAACAGGTCAGATGATGGTCTTATGTTTGACACTGCACCCAAGTTGTCTACATACCCATAATTATCTCCTTTGTGTGGAATGGGGAACAGAAAATTGTTAAGGACTGATTCAGAAAACACAGAGGCCACCTTTGGGATGGAGAGAACTGCCACTCCATTACTATGAGAACTACGGTTCTGTACACAAAACCTGCATCTCTGATCTTTTTCTGGTTGAAGCTATGGCTACAAAGTCATGGAAATGTACGAGACTGCAGGTCTGACAGCAGGGAGTTAAATACCCCTTCTAAGGTGGATGGGATGAACTTGTAAGTCTTAAATGTAGTGCATCCAAGAGTTTCACAGACTAGTTAGTGGAAACAAAGGCCCAAACGCAAACAAGCAGAAACTACTGAAAGGTAGGCTTTATTGAAATAACTCTGAAAGGTTCTGCAGAAGAAGGAATGGAAAAGGCAGTTGTACCAAATGCTTCATATCACAGCTGTTCCACTTAGCTTGCTTGAAGTCCTGGAGTTGGGTTTTCCAGCCTCTTTTAGGCTGAAAAAACTCAAGAAGTGTCGGAGAGGTGCTAATCCAAAAATCAGGTCTTGTGGTGGAGTCCACTGAGGCTGGGGTGGTCAAGGTCAGTTGCTGGGAAAATAGGATGCAATGGACTTACTACCTCTTGTATTAAAAATGAAGGCTCAAACCTGAAATAAACTTGCTTTCTCCCAGTTACCTTCAATAGGAACTAGGATTACTGCATTTGGTTAGTACATACATAAATACTAGTTTGAAGAACCATACCTAAACTGGCCAGTCTCAAACGATCATTATAAGCCTTACCTTTAACAGGGCATTTACATCACTGAACTAGGCAGAAAGCGACAAAAATATTGAAGTATATGTAAAATACCTTGTCTAGTCACACTGACTGATGCTTTAGACATTACAAGTCAGTAAAAAAACTTTCCCAGGCTGTTAAGAACTATTCACCCTCCTCATTATGTAATATGCATACAACCTCTCTAGTTGTGTTACAACACTGAGAAAGAGTGCACAATGGAGACTCCTGGCCTGGCACACTAAATGTGGAGGATACAGAGAAGAGATACACTGACCTGAGACAGGTCTAGGTAATCCTCTTGGATGGTCAGGCAAAATGGCACAAAGACCTGGACCTCAAGATGTCCAGTTTGTTGTGCTTTGCAAGAGCTGACACTCAAGACAATTATGCAGCTGGTCAACTACCTAAGGGCACAATACACATTCTCTACCATTTGAATACAGGAAAGAAAACTGGCAGGTTTACTGGATTCTCTAGACACAACTGCCATAAACAAGGGATTTGTTCTGAGCAGTATAACACTAAAGGTCTAAGACAACTCATATTAGAAATCTAAAAGTAATGGCAGCTAGAAACAGGGCCTTCCAGGGCAGATAATTAGTGAGTTCACTAGTTCAATACAACTATGCAGCTGGTGTCTCATGAAGAAACACAATCACAAACTGGGGGGGTGATGCAGAAAAGATTTGTAAACTCTGACAGCAGCAAGTGAATACTCTCCTGAACTGAAACAGTAGCCAAGTGAATTTTGATTGAACAAGATGCTGGCATCAGATATTCCAGACGGGTAGTCAAGAATGAAAGTATAAATGCTCAAAATGGATCAAATCCCACATGTTCATAGGTACATACTAGGCAGTCTTCAAGATCATTAAAAGTCTAGCCAATAAATCATATTCAAGTTTCTCTTACCTAAAGAAGACCAACACAACAGTCAAGGAGAATTTACAAATACCCATCCAACTATGGCAAGTGTACCAAATACAGAATGTAGTGGAAGCTTGTTTCAGAATTATGGAATTCATGACATCATTGTATAATATTTGTTTATGAACACATTCTTTAACTGGGTATTTGAAGAAGTGCTTGTTCAGCAAACGTACAGGAAGAGATCAAGGAAGATAGGATCTCATTGCATGAGAGCCTAGGCACAGATCATCATGCCATGAGAGCCTAGGCACAGATCATCATGCCATGAGAGCCCAGGCACAGATCATCATGCCATGAGAGCCCAGGCACAGATCATCATGCCATGAGAGCCCAGGCACAAATCATCATGCCATGAGAGCCTAGGCACAGATCATCATGCCATGAGAGCCTAGGCACAGATCATGCCATGAGAGCCTAGGCACAGATTATGGCATGAGAGCCTAGGCAGAGATCATCATGCCATGAGAGCCTACGCACAGATCATCATGCCATGAGAGCCCAGGCACAGATCATCATGCCATGAGAGCCCAGGCACAAATCATCATGCCATGAGAGCCTAGGCACAGATCATCATGCCATGAGAGCCTAGGCACAGATCATGCCATGAGAGCCTAGGCACAGATTATGGCATGAGAGCCTAGGCAGAGATCATCATGCCATGAGAGCCTACGCACAGATCATCATGCCATGAGAGCCTAGGCACAGATTATGGCATGAGAGCCTAGGCACAGATCATCATGCCATGAGAGCCTAGGCACAGATCATCATGCCATGAGGGCCTAGGCACAGATCATCATGCCATGAGAGCCTAGGCACAGATCATCATGCCATGAGAGGCTACACAGAGATCTTCATGGCATTTGAGGCTAGGCAAAGATCATCATGGCATTTGAGGTTAGGCAAAGATCATCATGGCATTTGAGGCTAGGCAAAGATCATCATGGCATGAGAGGCTAGGCACAGATCATCATGGAGGACTATGACAGCCAGTGCAGAGACAGAGACATGACAATCTCAGTGCATTCAAGAGTCTTGAGGCCAGTGACCTTCAAGAATTTCTCAAGCTGAGTAATGCATTTCTAGAGTTGTATACTAAACTGGGGCATGCCACTCCACATTGTTGACAATATGATGAGTAAAGGAAACAGGATACTTTCATCTATATGCAATACCACATATATTGTTGGATTATGTGGGCCAGATAAAAGGACTTCCAAAATCCTCAGGAGACATTGCTAAAAGAGTTAAAGGTGTGTACATCTTTGACTGTATCACTTCTGAGATATGGGGTGTACATGGTAGGATGCAGGAATGGTCATCACACTTACACTTAGGTTTTAAGACCCTCCCTTTCCAATTTTTGATATATTTTAATCCTTGTTGGAGCAACTGTGTATCAGTGAATGAAAAACATTCTGCAGTTGTCTGTACTTAACGATATGCCAGAGTTATTTGCCAGAAGGTCCAGAAAGTAAATACTGAATACAAGGTCTAACACTGCTCCCCACAGGATGCCACTTGCAATGTTTTACTTTCAGAAATGGCATCTGCAACTTTTACTACACTGATTCTGTCAATCAGTTAGTCATGCATCATACATGAATTTTGTTTAGTACCTACATAGGGAATACTATCAAAGGCGTTGTCCAGGTCAAGATAAGTATATATCTACCAGTCACTACTTCAGCAACATTTGCAAAAGTTAATAAGGTTATGGAGACAGGCCCTATATTTGACAAAGCCAAACTGGTGTGGGGTCCAGGGCTGAGATTTCAGTGTCTTAAGTTTATGGCATCAGAAATCTTCAACATTACAAAAGGCTAGTGAGGTTGAATGGTTTATAGTTCCCTGGGTTAGTGGTAGGGCTACTCTTGTGTAAAGGCATTAAGGTAGCCATTCTCAGGGTATAGGAATGAACTTGTGAAAAGTTACAAGTCAAAGAGGTAAACGTAACGGTTCAAATAGGCCAGATTTGTTGCAAATAATCAGGCAACATGGATGGAAATAAATAAATCCATAGCAGTTATTGGGACCAGCTGGGACATATGACTATGAAGAACAGTTATAACTGTTCGTACAGTAAAACTGCTACTAATTTGATAGCCGCTGTATCAGCTGGTCCCTTATGTTCTGAATGGGTATTGTGGGCAAGTTCAGAATACCACTTGTTAAATTCCTCATCTGTAGTTAGTTTTAGAGGTGATCTATACTGAACTTTACACTTCCTAATGACTCCTGTAAGATCTCTGCCACCTAACTTAACTGATCTCTTACTGTGAGAAAAATGTGACAAACATTAAGTAATGTCTTTCTTCTTCTTGTACAATTATTCTAAGTGTTCATTTAGGTTTGTTTTTAAAATGTCCCAGTCTATTTGGTGCGGATAGGAACTGCCTAGCAATAAAATCATAGATGACAGCTCTGGTCATGGGGTGTTACAGGATTAGATATACATTTACTTGTTTAGCAAATGTATCAAATTAACATTTGGGAATTCCCCCAGCAGATATTTGTAGACAATGTACCATACATTTTAAAGAAAAGGAATGACCGTTTATTGTCAGCTTTAACATACATAAGATGGTATACAAAAAGGGGCCTATGTATAAGTGAAAGTGCTGGTAAAACATGTGTAAGTGTAAAAATATTGTCATTGCCTTTTTATGAATGAGACAGGGCAATGGGCACTGCTGTTTTAAGTTATAGCCAGAGCTTACCAGAAACCATCCAGTGGTCCTTTGTAATTTTATTGTACAACTGCTTGGTAGAACCTTGATTTTGATTTATATTTTATTTTTCCTTCTGATTTTTACTGTTTCTTGAAAGATAGCTTGTAAGATTGTAGGTAGAAACACTGTAGCCCTCCCAAGGGATCTAGATGTATGTATATATTGCTGAAACGTGTGAGTGATAGTGATCATAAGCTATTGCATAAAGAATGTCCACAACTTTTATGGGATTTGTACAACTGGCATGGAAGGTCAGAATAAACTACTTTATAAATTACTTCCCTTTGTATAAGGTTAGCTCAGTGTACTTAATTTATCAGCATAATGTTTGTGCAATGTCCTCACACTATTTGATTTTAAATTGCTAGTTCTTTTCAATTCTGTGAATTCTGTGGTTACTCATTTCAATATTTTTGCTTTAAATCTAGACGTACTGAAGATAACCGTACTTCTGCAATTTGCACAGTTACATATATTAATGACACGGGCGATGAAATAGATATTAGGCACAGTACACATAGAGCACATTTGGGGCAGGAAGTGCCATCTGCTTATAAATATCACTGAACCCCTATTAAACATGACTCCACAGATGGCAACTTTGAAATTCAGGATCCAAGTATACAGCAATCTGAGGATTCAGAGCATATAGAATAAAATAAAATAAAAAAGATAGAAAGGGATAAGTTGACAACAACTAACTAGGAAGAAAAATAAACTGATTATTACAGTAAACTCTCAATTAACCGGAACTCAAGCAACTGGCAGAAAATATAGAAGAAATACAGTACAATTTTCGTGTGTCGCACTTTCTGTCCTCCCCCCCACAGAAATATACCTTACATTTTTGGAGGTTCAGGGTTTTCAAAAGGAAGATAGGAATAAATTCCCTCTCCCTAACCTGAGAACAAATCAAAACAAACAAATAGTATAAGGTGCAGTATTAGTCAGACCTGTTTTTAATAGTAACTCTCAAGCAACCAGAAACTAGTTATCCAGCATCTACCAACCCACGTGGGTGTCGGTTAACTGAGAGTTTACTGAACTAAACAGAAGGACACTACTTTGATATGCAATACTGAGATTATAGAGAACGATTACATTGTTCAATCACTCAACATTGGCTGCAAAATTATCATAACTGTTCCAAAACATTACTGTAAGAAAAAAGAAGAGAGATTGAAGTTGACAACATGGCTCTGGTTGAGGAAGTACAAAGACAACTAGAAGAGAATTGTACATTTTCAAATAATGCAGATTGCGAAAACAGTAAGAGTAAAACAATGTGTGCACAACATTAGGTTTGCATGTTTTACACATTTCCATTTTTTTAAATGAGCCACCTTTTTTCAAGTAGGCATTTACCCAAACATCTTTTCATTCATGATTACATGGCTATCCTTTCTACATATAATAGTTGAAAAATATGCAGTTAGAATTGATCTCGTCTTGTTTTGTTATAAATCTTGATGTGTTTAAGATATTGAAAATGCACATCGCCATTGCAGAGTTTAAATCCTACCCTTACCAAGCCTCTAGTTTTAATTTTAAACTGAATAAGTGGAATTTATCGTGTGAGCAGCTCTGCACTGCAGTTCTTAAGAGGGATTAAGTTTTTGTTATTGCTCTAGACAGTGAGGAAGCTATTCAGTGGATTTAGACTACCCACACACTTTATATAACAAAAGAAATGAAGCAATGGGGCAAAGGCAGCCTCCTTTATACTGAAGTCAAACCATCTAGGAAGAGCCATTCACTGTGAAGAATCAAACTCTGAAGTCAGATGTCTGGCCATCCAGAACACAGCTTATTCTTGAGCACAGTCATTACAAACTGCTTATAATCATTGGCACATGGGAAAAGCATGCTACTAAACAGACATCTGTGTTGATATCATTGACATACCTCTCAATTGTACAGATTTTTGCAGAATGTCCAGATTTTTGCCTCATCTTTTTGGTCAGTTTTTCATAAAATTGTGGTTTTCTGGCAAATTAATGGCACATCATTAAAGACTGAAGTTAGAAAATAGAGACAAACATTTGAGTTACAGACTTCATACTAATCAGAAAAAGTCATGCTAATGCAAAACCCTGTTATTCTATCAACTTTCTAAGTTTGTAAGAACAATATTTAAAAATTGTCCCCATTTTTGGGCCTTTGTCCCACTTTTATTTATGGCTTTGTCCAGATTTCTTGCTCTAAGAGGTTGAGAGGTATGATTGACATTAACTGGAGTCATCCCAGGCAGTCTTTTGGGGATTCACTGACAATATTTGGTATCCTACTGAGGCGGAAACCTATATCTAGCTGTAATTTTTTTTAGGGAGGAGGAGTCTCTGCCATCAATAATCATGCCTGTGCACAATTGAAGTTATGTAAACCTCATTCTACATCAACAAGCCTCAGGCTACAGCTCAGGCATGAACTCATTGCAGGTCAAATGTTATACACTGCTCACATTTGTGCAGTTTTATCCTTCTAGAATCAAACAACCTTGAAACAGGCTCTAAAAGTGGACTTTCAATAGCATGTGGCTTCTCCAGCTGTTTTTGACTTTTAGGAATGTCTGTGTTACTTGGAATTTCTCTTGAAATTTTATCTACTTTAATAAAGCTCAAGACAATACTGAGATCAGACCACACTGTATGGAAGTTTTTTTTTTTTTTTTTTGTGGTGGGGCACAGCCCTGACAATCCAGTATACTGAGTTTTCCTTTAGCATGCCAGTTACAACACCAATCCACAAACAGTGCATTTAGGAAAATGTTACTCGGCAGCCAACAATCAAATGCAAAAGTATTCTCAGTGTCACACTAACAGCATTCACATTGCCAAGAGAGTAAACTCTGACCTTTGCTGGGACACACAACTATGGAAAATGTGTAGACTAATGGCTTTTCTGGCAAGTATACACTAGTATGTCAACAGTCAAAGCTGCATGACCAGCTGGTTCGGGACCAAAGGCTTAAAGTACTAATTTAGCTTCTTTAGGCTACAACAGAACAAAGCCAGTCAATGAAAGCCTGCCTAAAATGGCTAGTACCCATTAAGGCAGGGTTCATGTGGGTATTGTACCAGTGTCTTGGGTTGCAACCTCAATCGTCATATACTTCCATCAGTAGGAATTTGAGGGAAGAAAATACCCATTTGCATCCCAAGTGCACAACTTGGGGAATAGATGCAAGGTAAGCTACAGGATGTATTGGGGGGAACCTAGCATGATAAAACACATAACAGAGGTACAGGAGCATAGCAGATCAACAAAGGACTATGCTAGCAACAGATAATTTTGCAGTTTCATGTTCTACCTCATGCCATTGGATAATACTTTCAAGTGATTAAGTTAGGAACATCACAGGACCGTCTGAAGGGTTGCAATGTAAGAAAGGGCCTGTGGAAGCCAGAAGTGCAGAAAGCAAATTAAGGACCCCCACCCAACTGCAAACTCAGGTTTAAACATATACCTCCCCCCTGTCCCATGCTGCATAAGACAAAGTCAAGTTGTAGAGGTGTTGCTTATACCCTTATTCTTGCTCCCTAAACAAGTAACAGAGTGATACTTCTCTAGCCTCAAATGGCTGTGAGACTCCTACCAACAAAACCTCATTCTACATCAACAAGCCTCAGGCTACAGCTCAGGCATGAACTCCTTGCAGGTCAAATGTTTATTCATCTGTAATACACTGAAAGCCAACAGTTCCTGCATATTGGGGTTTAGTGCCATACAAAGAGTATGCACATACTTACCCGAATCGAAAAACCAGCGCCACCAGTGGAAAAATGACTGCATCTGCCATTGTGAAGTTCTTCCCTGCAACATAAGATTCTGTCCCCATCTAAAATAAAGCACAAAACTCCATTAATTTTTAGCACTGACCCCTGAAATACTACAGCACTGCTCCAAATGCACTTAAAATGCAAAAAAGCAAACCAATATAAATGAGTGCATTTCTAAAAACTTTGTGACTCACTTTTGTGACACTTCAGGCTGGCATATGGTAAACTATCCCACAATCACAATTAGCCCAATTTCAAGAAGGCAATGTAATGGCTTGTGACTAGAAACCTCAGTCAGGACTGCACCAATACACTAAGCCATAAGTAACCTCACTGAAGTATTTATAACATTCTGCACCATGCAAGAAAATGCAAGTCAACCACATACTCCAACAATTCTGCACTCATGCAACATCCTCACCACATAATCTCCATTACACCCTCTAGATAGTACACAGACTACAAATGTAAAAACGAGTTCTAAATTAATCAGCAGAAAAACTAACTGGTTTGAAAGTGTTAAGTAAAAAATGGCTGACATGAGTGTCCACGCATACAGATTTGGAGCAGCTTTGGTGAACTCTGGTCCTTGTACTTCTCTTGGTTCAATTATCAAGTCACATTATTATGAATAAATGAAAATGATGTTGCATTACCATAATTTGTAGAATTCTCAGCTGTAGGAACATTCAGAACTCTCAGAGTTAAGACCAGAGGGAGGCACATACATGAGAGATGGGACCATCACCACAGCATATGGAGGCTTCTGTCTCCACCCTGACCCATAATGCACTACATTGCCCTACCTTTATTACTGGACCAAGTGAAAACGTCAATAGTGGCTACAGTATGAAGTTTGAGGGGTGGGGGGTAAGGAGAGAAAGACTCGATTTCTCAGCTCAAGTTCTACATATCGAACTTCTTTAGAAAAAAAGTCTGCAGAGATGAATTTGTTCTCTTACCACAACAGGTCTGAGACAGCAGGCCTATCTTTCTGGCAAACAGAATTTTCCCAGAATGCAAAGAACCCTTCCATCACATAATGCATCTTGCTGACATGCCTCTCCAAATCAAAGTTATCATGCAGAGTCTGAAATAGACAACAGAGGCAGACAACGCAAGGGGGATGGGAAGGTAGGAAAGGTGGGAGGTGTATTAAGGAGCTCTTCAAAAACTATTATGGTGATTACATACACTTTCAAGTCTATTAAGAGGCCTATCCTCCTGGCATCCTTATAGAATCAGTATTACAGGGGCTGTAAATATAACTTGGACATTATAACAAACTTTTAGTTGAGAGTGTTGAGAGCAGATGGAGAAGTTAATGCACTGAATATCCAGTTACAAGAGATGCTGAAATGGTGTGGAACCTGCAACTGCTCTAGTTGATTTAATCTTTATAAGCCCTTAGTACAAAAGAACAGTCAGTAAACCACCTAAGGAAATCTTACAAGCTTTCTGCAGAGAACTAGCTATCTTTGTGGACTGCCTTTATCCTGTTAATATAATTCCAACGGATGAGGCATGGCCACAGAGTGCAGAATAGACTCTCACTGGTTAGTACATGATTAGTGCACTGTATGAAAAACAGGTACATACATTAGCAGTTTGTAAATGCCCCAAGTCACAGCCATATTCTAAATCCATTCTAGCCTGTGGCCATTGACAATTGTGAAAATTGGGGCATGAATGGCTAAGCTGTAAAAGCCCCTAGGGCCATTAGCCTAATAACGTCCTATGATCCTATGGCCCTAAGATCCTACGACAATGGTAAAGTTAGTTCCAAGTACAAACTTTTTTTGAAGGGGCTGGATTAGTGCAGATAGTAATATCCTCTCTCCCAATTCCTGTGTAATGAATTCAGATTTTAGATTTTATAAATCACTACAAGTTGCAAGTTCAGAAAGGGGCAAGATTACTTTCTGAATCAACGATGAATGGTAACCAACTCAATGGCACATAGGGATCAATCCTCAATAAACATACTCTGATTACTCGCTCAGCCACCTGCTGGAGCTGGCAGGAATGGAAGACAAATAACTAAACATTTGCTGACTCACCTATTTTGGGGATGGAAAATGCATCAGCTTCATGCCTTGGTGGCAATACCAGGGATGTTATAAGAGTTATGCTTCAACATGAGGTGGTGGGCAAAGAGGGATGCATCATCGTGTAAGTGGGTGAATGCCTCACTTGTGCCACTACATATCCCTGGATGATATAGCCCACCACGTTAGTAGCTATAGATTGATTAGAAAGCCCACAGTTATCCACAATGACTACCCAGGCTACACTACTCCTTGCCAGACCAGAAGGCCTTTCCTTTTAGAAGGCATGAGGTCTTCTTGTTCTGGGATAGCAGTAGCACCCAAATGGCAAAGGTTAAACTAGGGCAACTCCTGTGGTACCAAAGAAGGAACACCTACAGGGAAAGTCAGAAGATGGGAAGTCAGCAGTATTTTAGCCAAAAAAGATCCAAGGGGCAGAAGATTCTACAGGAGAAGTTTAACAATGCACACTATACAATGACTTGCAAGCTTTTTTAGAGTTGAAGTCTTCATAAGAATTAGAAATGGTTGCTAGATTACACACTAGAAGGAACAACTGATCCCAAAATCAAAAATCAAGATGCACAAAGAGGATTGAAAAGTGGTTTAATCCTTTGTCTGTGGCCCAAATAGGTCCACTTTTCTGAGCCTGAAGGTGAATTAATTATGGGAGCCACTTGATGGGATTTACTGACTAGTGGAACTAAAGATAAGTTAGGCTGAGAGAGCATTTATCCAGATAATGCTCTCCTAATGAGCAAATGACTTAATTTAGCTCAACTCCTCTGAGGCTTGTTCAGCTGAAGCTGGAGCAGTGGGAAACAAGTCTCTGAAGGCCAATTGGAAATGGCACTTGTTAAGATCGGCTCTCTGGATGAACATCAGGAGGAAATAGGGGACGCAGGGAAGGCACTTTCAGGTCATGGCATCTCTTGTGAGGAATGAGGCAGAGGCAGCGGAAGTACCTGACACTGGTTGTGGAAGCAAAAGATCACAGCAGGACTTGTTCTTCATCCAAAGCAACCAAAGTCCAAAGGGACAGATGGACAAATCATAACAGTAAACTCAGCCTATTGGCCAGAGACCTGGACTCTTTCCACCAGAAGACTGCTGGATGGAAGGTCCATTTCCATACCTTCATGGCTTCAATAGAAGGAATAAGAATTTTCCTTTATCTGTAAATCAAGGAAATAGCAGCTGTATTAGTCATAGTAGGTGGCAATCATGCCATAAGAGGCCTGTAAGGCAAAAACTGCAAGGATCAACTTCATCTCAATCAGGTAGGAATGTAATGCATTCACAGATGTCCAGACACCCTTAACAGTTTGCCCACTGTTAGTATTCCAACCCTAGGGTGCGGTACCCACAAGGACTGCCGACCAGTGTGTAACAAAAATGGACTGCCACTCTTTGACTTTAAACCACCATCCACCCATGAAGGTGTTTCTTACCAAGATTAAAACTCCTCCAGAGCATGCAACACAGGAACATACATGCTATTATCACTAGACAGTGTTCACTATACTACCCTTCATGTGAAACCTGTTAGAGGGACACATTAAGATGGATTCCACCAGAAGCAGTATGTCAAGACACAGAACAGCCAAACTTTTGGGGGTTCAGGAGAAGACCTTAAACCTGTACCACTAACTGAGCACATTGCCAGAACAGTAGAATATACTCTAATAAATGACAGTAGATGAGATATTCAGATCTATGACATTGCACAGCTCGGTGTAAAAGTAGAAAACAAGGACCACAGACTGTCTCTAGAAGCCAGTCATCTAAACACAGGAAAATACTAGTGAGCTCAACCCTCCTATTGTCTGCTCGTAAGGCATGCACCTGTTCACCAGTGCTGAAGGGCAGCATCTTGGACTCCTTTGTAATTCTGACATAGAATTTGGAGTCTTTAATGGCATATTCAGTCTCCTTTTCTTTTAGTTAAGAACTGACTGTGCAAAGATTATATGAATGTTACTTTAGGGAAGCTGTTTAAAAAAATTCAGATCCCAAACTGTCCTGAAGTCCTTTTGGTACTAAAGAAAATGAAACTAAATCTGAACCCTTCCTAGTCTGGTGGAGCTTCATGGATAACTCTGAGGAGACTAACATTTCTTGCGAGATATGACAGGAGTGAGACACTGAACAAGGGAGAGTTGGCGACATAGGTATAGTTTTAAAAGGAATATAGTAAACTCTGGATATCGCCAATTGACCACTGTAGCTGTGGCTGCCTGCACATTTACTGTCTACAAGACAGCTCATATTTTACTAAAACTGAGCACTGACTGTGTAGTGTCAAAAATGTGCAAGAACAGGAAAGTGATAAGAAGTAAATGGATTGGAACGTGGGGAGAAATATTCAGCATAATACAGCCGATACAGCCAATACACAAAATGTATACAAAAAGGCTTAGCATAGTGGAAGGCTTTGCATAAATGAAAGGAGCAGATCAGAAAAAAGTTTTGAGTGAAAATTTGTTTGCTTAATCTGCAGGTTTCCTAATTGGATTCTACAATTGTTAGTAGTGTATGCTAACACAGAATGCTCTAGTAAGAAAATATATGAGGGATTAAGAAATGCAGCTTTTTACATAGGTCCAGTAGCTTGGTTACTGTTGTGAAGCCAAACTATTTATATTTGTCTACATTTGCAATACCAGAACAGTTTAGCTGCACGTTGCATCTGTTTTGTGCAATGAAAGTGGCCTCAGCCATGCCAAGAACAGAGCATTTTTCTGTGCTTTGTGCAAATCAATAATTCTGGCCAATACAAGTCCCAATTTGTGTATTTTATTTGCCTGTGGAAAATGCTGCAAGATAGTTATCAAAAGATGAAACAGAAAAAAAAAACAAGAGAAAAACAGAGCAGAGATGAAAGTCACAGCTTATGTCATGCAGCTTAAACTCAGAAAATGGTATAGTAAAACCATTATGCAAAATGCCTCCACACAATATGTCCAGCTGTTTTTGGGGTGGAAGGAATGGCAGCATAAAGTCGGACCAAGTTATTCCTTAATCCACAAAAAAGGTTTTATCAGAATGGACATCAAAACTGAGACACTGAAGGCCTCTAAAATAGAGCAGAGTACTGAAACCTCCGCTCCCTATCAGGAGGTGTAAGCAAGCAAGGAAGCATGCAACAGAACGCTTGGACTGACTGCACCTATCACTTAAAACACGGTTTAAGAGTTACATGGAACAGCATACAGCTTGGGCCCTTTATCTGAAATCTAAATGGTGTACTCACACTTGATGCATGTGCAGACCTCTGCTCATGCCCAAAGCCTTGCTATGGATTAACCACCTACAGCCTTCTCAACTGAGGTTTGCTCTGCAATACCAGGGTGCGGTAAGTCTCTGGTCCTCAGTAACCCCCACTCAAAAAGTGGCTCACTGTAGAGACTGATCCTGAAGTCAGGGTTATCAGCCCTATGCTACAGCAGACCTGAAGACAAGGTACAATCAAATCATGTCCACATTTAAACTCCCCCCAGGATAACAGCCAAGGCACAACCTTCTCACAAACCACTTCACAGAGTCCTAGACTAACAAGAGACTCTCAAACCCAGCTAGAAGTAGGAAAGGTTGCCACTGGAAGGGTCCAAGAAGGGTGAAGATAGATTTGATTGCTCAGACCTGGGCATGACTTCCAAGTGCTTGCAATGTCTGCCTGTGGATTTGAGGACCTTCCTGGCAGTCTTCGAAGCATCACCAGCCTTAGGCATAGGCCAACTAGGTGACTGCCTAGGGTGCCGCTGTAGCAGGGGCACTTTTCCAGTATTTATTTGGTGTAGGTAGACAAGTATGGGGGCACCTGGGTGTTGTGGGGGGGGTGCCATGGAGCCCCTTTTGCCTAGGGCACCAGCTGACCTAAGGCCACTGCTGCTTCAAAGACATTACTGCAGCCATCTTTGAAGTGAGCTATCAGCTTTCTCTTTCTTACTGCCTAACAGCAAACATGTTGTACCAATTCAATTATGCACAACTTGGAGTAAAACAGCCCATAAAAATCAGTATACGTCGTGGTTTATTACCTAACAGCCACATACTGGTATCTAGACACTGCAGTAAATGACTGCAAGAACAGCCATCTTTGTGTGAACAGAAAAAACTGGCAAGTTCTGGGAAGTGTGCAGTTTAACTACTGTATTACACCATGACATGGTGCTGCGGTAGTGTTGTCGCCTCACAGTAAGACACTGTCCGGTTCGATTCTCAGCTAGAGTGTCTTCTGCATGGAGACATGCGTGAATGGGCGTACCTTTGTTGAAGGTTGTGTGTCAGGGCTAGCAACTCGGCACATAAAAATCTATCTGCCAATCATTAGCGGACCGGAGTTCCACTGTGGCCACCCCTAACTGGAAAAAGCCGAAAGACACAACATGAACACCCCTGTGTACAAGAAACTGATAAAAAGCTGCAAAACCGAAGCTACAAGGACCCATCATGGGGCGTGGGGGCGGGGCTGATATTTCTTTACAGCACTATGACAGCCGAGGGGTTTACACTTGTCTTGGGTCTGGGTCCACAGCCGGCCTTAGGCATAGGCCAACTAGGCGGCCACCTAGGGCGCCAATCTAACAGGGGCGCTTTTCCAGTATTTATTTGCTGTAAGTAGACCAGGATGGGGGCACCGAGTGGTGTGGTGGGGGGGTGCCATGTAACCCTTTTGCCTAGGGCACCAGTTGACCTAAGGCCGCTCCTGTCTGGGTCAGTATTCAGCTACATGACAACAGTAACCTAACCTTCACACAAGATTTGAGAGTTACTGACAAAAGGCAAAAATCAATCAATGCTGACTAGAAACACTTACAGACTCTCCATAGATTTGTCTAAATGCTCAGATTACTGGGCCTTGCTTTCATGTTTTCAACAGTGTGAAGGACTTTATATAAACCACTCAGTGAAGGCAGACAGGGTGTTAAGTAGCAGATAATTGCTTTCTTAGACTAAGCACACAGTCTCAAAAGGTCCCTTTCATTACTCCAACTTCTTGAGCATTTTGAGTCTTTAGCTTCTTAGCTTTTATACGACTAGTCCTCATACTAAAATTTCATATGCATCTTTTGGGCCAGTCACTTAAGTACTTTTGAAATTATACTAGTATTAAATTTAACTGATTACCCCATTCCCTCTGAAATCTCCACTGTTAAAAAATCTGGTACAGAGAAAATAACATGCAACTGAACAAGCCAGTTAAACAAACAGTACAGCATGTAGCAGTTAAAGCCAGGTACAGTCCATGTACTTGTGCAGGATTCCTAACAATGCTTCCTGCAAAAAAAAATCCATTTCAGTTTCTACAAATTCAGCAGCACACAACCAACTGATCAACATTCCCTTGCTGTATCGTAAGCATGCAAAACCAAGTTATAATGGTACTTATGCTGGCATCAGATACAGCATACTGAAAATTTCAGTGCATTAACAAGAGCATCTTCTGTGTGGAGGCATACGGGAATGGGGCGTGCCTTCATTGAAGGTTGTGCATCAGGGCTGGTAACCCGGTACGTAAAAATCCACTACCAATCATTAGCGGACCGGAGTTCCGCTATGGTGACCCCTAACTGGGAAAAGCTGAAAGACACAAACAATCTTACCACACCAACAAATTCAGTTTTTCCTATACTGTTAACAGGACAATGCAATATGTAGAAGTTCTTTGCCAAGTGGTTACTATTCTTGGCCACTATATGACAACTGGGCAGATTCTTCTAAGAGATGTTAATTTAATGTATGGCTTCTATAAACAGTTATGCAGGCTGGAGAACTGAAAGCAGATGATTAACAGCCTTAATACCAGTGGCATATACATCCATTACTGAAGGTAGATTTCTTATAGGTTCATAGGTAGGTACTAGGCTATCGGCCCAAGGGCCTAAGTAAGCCTAGCCAACAAGGTTCCCTGGCTTATGCCACCCAAGAAAGTTATTTTCCTGTGCCTCGGTCGAGCAGAGCCACAGAAGTGAACCCCGGGACGTATTTCCTATTTCCCATCCACTCATCAAGATTTTTCTTGAAGAGTGCTAATGAAGAACTTTGCTTGACATAGATGGGTAGCTTGTTCCAGAGTATGGGAAGTCTCTGGGACAGGAATCTATCCTTCCAGCATGTCCTGTTTATTGTGGTGATAAGGTTTAGGTCCCTAGAGCGTGTAGCTCAGAGGGATTGGGATTTCTTTAGGTGTAGCATGTCCAACAGCTCTGGGTTTGACATAGCTTTATATGTTAGGCAGAGATCACCTTGGAGTAGGCAATATGCTACGAAGTAAAACTGGAGTTTTTTGAGACAGTCAGTGTGGGGCATCTGTTTGAGGCCAGTAATCCTCTTTATGAGGTACTTCTGTGGCCTTTCCACTGCTGCCAATGTCTTGTGAGGTACATTCCAAAAGGGGCATGGTACTCTATAACAGGTCAAATGAGTGTTGAGTAGAGGGGAACAAGTTTCCTGGATGAGAACCCTTTTGTGATGAGGTGTGCCACATAGAAGGATTTCCTGACTACTGTGGCAATGTGATTATCAAAGGAGAGACTACTGTCCACCTGGGTCCCAAGGTCTCTGATCACACATTCGGTGGTAAGTAGACGGCTGCCTATGTGGTAGTTCATGGGTACAGAGTTTTTACCAAAGAGGATGACAATGCACTTTTTGGCATTGAGCTTGAGGCCATGGCTCTGACACCAGGCATCTGTCTCAGTGAGGCCCTTCGGTTGGATGTCCACATCATTTGGGGACTCGACTATGGCTCCTAGTTTGCAGTCAATTGTGAATGTCTTTAGCCAGAGGCCTTCTGTGTTAGCCTGGCTAACAGGGAGGTCCCAGGACTGAACTCTGTGGTACTCCACTTGTCACTGGTTTCAAGTCAGATTTGGAGTCTGCAACTTTTACAGTGTGGGTTCTGTCAGTGAGATATTTGGCAACCCATTTTGTGATGTAGGGATTTATACCAAGTTTAGTCAGTTTAGCTATAATTCCAGAATGGGGGATAGTGCTGAAAGCCTTAGCATGGTCAAGACAGGCTGTGTGAACCGCCTTACCCTCGTCTAGAGCTTTGTTGACTGCCTCAAAGGAGTCAATCAGGTTCAGGAGGCATTATCTGACTTTCACAAACCCGAACTGAGTGGGGTCCAGAGTTTGGAGGTTATCAATGTCTTTGTTTATGAGATCCATGACAATATGTTCCATGGCCTTGCAGACCAGGCTCATCAGGCTAATAGGGCAATAGTTCCCGGGATTAGTGGTGACTCCCCCTTTGTGGAGTGGGATAACTGTTGCTGTGTGCCATTCAGTGGGCACAAAGCCTGATGTGAGTCTATGATTGAACATGGTGCTTAGGTGGGGAGCCAGTTCATTCTGAGGTTCATGTAAAATGCTGCCTGGGATGTTGTCCGGTCCCATGGATGCTGTGTTTTTGGCTTCACAGAGTGCAGCTTTTACCTGCATAGTTGTGATTACAGGAACTCTGCACTCTTCCTGTATAGGTATGGGCCCTTTAGGAGGTGAGAGGGGGGTAAAGTTAGCACTGAACCTATCTGCCAGGATGTTGGCAATATCAGTTGGTTCTGTAATTTTCATGCTGTTGTGCTGTAACTCAGAGCAGAACTGGGTGTTGCCATTGAGATTCTTGACATAGCTATAGAATGCTTTGTGGTTATCCTTAGAATCAGTGGTGATTTTGTTTTTGTAGCTAGCTTTGGAGGATCTTATAAGGGATCTCAGCTTCTTACTGAGGCTGACCAGGGAGCTCCTACACTCATGGGATTTTACTCACTTTTGCAACAGTTTCTTATTTCTGTTGTACAGTTTGTTTACGGCAGGGGACCACCAGATTGTCTCATTTTTTGGAGGATAGCATCTTGGTTCTGTTTGGGATAGCACGATCCATGCACTCGTGTAAGTGCTTATAGAGTGCATTTGAGTAGGATTCAGCAGTCGTAACTGTATTGTCCATCTGCATGGGTATCATGAAGTTCGCCACTTCTGTCTTAAGAAGCATGAAGTTGGCTTTGGAGAAATTTTTTACCGGGATTTACTTAATGGGGGGGGGGGGGGTGAGGACGAGATGTGGATATCTAGGGTGATTACTTTATGGTCAGATCGGACCAACGAGGAGTTGACTTCTGGTGTGGAACGCCGGTCACTCATGTTGGTAATGACTAGGTCTAGGATATTGTTGCCCCTGGTGGGGGTGTGGATAAGTTGATCCAAGGCATTGGAATTTATGAATTCCAGAAAGCGCTGAGTGAAGGAGTTGGTACATGAGTACTTTTCCCAGTTAATGGTGGGGTAGTTGAAATAACCCATTATTAGGATGTTTGGTTTAACCCTAATATTTTCCAGTATATCTGGAAAAGAGGAGTGGGAATCCTGAGGCATGGTGGGGGATCTGTAGCAAGCTACAATTTGGATTGCAGTTTTGCCCAGAGTTAGTTGCACTTGGATAACCTCAGATGCATTATGCTGAGCAACTAGCCTGGAGGTGTGGACATCCTTAATGAATATGGGCACACCTCCACCTTTGGTGTTCCAGTCGGGTTACACGGCCAAAAAGTGTGGTATGAATTATAGCCTGGTTGTGCAGGGAAGCTCTCTGAAGCCTTGAACCAGGTCTCAGTCACTGCACAGATATCAATGTTCTCCATTTTAAGGAGTGCCTCGAGTGAGTGCACTTTGAGATTTAGACTTCTAGCACTAGCACTGAGTAGCATTACCCTCAGTTTTTTCTTGCCTGTTCCTGTTATGGTGGTGAATTTGTCATGTTACTCCTTGAAGGCTTACTGTAGCCGAGGCACTAGAGTGTATCGAATAAACCTTTGGATTTTACTGGCTTTTGTTGTTCTTTGGTGAATTTGTCATTTGAACCTGATGTATTTACGGGTGAACGACAAGAACAAAGTAACTTAAATCACAAGACACAACTCTCCTAAACAGTCTGCCACTCAACCAAAGCCACAAAGGCAAAACAGCATGCTCAGCACACTTGTCATAGGTGACTCGATAGTGAGGCACACTGATGTGTCCCCCAAGAGGTTTTTCCTCCCAGATTCCTTAGCTATTACCCATAGTTACTTCATCCATGAGTCAATCTAAGCTCTGATCTCTTAGAGCTAAACAGCACACTATTTCAACTTTGTAAATATTGTAAATAGCTTCTTATTTTACATGAACACAAGTAAAGTGTTATCACTACTACTAATATGCATGTATGTTAAGGTGTTTCCCCAACCACAAGTGGCTTGCTCAAATGAAAACTTATTGTAAAATTCATTAATAATTCACATTGGTTCCTGCTGAATATGCCTAACACTGAATGTACATAAATTGTAACCTATACAATTGATTTCCTGCTGAATATGCAAGACACTGAAGGTACATAACTGTAACCTATTACTATACAATGTTTCTTGTATATTGCTATGTTATTTGTATTTGCTTGTTTTTGTATATTCTTTCTTTTTTGCATTTCTTTATCCTGGAGCTTTTTTCCCCGGGCCTCCACTGAAAATGGGTCTTCTGGACCCAGTGGACTTCCCCGGTAATCAAACTGGAAATAAATAAATAAACAAAATGTCCCACAAACTAGGTTAAATAAGGAGAAAGTAACAGTCAGCTGCCTGTCAGGTGCCATGATTTGCCATATAACACACGCACTCAAGTCCCTCAACAACAGGTACAAATATAACTCTGTACATGTGTGTGTGAATGACCTGAGACATACCTCCCTGGACTACATGAAAAGAGACTTGGAGGAGATCTCAGATTATGTAGCCCAGGTGGGTACAACCCTAGCCCTGAGCAGCATCCTACCATCACCCAGAATGATACCACAATACAAGCAGAAAATTATTGATTTCAACAATTGGCTAAGTTTCTGGTGTCTTTCTAAGGGGATCCAGTATCTGTCTGCCTGGGATGACATGACTGACAGACTTTGAAGCTTTGCCAGAGTTGGCCTGCATCTGTCACCCTGGGCTTCTGGATACTGGCCAAGGCTCTTGCCACCCCTATATTGCCTTTTTTAGGTGATGTTCCAAAGACCAAATTACCACCATAACAGCTGCAGACAAATGTTATCTGAGGGTCATGCTGCTCAACACTAGAAGTCTAAATCTCAGAATGCACTCACTCGAAGCACTCCTTAAAATGGAGAACACTGACATTTGTGCTGTAACAGAGACCTGGTTCAAGGCAGCAGAAAGCACCCCTGCACTACCAGTCTATAACTCATTCCACACCTTTTGGCCCCAGAGCTTGAACCAAAGCACCAAAGGTGGTGGTGCTTCCATATTCATAAAGGATGCGCGCACCTCCAGACTGGTAACCCAACACAATGCATCAGAGATGCTTCAGGTGCAGCTAACATTGGGTAAGACAGCGATTCAGCTTGTAACCTGTTATAGGTCCCCAACCATGTCCCAAGACACTCACTCCACATTCCTAAGCATCATGGAGAATATTAGGGTCCAACCTAAACACACTCATACTGGACGACTTCAACTACCCCTCCATTAACTGAGAAAACTACTCATGTACCAATATACTTGCCCAGCGTTTCCTGGAATTCATTAATTCCAATGCCCTGGACCAGCTCATTCTTAGCCCCTCTAGGGGTAGCAACATCCTTGATCTGGTCATTACTAACATGGACAACCGTTGCTCTACACCAATAGTCAACTCCTCCCTGGTTAGATCTGACCACAAACTAATCACCTTGGAAATCAACATACCTCCCTCCCTCCCACCCCCCCACCCCCCGCAAAGGTAACCACCATGAAAAACTTCTCCAAAGCTAACTTTGGGCACCTAAGAACAGAGGTGGTTAACTTTACAGCACCCATGCAAATGGAGATAGTTGCATGACTGCCAAATCATACACCAATGCACTGTAAGAACATGTACACAAATGTATGGATCTCAACATACCCAATAGAACCAAGACAATCTCCTCCAAAAAAAGGAAGCCAATCTGGTGGTCCCCTGCCATAAACAAACTCTACAACAAAAGGAGGAAACTGATGCGGAATAAGGTGAAGTCTCAAGACTGGAAAAACTCCCTTATCAGCCTCAACAAAAAGTTGAGATCCCTCATCAAATCCTCTAAAGCTAGCTATGAAAACAGAATTGCAGCAGATAGTAATGACAACCACGTGGCCTTCTATAGTTATGTAAAGAACCTACACAGCAATACCTAGATTTGCTCTGAACTGCTGCACAATGCTACCTCCTATACTGAGCTAACAGATATTGCCAATATACTGGCCAACAGATGCAGTGCCAACTCCCCACCCCCCCAAAGGACCAATCAGAATACCAGTAGACTGCCAGGCACCCAGTATTACTGCTGTACAGGTTAAAACAGCACTGTCCAAGGCCAAGAATACAGCTTCTATAGGACCTGACAATATCCCTGGCTGTGTTCTACATGAACTACAGAGTGAACTGGCACCTCACATGTGTGCCTTGTTCAATCACAGCCTCATCTCAGGCTTTGTCCCTATAGAATGGCGCAATGCTACAGTCATCCCTCTCCACAAAGGAGGAGCAACTACAGACCCTGGGAACTATCGCCCCATTAGCCTGACAAGTCTGATATGCAAAGCTATGGAATGCATCCTCATGAACCTAATAAACAAGGATATAGGGAATCTCCAAACTCTGGATCCCACACAGTGGTTTTGTGAAGGGTAGATCATGCCTGCTCAACTTGGTCGACTTCTTTCAGTCACCAGAGCTGTGGATGAAGGCAAGGTGGTTCATACAGCCTACCTTGATCTGGTCAAGGCCTTTAATACCATTCTCAAACAGCAATCACAGAAAGACTCACTAAGCTAGGCATCAACCCCTATATCACTAGGTGGGTTGCAAACTGGCTCACAAATAGAACCCACAGTGTGAAACTAGCTGACTCCAAGTCAGACTGCCGACCAGTCATGAGTGTAGTCCCACAGGGATCGGTCCTGGGTCCTCTCCTGTTTGGTATCTACTTCTCAGAAGTCCAGTCCAACACGAAGGGACTCTGTCTGACAAAGTTCGCAGATGACTGCAAGTTGGGAGCCATTATTAACTCCCCAAATGATGTTGATATACTACAAAAAGGCCTCACTAAGACCAACGACTGGTGTCAGAACCATGGCCTTAAGTTCACTGCCAAAAAATGTGTCATAATCCCCTTTGGGAAAAACCTAGTTCCTATGAATTACCACATCGATGGTAGTCCACTGAACACAGAAGGCGTTATAAGAGATCTGGGAATGGAGGTTGACAGCAACCTCTCTTTTAACCACCACATTGCCACTGTGATCAGAAAGTCCTTCTGTGTGGCACATCTCATTACTAAGGGTTTTGCATCCAGGAAGAAAGGGGTCATTGTCTCAGTCTACTCTTCCCTCATTAGGCCAATCATCGAGTACAATGCCCCATTTGGCATGTACCTCACTAGACACCTGCAACAACGGGATAGGCAGCAAAAGTACTTCACAAAGAGGATCCCAGGCCTTAAACACTTGTCCTATATGGACAGGCTCAAAAAACTCCAACTATTCTCTGTCTCATATCTCCTACTTAGAGGCGATCTCTGTTTGACTTATAAAGCCATGTCTGACCCATCTCTGTTAGAAATGCTCCATCTAAAGAAATCCCAATCCCTCCGCACCACACATTCCAGAGACCTCAACTTCATTACCACAATCAACGGAACATGCTGGAGGGACAGGTTCATAACCCAGAGACTGCCCATGCTATGGAACAGACTTCCCATACATGCCAAACAGAGCACCTCACTAGCCATCTTCAAGAGAAATCTTGATGAGTGGATGAAAAATAGAAAATTCACCCCGGGGATCACTCCAGTGGCTCTACTTGACAGAGGCACCAGAAACTAAGGTCGGGTGGCACGATGCCAGGGTAATCCTATGGGTTAGGCTTGTAAAGGCTCCGGGGCCATTAGCCTAGTACACACCTATGAACCTAAATGATTACAAATTTAAGTTATCAGAAAGCTAATGACTAGTAAGTAACAAGGACACCAAATGGGCAGATTAAAGGTATAGCTGTTTCACGTCAGGGCCAAGCAGTGAGCACTACCTGGATGCAACCTCTCCACAACTGCAGTATGAAGCTGCTGCCAAGAATCAAACCTAAGACAACCAAATGTGGCTGCTTAAATGCTCATGCCATTTCCTTCACTGACCATGTACAGTACTATTGTGAACCTTCAGCAAGTGCAGAAAGTACAGTTGTGTACACTTATAAATGTAGATGTTCGAGTGTATTCACTGTTACAGTCATTACATTTGGGTAATCTGCTGGCAGGTTGCCCTCAGTCGGCCTGAATATCAAAGTCCTGGGTCCTGCGTCGGTTGCGGTCTCCTCTTCCATGACGTCAGGTCGTCAGGGGTATAAAACATGCATCTGACGCCATTTTCTTTAGGTTTTTCTTTATTTTCCACACATTCAGAAATCAACATAATTTTCTGTTTCAATAACCCCATAACATGCTGTTGACATTTAAGCATATGAAACTGGCAGTTTAAGGCCCTAATTGCCAAGGTTGCAGACGTATAAACATTTTTTCCTCATCTATCCAGCACCCTGAAATCTCTATCAGATGGGGTAGGTTCATAGGTTAGTACTAGGCCAACTGCCCTTGTGAGCCATTTTAAGCCTAGCCAGTTATCCACCTTAACCATTAGGCCACCCTCCCAACCCCTGATTCTTAGCTGTTGAGGCCTTTACACCTTTGGGACCCTGTGAGATAGTTTCAGGGTCAGCAGCAAGATTTTTGAGTAAAAATTTGTGGGAGTCAGGAATCCTGTAATATCTGTCTGGCTTACTAGGAACCGGAGGTAGGGAATCTGGAGCCATGCTTGATTCTGAAAACACATCAACAATGTCTAATACAGGAGGTATGGCCAAAGGCCTATGCTGAGAAAGAAGGAAATCCCTAAGCCTATTTTTTGATTGAGAAATCCTGACTCTCCCAATGAAAATGTTCCTTCAAAGTATGCAAGGTTTCTCCAAATTAATAATCTTCAGGAGGAGATGCAGATGGGATGGATTCCTCTGCATCCAAATCCTCATAGGATGGTATAGAAAATTCTTGATCAGAAGAGGAGTCAGAAGAAATAGAAACCTGATCTGAAGATTCATAATCAGTGTCTTGCCTAGGCCTCTTATCGGGGGGGGGGGGGTTGGGAACCCCTTATCAAGGTAATTAAGTCTTCAGCCATTTTGATCATCAGTTGTTTGGGCATAGAGGGCTGAGCACGTGGCTCATGTGTCATTTATTTAGCCTTAGAAGTTGCTTTGGTCTTTGTTTTTGAAGCTGGCGGCAGTTTTATATAGAAATGCTGAGGCCTGAAAACACCCTCAGAAGTCGGTGACTGCTCAGCAGTTGTGGACTCCTCTGAGGGAGAGACATCTGCAGGAACAATATTCTGAGAATCTCGTGGCATGCCAGGCTCCACATGGGTCTCGGTAGAGGCCTGCGACTCTAAAGTAGCGGGTATCAGGGGCTGCGAAAGCTCCTCACTGAGTACCGGCGACTGGCTTAGGAGAAGCTTTGTCATCGGTTTTGGACCTCGACGGACTGTCTCTGTCCTTTTCTTTGCATTTTTTGTGAACTCTGGTAGTCAGATTGCTATCCAATGACATTTCAGGGTAATTAAATCTGGATCAAAAATATTTTGAAGCAAAGATATACCGACGCTCAAGGCACGTTATGATCTGGGCCTAGGCAAGGAGTACAGTACAAATGAAAATCCTTATGAGATATTTGCTTCCCAAAAGTAATGCAATTATTAACTTTTACTGACATCGGTAAGGAGAAAGAAAAAGTTTCCCCAACAGGGTACTTAGCTTTAATTAAAGACTTTGGTTCTGAAACTCGAATGTGAAAATTTCAGAAGTCTGCCGACCGGCACTTGCGAACTGCTTCTGCTTCGGACACCGCACGGCAAGAAAGACTAAAGAAAATTGCGTCGACTGCATGTTTTATACCCCTGACGACCTGACGTCATGGAAGAGGAGACAGCAACCGACGCAGGACCCAGGACTTTGATATTCAGGCCGACTGAGGGCAACCTGCCAGCAGATTACCCAAATGTAATGACTGCAACAGTGAAACACAAAGAACATCATGAGATGCGCTTTAGTGCAAAGGGAAGCAGAACTGTAGGCCTTTGTAGGCCCGGTGCACAAGGCATACATGGGGGTATCCCAAAGATGCACAGCATGGCTGCACTGTGCACTCCACACTTAATACACACCGATAGGTGTAAACATACATTTGGGAACTGGGAGCACACCGCACTATGCCCCATACAGTGATTTGCCTGTCCTGTAAACAGTGTGGGCAACACTACTAGCTTTATTACATACAAATAAAGCAATGCAATTCAGTAACTTAGATACCCTTTATTAGATATTTCTGCATACTGCTTATCTGCATATCATAAGCTTTATACTGACTAGTATTATAAAAAGTAAAAAAGCCATGCCATTTTACAGACCTGTTAAAACAGAAGTCAGTGGGATACAAATCAATACATAAAAGCAAAAGTCTGACAAAAAATATATGGGGATCATATTTGACAAATGCTGTACATTGCCCCTTGATAGTTCAAACCCCAACCTGTACTTCCCCTCTTAAGAATGGATGAATTTATGAATACCCATTCAATTATCCAGGTCCCATTTGAAGAAAGTTAGTGTATTACACTGCTTTGTCTGCAGCAGGAGATTATTCCAGAGGTGAGAGAGATGACGAGTTATGAATCTCTCTCCATCTTGATTTATTCACCTGCTGAAGTAGCTTTAAATCCTTTGTTCTGGTATCTGTGGGACTGTTCAACTTGTAGAGGTACTAACAGAGTCTCTGACTGCTTGAAATACAAGGAATAGGTCTTCACTGAGGAGCCTATAATGCTCAGAAATGAGGGACAGTGCTTCTTACCTCTTCTGGTAGATTACTGCGGTGGTGGTGCTGCGGTAGTGTTGTCACCTCACAGCAAGACGTTGTCCCATTCGATTCTCAGCTGGAGCGTCTTCTGTGTGGAGACATGTGTGAATGGGTGTACCTTCATTGAAGGTTGTGCATCAGGGCCGGCAACTCGGCACATAAAAATCTACTGCCAATCATTAGCAGACCGGAGTTCCGCTGTGGCAACCCGTAACTGGGAAAAACCAAAAGACACAACAACAATCTGGTGAGGGGCATCATGAAGTGGGTATCATATTCCATAACTGGTCGGATCAGTGCTGAATACCATGGGACAATAACATCTTTAGATCTGGATGATAGTCCCCTTACAATCAGTTGAACCAAGTAGATTTTCCTGTCAACTACTGCTACATGTTGATCAAAGGAGAGGGAATTATCAACCCAGGTCCCCAGATATCCAACTACATTTTCATTGTCGGTGCTATATACTGTGTGGATGGGTTGTCTGCCAAATACTACAATGCTGCATTTTTAGCACTTAATTTACCTCCATTTTTCAATATAACAGACAAAAGTGTAAGCTGTTAGGAGGCTTCTGTACCAGAGGAGGATTTTATATTTACTTTCACTTTGCAATCATCTGCAAACCTGGTTAGCCATAGGTTTTAGATTTTAGTTTGTAGGTCACAGAAGTAAATCCAGAGCAAAAGTAGTCCCATCAGTGAGCCTTGCAGGACACACCAGGTCACCTTCCTGTTCTCTGATGTTGCCCTGTCACCCACACTGTGTGGGCTTGGTCTTTTAGCAGTTTGCTGTCCAACTTACCACAAAGGGATCTATTCATGACTAACTATGCTAATGTCAAATGTCTTAGGAAAATCAAGGTAGACTGTATTTACAGTGTGACCGCTGTCAACAACTTGTTAGCTTTTTGAAGCAGTTTACTGGGTTCAGTGGGTAAAATCTACGTTTTACAAAACCAAATTACTGCAGATCTCACCAGTTAAGACTTTCAATATCTATGTTAAGTTTGTTATAATGTGCTCCATAGCCATACAAATAAGACTCCAAGTTGATGGGCTGATAGTCTCCAGGGTCAGTAGTATATCTACCATTATAAAGTTGCATCACCATTGCTGTATTTCAGGCTTCCAGGACTGGTTAAATACCTTATGAAGAAGAGGTTCAACCAGGACATGTTTAATACTACTTAAAAAAACATTTGGGTACGTTATCTGGTCTCATGGAAGTGATCTTAGTCCTACACATCAGATTCAGTACATGTTCTTTAGGAATGTTGACGAGGGGATCATAAGGCTTTGGATCATCATCTCAAGAATGACATTTTCACTACCTTTATTTGTCAGTATACTGGCAATGTCCACTGGGTCCTAGTAGGTTTTGCCATTTAGCACGAGTTCTGTATATTGTTGAGTGTTTCTTTGTTTTCTAATTTAAACAAAAAGAATTATGAATTGTTCTAGATGTCAAACTCCAACCTGAGCTGGTGGTCTGCCTTAGTGCAATTCTAACAGTCTTTTATAATTCTTAGTCAAACTCCTAACATTCTTCTTGACTTGGGGAAGGGGCTTTAGATTAGTTGTATACAAAGTTTCTTTTTGCATTTTATTGTAGATTTTAATTACATTGGTGGACCACCAAGGAGGCTTGCTTTTAAATCTCCCACTGTATTTGGATCTAGATGGGACTGTCAATTCTATATATTTATTTATGTTGGTATAAAACTCCTTTGCAAATCTATATGCTGAGGGAATGCCTGAGGTGATATTCTTATAAATGAATTTTGAAACTTCAGCTTAGAGTCTTGATATGTGTGGACTTAAAAATCTTTGAATTCCAATATATTGGCTTCAGGGGGTCTAGTACTTTGTGGAAAGGTTACTAGCTTACAGTAGGACTTAATCTAAGAGTGAGTAAAAAGTGGAGTTACATATGATGAAGCCACATCTGTAGGTACCAGGTTAAGAATATTTTGTCCTCTAATTGGTTCAGTAACAAACCGGTCCACTGAGTTTTTCTTTCTTCGATCTAAAAACTTATGTGCATATCCTACATTGGAGATGTAAGTAATGCAGTCAACTGGTGAGTAGTTAAAGTCTGCCAGAATGATGGAGTTCTTATTTATGGTAAGTTCATCTATGGTATTTAGGTACCAACATGAATTTCTGTAAAATGGACTATAAAAGTTAATAAACTGATGGTTGATTTTGTTTAGTGTGATTTGGAGGTCAACAAGTTCCATTTGAGGTGATATGGTCTCTGACAAATATAGACATATCACTACATTTATGGGAAGATAGTGAGGAATGGCCCGACCTAGCTGAGGGCCTGCAGTCTCAAGAAGGAGACCTGCTGGAATGCCCCAGATCTGATCTCCACGGTTTGAAGGGGGAGCCTTCAATAACGATCGGATCCGACAAAACATTCGGATCCAAGAGCCTGCTTGGATCCAAGGATGTAGAGGGTATCATGGTCAGTTCCGACGGGTAGGTTGGATCGGATCCGAGGACCTCTGAGGTTCCAAGATCTTTGATCCGACAAAGGACGCCAGGGCTCTCAGAGCAGAAGAGCCTGGATCCAAAGCTAGGGAGGCTGTTCTCAGAAACAGAGAACTGCAATCTAGAGCCTCGGCTTTTTGGAGGGAGACTCCCTCGAGGAGGAAGACTTCCTCTTGGGATCTGAGGGAGACTTGGAAGAAGAACCCAAAACCAAGGTACCCCCTTTGGCCAACCCTTTCAGCAGGACCTTATTCCTGCAATCCAGGAGAGCCCTGGGGTTGAATCTGGTACAAATGTCACATTCAACCTCCAGATGTGGCTCTCCCAGACAGTGCACACACTCCTTGTATGAGTCAGAATGCAGCATTTTCCAACTGCACGAGGAGCAGCTTTTAAAACCAGTGAGCTTTTTGGACACACACACAGACACCACCTGGACATTAGCACAACAAGGGGGGGTGGGGGGAACAAGGTACAGAAGGGGAAAAAAAGAAGGATAGAAGGCACCTAAGACCACGGAAAACAAGGGCAGGAACCCTGGAAGGACCTAGCAAAAACTACCCAAACACGTTACCGGGAGGGAAGGAAATTACAGAATAAGTTAAAAGGAGGTAGGAGACTAACAGAAAAAAGGAGAGAACCCCAAAGAAAGGACAAAGTACTTATATGATAAAAAAAACTTGATCTGCAGGAAGCATGTCTTGTTTCAAATCACAGCAAATGAGATCTGAGGGTTTTGGGTAGCAAGGGGTCTTGGGAAGGGGAGAAGTTTAGGCTCAGAAGCTGTCTTCTAGTTGCCGGCTCGGCTCTGATGTTGGATCTTAGACTCATCCATAATCAGTAATGACATGGATAGCATCAGATCACTACATTTACATTTACTGAATGTGCTGCTGGAAAAAACAAGACAGCTGATGCAAAAATCTTTTTTGAGTTCTCCCCTTTCTCCTGTGGTAGTGGATTTTCTTAAGCAGTAGCATATTTAAGAATTAGATCCCCCTGCATAGGGATGTGATCTGTCCCCATTTCAGAAACCTGGATCTAGTGATTCTGCTTTAGCAGACAACTACTGTACAGCATGTCATACAGACCCTTACCAAATGGATTTTTGTTGAATCAGTAAATTCAGAAATGTCAGTAACCTTTTCGCAGAAGGCCAGGCTCCCTTATAATCAACTCTCTATATGAAGGGCTTCCCCTTCAGTGACCTCCTTATATATTACAGCTGAGGGGATTAAGAAGGTTTGTGGTTTGTTAAGTCCCTCAGTGTTGTGTCGACACGGCCATCATTATGCCAGTCGCTGAATATAATGCCCCTTTGGCATGTATCTGTCCAGGCCAGTCGCTGAATATAATGCCCCTTTGGCATGTATCTGTCCAAGCCAGTCGCTGAATATAATGCCCCTTTGGCATGTATCTGTCCAGATACATGCAGCAACTGGGGCAACCAAATAGATACCTTACTTACAGGGTATGAGGCCTAAACAACATGTCCTACATGGACCAACTCAGTGCCGTGTCACTATACTCTGTATTCTACAGACTGTTAAGAGGTGACCTGTATCTGGCATGCAAGGCATGCTCTGACCCATTACTGATGAATTTACTGAGCATCAGCAGGTCAAATGGCATCAGAAATACTCAGTATAGGGATCTAAACCTCTTCTGAAACATTAACAGAATGGTTTGGAGGAACAGGCATATTTCACTGAGGATACCACTGCTGTGGAACAGACTCTCCATCCACATAAAACAAAGTTAAACCCTGTCCATTTTCAAGCGCAACTTACAACTATGGATGGGAAACAGAAAATTCACCCCAGGACTGCCCCCTGTACTACTAATGGACAGCTGCAGTTCCTAAATGCTTGATCCCATGCATGGGTCCCCTCAAATTATGCAAGGAATGATCTCAGTTATTATCATTAGGAGTAATATATATAAATATCAACCATGGGATAGGTAAGGCCAATCTATAACCAAATGGGATAGGTTAATTTTGAGCACAAAAAAGGAAATTGGCTAGCCTTCAAATGGCCTGCAAGGGCAGCTAGCCTAGTACTTGCGTATGAACCTATAAAAAATAAAGGGCTCACCTCCTTAAACAAGCAGCTTTTAGTGTCTTCATATTTCTCTACATAATGATATGCTGATATCCCTGTAGCATAAGCCATCAGAGTCATTATGGCTACATCTTATCCAAAAGGCTCTGCTAAGCATAATTCCATTTTTCCAATCATGTTTTGACATTGTAAACTGCTCACTCGATGTAATCTTTAGCATATTCTTGCTTCTGTAAATATGTATATGATTTTGGAAATCCCTTGTATCTGTAAATATGTTTTGTTCATTTCTTACGTGATCCTCTTTACCAGGTTGTGCCTGCAAATGGGCCTTTAAGATCACTGCACTACCCTGGCAAACAAATGTATTCCATTCTTTCCCATCAGTGATCTTATATTCAATGTAGCGATCCTTAGTTCAGGTTTGGCAGAATGGTTTTGTGTCCAGCTTTCGCTACCAGTTGTCTCAGGTAATCCAGTCTGAGCAAATGGACAGCAGTTGGATAGCAGTTTATTGCCTTTCTTATGATGATAAATAACACAATTCTCACAGGCTGTGAAAGAATTCTAGAGAAAGACAAAAGAGGATTACCAAAGAAAGCCATCATTGATGTCCTATGCAGATTTACTGATAGGGGCACAGAATGGATGACAACAGTAGAAGTGCTGATACAAGATAAAGATTAAACTAGGTAGCATCATCTTCAAAGGGTTCAGAGATGACTAAAACATAGGGGTACACTGAACTTTGCAAGAGTAAGTTTAATAAATCTGATGCTATTGAAAGAATGGAAAAATCTGATGCAAGAAGTTATGCTATGATATGGACAGCATTTCAGTTACCATATAAATGGAAATATGTGTGATATAAAACATGCTCATAACAGGAAAAATACCTTAAACGAGATGCATTTCCTTCAGAACTAGAAAAACCTATTCAAAATATTTTAAATTTCTAAGAACAAAGCTGAACCCTATTCAAAGAGTGTAAAGGTAAGAGTTTAATAAATCTACTTGTTCATCTGGCATCACAATGGAAGTGGGTTTACCCAGGTTCAAGTCCCATCAGTAATTAATGTTGTCACTAAAAAATGATAATGTATTTAAGTAGGCAGAACTATGTGCCCTATATCATATGGCAAGTAGCTGCAGCTGCTTTTTGAAGAGAATAACGACTGCTAGATACCATACAAGGCCACTACAATTTTGTAACAAAGCCTCAAGACTTAATTCTTTGTGGCACCTGTAGTCATTTTTTCTATGTCTGCATCAAACAGCAAAACACTTGAAGACATGCTGAGGCATGCACACACTTCTCAAACACATATTTGTTAAGAGCTGCAATGTCAAATGTTATTTTATGCTAAACATGCCCCGGGATTCATGAAGCTCAGCGCAAGGCCGGCGGAAGGCTTGCGCCATCCGTGCGGCATATATATAGAGTAGTCGCACCATATGCATATTAATGAAGGTGTGCAGCCACCACAGCCACGTGCATAGGAAACGTGCGCAAGTGCATGGGGCGTAACAAAGTTGCGCATGGAGGAGTGTCAATGTTGGCTGTCGATGAGCAACCTAAACTGCTGAATATTATATTCCGCCTGCAATAGTAATCGCACCTATCAGTGTCCGTGGATACTGAAACGTATGCAATATAGTCCCTGTGAACAGAAAATGAAGAATCAAACACAAATGCATGGTAGGGAATAACGGGTCCCTACCCCTGAACAAATGACATGAAAACTGTGTGCCCGTAGTCCAATGTAGTGTTGATAGCTATACCATGTGGAAGTGAAACGTATCATATGTTAGCGCGCCGCCAGTAGGTACGTCCAGGCCAATGGAGAGGGTCACCAGCTGACCCATAATGTGAGGGCGGGAACATAGCTGTGCAGATGTGTCCATAACAAAATACACGAGGAGAAATGTAGATATATGTAGTGACCGTATGTCTGAATCATATCCCACAAGGCATGTAATAGTCCATACAAAAGGTATGTCTGTATTTCACATACCAAATGTGATAGGAAATAGCATATGCATGTAAACGAAACAGAAGGAGCATATAAACAGCTATAACAATACGGACACATGTAGGTCGAAAGGAACAGTATGATCTGTACCATCTACTAAGATTACCACCTGTCCCACTTTGCGAGCGACAGTCCATCTGTGGGCAGATGTGTCCTGACACAAACATGTAAAAATGGCAAATGTCCAGAGAATATAGGACATAATTATTCCGCAGACATCATGTAATAGTTGCATTAAACATATTTCACTGAACGTATATTACATAAATGTCATAAAAAACAGAATAAGACAACGAAATGCTACAAGAATAAGCTTAGATATAGGCAAGAATTGTAAGTTCTATCTGCAGAACTGACCATGGGTATGTGTCGGCCTGTAAAATATGCTGTGTTCACCACAAATGTCACACTATGGCCAATTGAAAAGTTGGAAACACAACCGTCAACTGTGGGGAGGCATTGTCCACAACAGTCTGACATGTGTAAGGAATAGCTTGGACATAGGAAAAGGTGCCATCCTACCAATGAGTACAACAAGCTGGCAAAATCCGGAAGTCAGCTGCATAATCCGAATATGTATGTGACACAGTCGAACGGGTAGTACCCGGATATACCAACCAAGTAATGAAAGTGAAGTATGGGCGTGTACCTATGTGCGTGAGGTATAGCATGTGGAAAGCAAACATGGCAGGGTAGTCCACACAACCATAAAGGTACCCGACACATGTAGGGTAGTCAATGTGTAACTCTGGCCGTGTCATGGGCCAACAACCACAGTAGTGCTCTATGGGGTGTGATGAATTTGCGTGCGAGGGGTGGGTGGTTAATGGTAAAATCCTCAAAGGTGATACTGTGTCGTATGCAGAAAAGGTGAACCGGAGGTGTACGAGGGGGCAGCAGGTGAAGTGGAAAGAAACACAACCACATGTAGAAACAGCTGCAAGACAAGCAGACAGGCCATAGTGTAGAAACAAATGTATAGATACGTCACCGTCACATACCCACAGATGTGTCCTGATGGAACTGGCCATAACAAACGCAACACACGTGGATGCATAATGGCCTACCCAGCATACCCTCCACACCACACAACCTGCCTCCATACCAGAACGTCCACCAAATCCAGCCGTACTTGGTCCACTGGTTTGTTGCAGACACAGCTACACACAATGACCCCTACACATATGTAGTAAGTATTGTCACCCTAGGCAGTGTCAGGATTGCAAACCATGTATCCCCTGCATGTAAAACCCCCTGCACATTTTCATAAAGCCACAAATATCTTCATTTTCTGACTTGTTTTGGTCTTGTCCAATTTTTGGGATATCCCTCATGGGATAACCAACCTGTGTAAATAGTAGAATGGGTATGACGACATGATGTCCAATCCTGTAGATATCTGGACACAAGTCAGAACGTGCAGTGGAGGTCCATGACACTGTCCAGCCCTAAGTGGGCATGCATAACCTACTACCCAGGATAAAACACCTTCCCGTGACGTTCGTGTCCAGACACGAATAGGAGGGAGAATATAATGCACACATTTGCATAGTGGCAAACGGCATGAGGGTGAGGAAGACACTGATGTAAACAGGTCAACCCTGATCAAGTGTGAGGGACACTGACTGTGTGCAGGTGTGACCAACCATACCTGTCAACCTGTGTGAGCAAGATATCTGGACAGAACTGTGAATACAAGTGAGACAAAGGTTCAAAAACAGGGACAATCTGTAAAGATAGCTCTTAGAAACATAGACATATGATAGAATAACAGTTTGCACATTGGCAATAATGTCCGGAGTATGAAGTCTGAAACCCAACTGTCTGTCAGCACGTTCTGACTGCAGTCTTTAATGCTGAGCTATTGCTGTGCCAGAACACAACAGCATATTACAGAGGTCTGTACCCTACCACTCAACTATGCAGATATTCGCAGAATGACTATGGTTACCACCTGTCCCACTTTGCGAGTAACAGTTCTTCTGTAGGCAGTTGTGTCCTGTGAAAAAAATCAAGACATAGCAAATGTCCTGAGATTTTAGGACAAAGTTATTTCCTAAGTGTCTTTAATAGTTGCATAAAACAGTTATTTTATATATGAAACTTATATATGTTATGTGAAGTAGCATAAGCAATTCAAATGTTACTAGAATAAGCTATTATTTGTGCAAAAAAGGTTAAGTTCTGTACTATGCACGGCTGTAGGTATGTTTTGTCCTGGAAAATCTGACATTTCTACAGAACATGTTCCACTTTGGGCATTTGAAAAGGTGGCAACCCTAAGAATGACCAGAGGTTTGCCTCAAATTGTTGTTGTGTGCCTCTGACAATCTGCACCAGTGTGGTAAATAGCTGAGGATTGACGTCACTAAATAATGAGAAATATCCTGAGTTTAAGACTCCACATCCTTCAGAAAAGTCATGCTAATGCAAAACCTAGTATTCTATCAACGTTCTAAGCTTGTAAGAACAATCATTAAAATGTGTCCCCAATTGTCCCCCCCATCGTGTAGGTTTTGCACAGTTTTGGTGCTCTAAGAGGTTGAGAGGTATGGTCCGTACATATTTACAGTAACAACCCTTCACATTTGTGTAATGTACAACTGCATAACTGTAGTCACCTCATGTCCAAAATAATAATCCTCGTATGACTGTATACAGGTAACAGTCAAATGTGAATGGGAACACCCCTCACCGTGGAGTATGGACTGTAACAACCCCACCCATAATATGTATTGCCAACAGAATAAGCTGCTGACAGGTGCCCAAACACCTGTGTCTATAAACACAGGTAAAACTTCATAATAGGGAGAAACTCCCTGTCCATATGCTTCATCTGACATTTGAACTCGGCCAGGGAAGTTCCGTTCACCAGGTGGACAAGCCTAAACCCAGATCACTACATGAACACTCTGACAATCAAAGACCTGTATGTGCCTGGACTATATGCCTTGGTGTTCTGCATATCCTCGGAGTGATTAACAATGCAGCTGGGGTCCACAGCAGTAGGCAATAGGGAATGTGTAATATGTAGTACCGCATTTTTCCCAGCAGGAGAATGGATGCCTGTGTTGTAGGTGAAGCGTTGAGGCGTATGTTGATGTAGCTAAGTACTATGGGTGTGCATATCAATGAGGGAGAACACCAACAGAATAGTGGTTCAGGCATCTGGCCAACGTGAATGCAGTCCCGGTTGACCTACGACCACTGCACATATAACTTGAAAGTGTAATGAATGTGTTCGTGCTGTACGCACATTTAAATACGTAAAGGTGAACGTGTGTTTCGCAGCAGTCCGTAAACCAGAATACAGATATGTAAATGTTACGGTCAGAATTATGAAAGTTCACATAAGCACAAATATCTATGAAACATATGTAACCCACAATAAGGATATGCAAGTGCGCCTGCACGTGTGTAATCTGCTCACAGCATAGCAAATGAATGCTGTTTTCCCCACGTTCTATGTACATGACTCATACCTGTTAACCCCGTAAAGTACGAAACCGGACAAAGCCATGAAAACAACTGGTACAAATAGGGACAATCCCCAGATATTGCCCTAACAAACATAGAAAGTGGATAGAATAACAGGTGTGTCACTAGCATGGATTCTCTAAAGGGTATAAAGTCGTAACCTGAAATGTTTGTCCTTATTTACCAATGTCAATCTTTAATGATATGCCACTAAATTGCCAGATAGACACAAGGTTATGAAAAACAGACCAAAGATAAGAGGCAAACAGCTGTACATGCAGCGAAAATCTGTACAGTTGAAAGGTATGATATGGATATATATATATATATATATATATATATATATATATATATATATATATATATATATATACATACACATATATCCACAGACATAAACCAAAGCAAATTATGAAATAAGGAATGTACAGACATATGTACATATGTACATATATATATATATATATATATATATATATATATATATATATATACACACACACACACACGATACATGAATAGATATATACACAACAAACATATGTCCCTGTACATATAACACATGTACATAAATAAGTCACGGTATAGCTATTATGGATAGACAGACAGACATGCATGAAAGGAGAATACACTGCTGCTTTCCAAACCATTGCCCGGAAAGTACCAGTGTGACAGGGCCTGCAAGTTTTACATGTTAAACATGAATATAGGTGTCCTTTGCAGGACCCCAAAAATTGATCCCGTACGAAGTGCGAACCGTCACTGATGCAAAAGACGTCGCAACTGTAACTACGATATAGCTGTACATGCAACAGTAGCAGGCGCAAGGGTAATAACACATGGGTCGATAGAATGTATGATGTATGACCTGATATCCGGAGAGTGGGGAGTGCTCAGAAGTGTCCTCACACTTTATTATTGCTCACATTAAACATGTCTAATGGGTACTGTGGAGGGGTGTCAGGTATGGGAATCATGGGTATGCAGAAATGGGCCTAGGTGTTGGTTGGCACAGATCTATTAGGTACGCCCCATGGGAGTGATCAATATACCTATGTGGGTATAGCACACGCCTATATTCTCCAAAAAGGTGCAACCCATCTACTGGATATCGTGTAAACCATTGGGGGAAGACGTAGGGACCTATATCAGTGTCATGTAGGCGATTACCATGGATGGACATGCGTACGACCAAGATGGTAACCATACCTGTCAAACTGTCAGAATAAGACAGCTGGACTAAGGCATAGTACATGAAATACAAATAGGGACTATATTAAATATACCCCAGACAAAGTCAGAACGTTGATAGAATAATGGCGTAGTCAGGAATATGAATGTTATGAGAGTTAGTAATCATGAAATAGAAATGTCAGTCATTATTACCTAACCGCACAGTCCGTCATGCCTTGCCAGCAATCTACCAGAAAGGCATATTATTATGACAAATGTAACAGAATCATAGGTCAAACCTCAGGGCATTTACCCATAATGTGTACAGGTGAGAGGTATGAAGGTAACCCGTCCTAAATAAATGTACAGAACTAGTGATACTAGGTGGATAGGTGAGAAGAAAGACGTCAGGACAAATGACAAAACATGTACAAGTCAAAAGCATGTATTTCCACAAATGTGAATGACAACGTATGCCCTGTGAAAGTCAATGTGGAAGGTTAATAGACTCAAAAGACATGTGTCCCTCAGGGTATCATGCAGTGTCACTGATACAGTGTCCAGTCCCCCATACTCGTACGTGAGCTCTGCCACTGACGGAAAGCGCAAATACTGGCGCACACATAAGGTACATGATAGAATAATTAGTGTGGATAAGCACCTGTTGGCCTGTGTGAGGAATATAACCCTCTGGGTGGGTGTGTCCTGCAATAGGAATGTAATGGCATCTGGCCTGTGATGGCGCCATATATTGTGTGTATTGGTGTAAGAAAATTGATATCCTGTATCAGAAACATACCTCGCAACTGTACAGAGTCTCGCAGAATGTGCAGATGTATGCCTCATATGTTTGGTGTGTTCCTCTTACAATCTGTACCTGTCTGGCAAATACCTGAGAACTGACGTCATTAAATAATGACAAACATTTGAGTTTAGGACCCCAAATTCCTCAGAGAAGTCATACTAATGCAAAACCTATTATACTGTCAACTATCTACATTTGTAAGAGCAATATTTAAAATCTTTCCCTATTTGTCCCCCCATCATGTTAGGCATACAGATGTTTTGCTCTAGGAGGTTGAGAGGTATGATCAGAAACAGATACATGTCTGAGGAAACAGCATTATCGACCGCAAGATAACTCAGAAGGTATGAAAAGCGCTGCAGTAGGAAGTTCAATATTGGCCGCAGGTATGTGCTGACATGTCAAATGACACAGCAGTCTACATGAAGTACCTATAGGGCTGTCACCTTTACCAATGATGACAGTGGGACATACCCACAGCCATGCATACACCACAAAGAGACATAGCACACAGCAAAGCCTAGGCCATGATACACGAAGCCTCTGGCGTGTATGGATTGAGTGAGAGTACAGTCAGGAAAGATGACTGCCAGGCTATTCAGCAAACACCCGTAGGGGCATGCAAGACTGCCTGTAACATGAACATTGCACGGACAATGTTGGGATTTGCAACATACCCCATTTGTATGTGAAAGCTATGCAAATGATGCAATTACACTATACATGAAACAGTAAGCTGTCCGTGCAAGAGCAGAGTTATGTGCAGAAATGTACCCGGATGTTAGGCTC
>NC_056731.1:147348002-147363002 GCF_019279795.1 Protopterus annectens
CAAAGGAATAGTGCAGCATTTTAAAGCAAATTTGATGGGTACATTTTTTACTAGCCTGTTCCATTGCTCTTTTTAGGAGAGCCACTGCAATGATAAGATGAGTCATGCATGAGAGTCTAAGACCAGAAAGGCACACTTCCTTAGAGGCTTGGGAATGCGGTTATGCTTTTTTTGGGGAACTTAGACTATCATGTCAGGATTATGTTAATATTTTCAAAGGAGGCAGCACCCAGAAATATTGAATGGAACTGCAGGCTCTCCAACTTCCTTTATTGATATAGCATGGGGTAATTGTATCATCTCCCATGCATCAACTACAAATACTTCAAAACTTGGGGTCATTTGCTGAGATGTGGGGGAGAGAGGGAAGCTTCCCAGCAGACATATTCCACAAGAGTCTCCAATGAGTTGTAGATGCTACAGTTATCAGAGTTTTTCTGGGAATGTGGAGTCAGCAGGGAATAGAACCATCTCTGGGAGGTGCCCATGTAGGAGCCTCCAGTTCAGATGTTGTCTCTCTTTGCTCTGCTGGACACTAGAGGGGTTAAAAAAACAAGGTTAAACAGCAAGCTGGTTAGTTATTAGGCATGCTATCGCCAGGTGGAGGGCAGAAGGTGGAACACTGTATCAAGGGAAACCACTACACAGATATTGCCTGAGTCAGTCCCAAAGGGATTTCCAGAAAGTACATACATACCAGACTGTGCCTAGTAGGTGGCACACATTGCCAAAAGGGGTCATGGGTCAATCTTGGATTAGAGACCCTTAGCATCTCCATCTAGAGTACCATCAGCAGTGAGACAGAAAAGAAAAAGAGAGAGGACAGAGTAACAGAGCAGAGAGTGCTTCCTATGATGTTCTGCCATTATAATTAATATTCTGCAAAACAAACTACTAATGTCACAGCAAACTGACAAAAAAAGAAAAAAAACGTAGCATATATTTTTTACTCTACTTGGAAGCTTTTCTCCCAGGCCTCATTTGAAAATGGGCTTCGGCTCAGGGCTATCCTCATCAACAAAACTGGAAATAAATATCTAATGGCAGTTTGTGTAAGCTTCAGGGGTACAGTCCCAAGTGGCCTTGCAGAAGCCCTTATAAGAAAACCTACTGCTGCAGCTGCTGAGGCCTGCTTCACAGATTAAGATGACATGAGAAAGCATAAGATTTGAGTTCCCACTGATCTACAATCATGCCCATTCCACCACCTGATGAGACTGCACATCGTACTGAAAGCAACCACAGAAAAAAAAACGGCACCCCAGGCCCTTACAAGGTGGTGCTCGTACAAATGGCTCAGCTGCTGCTGCAGCTGCTGAGGCCTGCTTCACAGATTAAGATGACATCTGAAAGCATAAGATTTGAGTTCCCACTGATCTACAATCATGCCCATTCCACCACCTGATGAGACTGCACATCGTACTAAAAGCAACTACAGAAAAAAAAAAAAACGGCACCCCAGGCCCTTACAGGGTGGTGCTCGTACAAATGGCTCAGGGCAATGTACTACATGAAATGCTGGCAAAGACGGCAGTAGTACAATTTGGGCAAAACTGTGTACATTTCAGGGTAATAATTACAAAGCTACATTATTATGGTACATTAAAAAGACTACTGTCCATGTGAAGCTTGCTATACTATATTTTTTTAAATTTTTGTAAAATTAAGTGCAGTGAAAAGAATGAAATGAAATTTACCAACCATTCAGTACAAGGAACCAGGCCAGCCATTTCTGATGTTGGCACTAAAGGATTGTAAGTTTAACAAAAGAAGGCAGAAATAACTGAACTATGGATGAGAAATGACCTTCCAGTGCAAAGCCTGCAATTTATCCTTTATGCAGAAGTTCACTGAGAAAACTAAACGGTGTAACTGCAAAGCCCGAAATAAGCAAATCTGACAGTCAGAACTACTCCAAGGGTATACAGTGACAGCATTTACAATCTAATGAGTACTGAATAATATAGACAACTATTGAGGTTGTGCTCAAGGAGAGTCATTCATTTGATATGAACAGAGAGGTTTGAGTATGGCAGGATGTGCCAGGAGAAAGCTGTGGAGTAGTCAAAGGACCCCAAAATATTGAAAAGTAGGCATTCAACTTGAGTACCCAAAAAATACAACCTGAACAATAATACAAGGCAAAGAATTAAAATACTTAAAGTACAAGTATTGCTGCAATTAACAGAAGAGTCAACCCTGCAAGAAATAGGCCATACAGGGAAAACATGTATGTAAAAATAAATAAGTGACAGACAACAGAGTTCAAAACAGAACATTTTCCATGGACATAATGGTAAGCCAGATACAAGCGCTGACCATATGGACTGGAATCTAATCAGAATGCCACCAGTTTTTACAATGGAACTTTCCTGGAGTTCTACAAAGTGTATACAGTACTGGGACTTGACAACCAAAGTAACAAAGGTGAAAAACAGAAACATACCCAAGTATAAATGGGACATTCATAAAGCACATCAAGCATATCAATTTCCCAAAAACACATTTAAACATGGGAAAACTGCATGGCATTAAGGCAGGAAATTAAACTAAATGTAATTCCTAAATTTACATGAAATCCTGAAACCAAACTCTAGGAACAAAGGTGCTTAAGCTTTTACTGTAAGACAAGAACAGTAATGTATGTGTATCTTACTCCAGAAATAGCAACCCGTGAGAAACAGCTGTGTTACTGGAGTGCTACTGTTGTAGAAATGGCCAAAAAACAACAGTCAAGGTAGAGTGAAGCATGCAACTAGAATGACTAATACCTTGGACTACAAGAGCCACAAAAGGCACATGGCAGGCTTAAACTGAAAAACTGTAACCGTGAGGCAATCATGTCATGAGGTATCTGCTTGACATGAAGAAATCTACTAAACATATCTCATCTGCCAGATCAACTCGCAACTGATAAGGGTCTTCATTTTGGTGGCAGTCTCCTAGCAGAAGTTCAGGAGAAAGTGCCAGAAGGAAACGGACTCAAATACAAACACTAGATAGCGTGAGTAGGGAAGCAGTACCAGTATCCACAGGAGCCTGATGATCACAAATAGTCCTGGACTAAGTGGCCAATATCAACTGAGTGAAACAGAAATAAAGCCAATAATTCCAGAACTACAGGGGCAGGCTCTTGAAGTCCTGATAATGTAGGCCTTGGAAGACTTACTGTGTGCAGCATTAGCTCTCTTACAGATTTTTCCTGACTTCAGAAAGTTCTTTCAGTGCAATCCCGTTCTTTCAATTCCAGTAAACAACAGAATCAATTTGACTGACTATCATTGGTAATGTGCTCCAGTACTTACAGAGCTCTTTGAAATCACTTCCAAATAAGACGTTTTACCAGCAGAACTATTATCAAAATGATCGTCCATGATGATGTCCATCCTCAATAGCAGGATTTAATCCCAGCAGGCATCAAGACCATTTTTTAAGGCTAAGTACCTCTCCCATAAGCCTCTCTACATATATTTAGTGAGCCAAAGAGTCCCTATTAGATGAGATAAACCATCTATGCATCCTAGCCAAGTGGATGACAATCAAATCAAATCTTGAGGAAGGGAGTTGGAAGTCTATAAAAACAAATGAAAGTTATGTACTGTTACACCTCTACAATAGCAGATCAACTTCCATAACAGAACAGGCAGGAATTAAGAATGCTCAGAAGTGAAATCTTCCTAGGCTGCCACATTCCTTCCCTTATCCCATTATGTGCAGCGGTACCAAGCCTCTCCAAATTTTTTAGTGTGATGTGCAAAGCTGATGGAAAATTTAGAGACAAAAAGACTTTACAATCATTGATGCTAGATGTAGAAAACAGGTAGGTATGTTAGAGCACAAACTTGCTCTAGCAGACTAGTTGTAGTCAACATAAAATTTTTATATCCGGTAAAAGGACTATCCTCTGCAAGAGCAAGGCAGACTCCCAAGCAAAATTCTCCAAGGTGTCCTTGTGGGAAATAAAGATAAGTTTAACAGATGATCCCCAAAGGAAGATTTAGATGTCACATCCAGGTTATGCCTCCATGTGATGGTAGAGGACAGGTACCCACTACTTAGATATCAAGTGCTACATTACTGAAAAATGTGGACATAGCAACTGCTGCAGCCAAATAAGACTTTGCTACTTAATGCAGAAACATCACAGCAGAATTGACAAGTCAGGTGGCAATCTTGCTAAGAAAAATAGAAATCTTTCTGACCCAGCCCTCTTGGAAAAGGAAACTAGCTGTAGGAAAGGTTTGTCTTCAACATAAAATCTCAACTGAGTGTGCACATCCATACACTGAAGATCTTAATACAATGGGGGGTTAAGAGGGAGAAACAGGAAAACTAGTTAAGCTTAGTTCAAATATCATGGAAAATTTCTAGCATAGTCTCCAAAATACTGCATATTGTGGACAGAAGATCTGTATGTCAAATCCACCTGGTAAAAGTAAAAGCCATGAGAAGTTTTCCAAGAGGTATCACTAATTTGATCAAAGGGAGAAATATGACAGTTTCTCCAACACAATATAAACAGCATGGTATTGTAGCATCCTGAGGAAGAACTATATAAAAAAATAATAGCCAAAAGAGTCAGCTTAAGGCATCAGCTTGAAGGTAAGGAACAGAATATTTACTCATATTGAGTTTGCATACTGAACTAAACCTCATACATAAATGCTTTAGTAATACCACTGCTAGGCATACCTATGTTTTACTCCGTCAAAAGACCTGCTGAACAGTCACATGTTGAAGGACTCTAGATCATGACTAAGAACATGCATTTCAAAAAAGCTTTACAAAGCTCTAATATCAGATGTGGCCTAAATACATGTTGTAATCGCTTCTATGTATAAACAGCTTAGCCCAGAATTAAAATCCTAAGGAAAAGCACTCCAAGATGGCAAAATGGGGGTGAGATTAAAAAAAGATGTAATCCCTTTCCTAATGAATGATGGGGACTACCCATCTTTTTACAAGCTTTTATTTTTTGGGGAAGTAAACACCAACACTTATTGGCTACTTCCAGAATTAAACAGGCTACATGGTTAACATAAGGAAGAGTGTAGTAAAGTTGCCAAAAGGATGGGTTAGTAGTGGCTGAGCAGTTTCAAGGACTTCTCCAGAAGGGGCCAATACAAGATGCACCAATCTGTATAGTTTGACTTTTGATGGGCTCAGTGGAACATGGTGATTTTTAGTGGTCATTTCTGGACCACTGGCTAGGACACTCCTCCAATGAATGGACTGCCCATTGTACTAACTGGAGAAAGACGTAGCAGCAAGTTTGCACTACTTCTGGGGCAATTTTCAAAGCCACAATTTGGCCATGTGTATACCTGAGATAACGAGTAACAGCCAGAAACGTCTGCATCAGACCATCTCAAAAAATATGGCTTGTTATTAGAAAGAAGTCTGAAAGACCCATTCCCACACTTCACAGCTTCAACACAAAGTACGGGAAATTTCACCCCCCCTTCCCCCCATGCAGATGGAATGGATAGCAATCATGCCTTAAGTAATGGAGCTCTAAACACTTGAGAGTAAAATGGGATACTCAGCCTCCCTACCCTCCAAAGTGCTGCTCCTGTATTTGTCAACATGCAAGCTACACGAATCACCATGCTAGAAAAAAAAAAGAAAAGCTAAATTCTAAACTCGTACGCATTTTAGGCCCCATCACTGCATAGTACGAAAACAATCAAATTGGTAGAACTGACTCACTATCTAATATTCACACAACTAGTCAGTTTGCTGTCTAATTTTCCATCCTGAAAATGATCAAACACTAAAAAATATTATTTAGTCTTACTTCCCATGTAGGCCTACTTGTTTTACTGATAAATTCTTACTGCACAAAATTAAAGTCAAACATTACTGCATGTGATTCACTGTATTCCTGTCACATTTCTAAAGTTTGGAGTTACATTCCCTTCTCCTTCAGACTAACAACCTGAATTCCTTCAAACTACTACAAAAACTAAAGGTCTCATGGCTGTGCTTATGCACCACACCTGACTAATCCCCTTAAACTATCCTTATCCCGTCTCTCCCATCCTGCTCTAAACTGACTACTTGGCCAATAATCTACCATCCTTTCCTGTGCTATTATGTCTGCATAGCCACACACACTATACCATACACTCTCATCAACTTTACATTGTTATGAATGTTCACTTTAACACTGTCCTACTATTATATATTAGTACGTGTCTAAACCTTGTTTAAACACTCATTCTGGTTTAACTTTGAATGATTCTTCAAGTTACTGTATTGCCTGTATCATGATTATGCTATGTACGTATATTGACTATTCATATGTAAACTGTCAAAGTTTTTGACTTCTCATTAATGCATGTTCAAACAATCATAGTTTTTTTTTTTCTCATTACTGTATGCTCAAATTATTCACACTACATATGTATATATGTCATCTTCCCTCTGTATTTTGTGGAGCTTTCTCCCCGAGCCTGCATTGAAAAGGGGTTTTCCACTCAGTCAGACGTTCTTATTCAGTTAAGTAAAGTCAAAGTGAACTTTATTGTCATTCAGACTTTGCACAACAGTGCAAACTGAATAAAAATGTGTTTCTCCAGACTCAATGTGCAAAAAAAAAAACATCACACGAAGCATTACAACAGACATTACTACATCACGGCAAACCATTACAGACTTAACACCCAAAACACTTTACGAATCTAAAACAGTACATTATTGCACAGAATTCCAATAGTTATCAGTATTGCATAAGAAGGCTAGTTTTGCATCCGTTGGTTTATTGCACCAAAATATGAGTTGAGACTAGCATTTGAGTTATTGCACAAAAATATGAGTTCTCATCAACATAAATATCTGCTACACCTGATGGCCATCATCGTGTGTTGTTAGTAGAGCTGAGTAGTCTGACGGCCTTCAGAAAGAAGATCTTACGGAGTCTGGTGGTTTTGCACTGCTTATGCAATAGCTCTTGCCAGATGATAGGAATGAAAACACTCCATGGGCAGAGTGAAGTCCCTGACTATTTTAGTAGGTCTGCTGAGACATCGAGACATGAATAGGTCCTGAATAGATGGAATAGTCCTAATAATTTTCTTGGTGCTTTCACCACCCTTTGGAGAGACTTCCAATCTGAAGCAGAGCAGCTTCCATACCATACAGAAAAACTGTTTGACATGATGCTTTCTATAGTGCCCCTGTAGAAGGTTGTGAGAACAGGAGGAGGAAGGTTTGCTCTTCTCATTCTTCGCAGAAAACGGAGATGCTGGTACACCTGCTTCACAATGGAATGTGTGCTTATGGAGCATGACAAGTCCTCCGCGATATGTACCCCTATGAACTTGGTGCATTTTACCCTCGCCACTGTTTCTCTGTGTATTGTGAGTGGAGGGTGCACTCCATGGTTCCTTCTGAAGTCAACAATCATCTGCTTGGTCTTGTTCAGATTCAGTGCCAGGTTGTTGTTGTCGCACCACGAAATCAGTTGGTTAACCTTATCTCAGTAGGCCGTTTCATCTTCATTTCTGATGAGACCCTGTTGTGTCATCTTCAAACTTAATAAAAGTAATAAATAAATAAAAATGGAACATTTTTAAGTCTCAAGGTGGTACTGGATCCTACAAGAGATGCAAAAGGAGAACAGGGCTTTTAAAAAGCAGTCTACATACCGGCAGAAACTCCAGAAAGTGTCTAGCCACAGATGGAAATAAACTGAGATGAACTTTATCAGAAAGCAGTATCAAAAATGTACCAAAAATCTTAAACCGATTTAACAGGAGTACCAAGGGGATACAGGCCCTGTCGCAGTCCAGTGTCCTGGAGCCATTGAAAGCCTATGAGGATAACTCTGTACATCAACTCTGATTTAACTGATACTCAAAGGAATTGAAGGAGCAAAGGAGCCCAGTGGGCATCTGCAGAATGCAGCATCCTTAAGTTGACTTCCAGGAAGAAACGGGGGGGGGGGGTGAACATTTCTTGCAATTGACACTTAAGAGAAACATGTCACTCTGACCTGTTTGCATCATGCACAAATCAGTAAGTTAGGAATGGCTGAGGGCTTACTTGCATGGCATCAAAAAAACAGACTCAGCCTCTCTGCAAGAAAAAGGCATCCCCTGGACTGCCAACTAACAAACACAAAATAGGATTTGACAGTCCATTATCAGGCTCCCTGCTTCTCAACAGGTAGTACCAGGCCCCACTTCTCATATCACATCATTCCATATGGTCATAATGCATGGAAATCACACCCTGAAGGAATCCAATGAAAGACAAGATGAGAATAACTCCTTTCCATGACACTGATGTGGAAGTGGAACTCCTGAGCTAATCAGGAACCCAAATCTGTCCACTGTAATGCCCCCATACACTAGGGCAGATGCCATTTATGGTGGCAGACCTCCAAGGACGTAGAAACTGGAATGGGGTCACCATAAGTCTAATCAGCCACCACTGGTTATGCAATTTGCAGGCTTTAGAAAATCTTGATTTACTGGATATGCAACCCAAGCCTTGGAACCAGTGTACCTGAAAAGCTCACTGGAGGACACATGGGGCCTGGCAACCTGCACTATTAAGGCGGATGCCATAAGATCCAGTGAGCAGGCAAATTTTCTCAATTTTACCAACTCTTCCAATATAAGTGAGCTAACACCATGGCCATTCAAAAAAGGACTGCTTTATAATGTGTGGTCTTTAGCCACTAAACTCCAGTATTATCCAGAAGATTTGGTGGGGGGGCTGGAATATCTAAAGCCCCTTCTGGTCTGGTCTAGTGCAATCTCTTGGAATGTTTGCTTTGTAAAGATGTAGCTTCTCTTCTACCACACATTTCTTTGATGGGATGGGGCTATAAAGGGATTAATTATGGAGACTGTCCAGATCCTTCTGTCTTTGGTGATAGTGGTCCATGCTTGACAGATGAGGCAATGTGCTGTACCAAAACCACATAAAGCATGATCACCTTCCATGTTGTGGAAGCTAAAGCCCGACAGCTAGAGATGTCTGGGTTTTGTCTGCTTTTACCAAAATGTTCTAGGTGTTCATTAACCTTTCCTTCTAAATGGCACAGAAAAACAGGCATTAGAAAAGTGATCTTTGCACCCCCTGAAATCAGTCTGTATGAGCTATGCATGGAATGGCTAGACTGGTAGTTCCTTCTGTGGTACCATAAGGCATGCACCAAGAGAATGCACATACTGAGGTAGTTTCAGGCTTGACTAACAGTGATAACCCACCCAGCAATAAGCATGCAGTCAAACTAATAAGATCCCTCAAACCATATACATTGTGTAGTTTAGCACTCAAATACACAGAAAAAGCAGCAGTGTAAACAGTTTCCCAAATATGTCCAATGCACAGCATTCCTTATTTGGAAGATGGACAGCTGGGCTTTTGAGGTGGAAACATTTTGTAGGACTGCTATCTACATTTCAGGTCTAGGGGTGACATAGATGGAAATTTCAGGAGTTGGAAGAAATAGATGACCTTGGATACAAAAGGTCACCATTTGTTGTCCCTTCCCCCATCATCCTCAAATGGGAATATAAGAATGCAGTTAATTTCTCTGAGGGTTTTGGGGGACATCTCAAAGGAAGAAGCCTCATATGATAACCAGGCCCTTTGAAGGCTGGGGGGGGGGGGGTCAGGATCCTAAAGCCCTGTGGTCCACCTGCTCTCCTGAATTAGAGACTGGAAAGCAAACAGCTCATGGGAAGATGCATCTGAAGTAACCTCTGGGGCTGAACTGCAATGCTGTAAGATACTACAAGTCCAGCTACTAAATAATAACACTGATGTCAACAAGACCACTGTCCTACACATGCACTGCAAAGCCATCATATTTTTACTGCCAGTATCAGTAGGACCAATGTAGAAGCAGCAAGGGTCAAATACATGCTCAGTGTCAACAGCAATGCCAAATGACAATGTTAGGATCAGACACACAAAAAGAACCAATACAAGGTGCCAGGAACACACTAGTACCTTTGGTGCTGCACAGTTTCTGGCTAGTGGCACAGATTTTGATAACACAATCCATATCTACAGACATTAATTGCACAGTAACTGATCACTTGCACTAAACCCTAAAGATAGCCTCCATCAGCCTGTCAGTCTAGGACAGGGACAGCAAAGGAGGAGCAGACACAGGCGAAGCTGGCCTAGAGGCATCCAACTGAGCTGGAGCTCCATCACAAGCAGTAACTGGAAACAGAGTTGGCAAGTTCAGTGTAACATTAACTAACATGTGACATGGCAGAAAAGTTTGGAGAAATGTAAGAGAATGGCAAAGTCTGATTTAGGGTGGTAGAATATAAATGATCTCAACTCAAACTGAACAGAAGCCTTGGTTTTGATAAAGGAAGTGAAAGCCCAGTGGATTTTTGAAATTATTTCTGCCCAAGCACAACTGTATGCCTGCTGGCAAGGAGGATGTGCCTGCCACAGGGACTCTGAAAGCATTTTGTAAGAATTCTAGATAGGACAGGAACCCTGAAGCTAGCAGATATGCAGAAATAATGAAAAATAGCTCTTCACAAAACCACAAGAAAAGCTAGACTGGGACAATTTGTCTCCACCTTGCTGAAATATGGAGAAAAAGAACTGTGGTACATGGGTCTTGGAGAAAGGTTTTACCTGCAAAGAAGTTTTACTGCTTGCACCACTAGTCCTGTTATGAAAAATGGACCATTCTTTTCTGACTCTTAGGTTCCACAATTAAATGAATAACCTTCTATAAAACAGAAAACTCAAGATATACCCAGCAAAAAGGGGGGGGGGGTTAATATGGTGTTACACTATAACAACATATAGTATTGAAATGGAGCCTATGTTGCATCTGAAGTCACATGACTGGACCATATGCCAGGCAGCGCCAGTTAGCTAGGGCATAACTATTCCCGGCTCCACAAAGTCTCCTCTTCAATTTTTCCCTTGGAACTAGACAAACTTTCAACTTAAGCACTGAAGCCATTCATTTTTCAGCCTGGCACTTGCTCAAAAGTCATAGCAAACACTTAAAAACCCTAGCACTAGACTCTCCTAGACTGTACAGAAGGACAAGGCTCTCTATTCAACCTTACCAGCCATTCAGTAAAACAGTTCATTGTACCTATCCAGGCATGTCCAAAGGGCAGTTTTAGGTGTACTCTCCAGTCCAACTGATGAATCTGGGCATTTTGAGGCAATGTTACAAGTGCCTCATGTACACAGACAACCCTCTCCTCTTACCACCAAACACTAATACAGGTGAGAGATGCAATTATACAGCCAAACTGGAGGCTAAGCTCTCTCAACCCAAGGCTGGATCAGAGAATCAAGAGGAGAAGGGAAATACTTGCATCACACCACCAGTCTCACATAGACCCATTAAACCAGCACCAGCAAAAAACACACATACATACATGAAAATATACTCGGAGGCTCTAAATAAAAATCTGCAAAAGCATTAGAGACCTCCAAAGCAGCCATCCAAGGAATCGCCACCCCCCAACACAAACCATGAAGCACATACTTCACAAAACCAGTGTGCCAAGCAATCACAGCCCCTAAGGCAAAATAACATACCCAACAAACTAGTAATAGGTGACTCTATAGTCAGGCACACTAACGTCCCACTCACTAGGCTGAATAAGCAGAAGGTTACTGTTAGCTGCCTGTCGGGTGCCAGGATCCGCCACATAACACAAGTACTCAGGTCACTCCAGAACAAATACAAATACGACTCTGTCATTGTCCATGTTGGTGTGAATGACCTGAGCCGTACCTCCCTGGACTACATGAAAAGAGACATGGAAGAGCTGTCTGATCTTGTAGCCCAGGCCGGTATGACCCTGAGTAGCATCCTGCCCTCACCAAGAATGCTACCACAGTATAAAGAAAAAAATATCAATTTCAACAATTGGCTAAGTTTCTGGTGCCATTCAAAGTGGAATCCAGTGTCTGTCTGCCTGGGATGACATTCTCGACAAGCCACGCTAGAGACTGCTTGCACCTGTCACCCTTAGGCTTTCGAATACTGGCCAAGGCTCTTTCCACCCCCATAGTGCCTTTTTTAGGCAAGGCTCAAAAGACAAACCCACCACCATAAATAGCACAAGTAACAAAAAACTGAGGGTAATGCTACTCAATGCCAGAAGTCTAAACCTCAAAATGCATGCACTCAGGGCACTCCTCAGTATGGAGAAAATCGATATATGTGCAGTAACAGAAACCTGGTTTAAGGCTCCAGAGAGCACCCCAGCACTGCCAGGCTACAACTCATACCATACATTTCGGCCATAGAACCCGGACCGAAATACAAAAGGCGGGGGCGTATCCATATTCATCAAGGATACCCACACCTCCAGGTTAGTGGCACTGCACGATGCTTCAGAGATCATCCACATGCAACTAACAATGGGCAAAACTGCAATTCAAATTGTAGCTTGCTACAGATCACCCACCATGTCCCAGGACCTCCATTCTGCATTTCTGGAAACACTGGGAAATATAAAGGTCCTACCAAACACCCAAATATTGGGTGATTTCAATTACCCAAACATTAATTGGGAGAACTACTCAAGTACCAACTCCCTTGCCCAACATTTCCTAGAATTTATAAACTCAAACACCCTGTATCAACTGGTCAACACTCGCACCAGAGGTGACAACATATTGGACCTGGTCATCACCAACATGGGTGACTGGTGCTCCACATCACAGGTCAACTCCTTGCTGGTTAGAGCTGACCATAAACAAATCACTTTGGATATCCACATTCCGCCCCCACCCCTGGACAAGGAAACCACCGTGAAAAACTTTTCAAATGCTAACTTCACATTACTTAAGACCGAGGCGGAAAGTTTCAAAGCCCTCATACTAAAGGATAACATTGTCCAAGCTGCAAAATCCTTTACTAATGTATTCTACAGGCACCTACAAGAATGCATGGATCGTGCTATCCCAAGCAAAACAAAGACTCACTCCTCCAAGCAAAGGAAACCAGTCTGGTGGACTCCTGGCATAAACAAGCTATACAACAGGAGGAGGAAACTAGTACAGAAAAGAGTAAAATCCCAAGAAGGGAAGACATCCCTGATTAGTATCAGCAAGAAACTACGATCCCTCATAAAATCATCCAAGGCGAGTTTCGAAAGAAAAATTGCCAAGGACTCCAAAGATAACCACAAGGTATTCTTTAGCTATGTCAAGAATCTAAGTGGCAAGGCTCAGATCTGCTCAGAGTTAGTGCAGAATGGTAAAAAATACACTGAACTGACCGATATTGCCAACAACCTGGCAGACAGGTTCAGCGCAAACTTCACCCCCCTCTCACCCCCAAAAGGGCCCATAACCATACCAGAAGAATGCAGAGCTCCCGAAATCACAGACACTCAGGTTAAGACAGCCTTCTCCAAAGCCAAAAACACAGCATCAATGGGAATGGATGTTGTCCCAGGCTATGCCCTACACAAACTCAAAGATGAATTAACCCCTCACCTAAACACACTGTTCAAACTCAGCCTCTTCACAGGTTACATACCCATAGAGTGGCACACAGCAATGGTTATTCCACTCCACAAAGGGAACTATCGCCCTATAAGCCTGACTAGCTTGGTCTGCAAGGCTATGGAGTGCATCATCATGGAACCCATTAACAGAGACATTGGGAACCTCCAAACACTGGACCCTACCCAGTCCGCCTTTGTTAAGGGCAGATCATGCCTCCTAAACCTGGCGGAATTCTTTGAGACAGTTACCAAGGCTACAGACGAGGGAAAGGTGGTACACACTGCCTACCTAGTACTCACAAAGGCCTTTGACACCATTCCCCATTCTGGTATTATAGACAAGCTCACTAGCCCGAACATAAACCCCTACATCACAAGATGGGCTGCCAACTGGCTCATGGACAGAACCCACATGGTAAGAGTTGCGGGAGCTAGGTCTGACTCTAAACCGGTTACAAGTGGCATTCCCCAGGCCTTAGTCCTAGGACCCCTCCTGTTCGGCATATACTTCACAGAGGTACAGACAAGCACAGGACGGCTATGGCTGACCAAGTTCACAGACGACCAAACTAGGGGCTATAATTTACTCTCCATCTGACACAGACATCCTCCAAAAGGGTCTCACTGAGACAGATACCTGGTATCAAAATCATGGCCTCAAGCTAAATGCCAAAAAGCGCATAATCACCCCCTTTGGGAAAAACAAAGTACCCACAAACTACCACATAGGTGGTAATCCCCTAAATATGAAGACTTAATAAAGGATCTGGGGACTCAAGTAGATAGTAAACTCTCCTTTGATAATCACATTGCCAAAGTGGTTAGAAAATCTTTCTACATGGCCACCTTATCACAAAAGGCTTCGCATCCAGATCAAAAGAGGTCATTGTGCCTCTCTACTCATCGCTCATCAGACCCATCATAGAGTAAAACGCCCCATTGGGGATGTATCTTACAAGACACCTGCAACAGCTGGAAAGACCACAGAAGTACCTCACCAAGAGGATCACTGGCCTCAAACAGATGCCCTATGCAGCTCGACTGAAGAAACTCCAACTGTACTTAGTTGCATACCACCTAGTCAGAGGTGATCTCTGCCTGACATACAAGGCCAAGTCCAACCCAGAACTGATGGACATACTCCACCTAAAGAAAAGCTTATCCCCTCGAGCACGCTCTACGGATCTAAACCTCACCACAACAATAAATAGGACGTGCTGGAGGGACAGATTCCTGTCACAGAGATTTCCCATGCTTTGGAACAAGATTCCAATCTACATTAGGCAGAGCTCCTCGCTAACACTCTTCAAGAAAAAAACCTTGAAAAGTGGATGAGAAACAGAAAGTTTACCCCGGGGATCACTTCAGTAGCTCTGCTGGACAGAGGAACAGAGAACTAATCTAATGGGGTGGCGAAAGCCAACACATTCTGGCTAGGCTTATAAATAACTTTGGGCAGATAGCCTAGTACCTACCTATGAACCTATATTCTTGTTAGCTTACGTAAATTCATATATATATATAT
>NC_056731.1:147665502-147773417 GCF_019279795.1 Protopterus annectens
ATGAGAAAGCTACAGTGGTACCTAAAGAATTTGTGGTCTCAGCACAAGCACAGCCTAGAAACCAAAATTCCAATGATCCCATGCCTGAAGCAAGAGTTCCTATGGTGGGCTCAGGCCTGTCAATCAAACACAGGATTGCCCTTCTGCAAAAGTCAACCAAGACAAACCATCACGACAGATGCCTCAGACCTCGGTTGGGGGGCACATGATGGGCAAGTGCATTCAAGGCCTATGGACTCAAGACCAGCTGCATCTGCACATAAATCTAAAAGAAATGATGGCAGTAAAATTGGCAATCCAGGCATTCAGACCTTTTCTCCAAGAAGGCCAGTTGATAAGGACAGACAACACCACAGTTATGTGGTACATCAACAAACAGGGAGGCACACACTCATACCCTCTATGCCGGCTGGCACTGGACCTATGGGATGTGGCTCTGAGCTACAACATTCAGTTACAGGCAATTTATGTACCAGGGAAGGAAAATATTCTAGCAGACATATTAAGCAGAACTACAACAGATGCCCACGAATGGATGCTGCATCCGGACATCTTCAAAACCATCACAAGAGAATGGGGATTACCACAAATACACTTGTTTGCATCCCCATTCAATCACCAGTTGAAAAAATTCTGCACAAGGACTTGCCACCCACTTGCTTGGAAGGTGGACTCCCTATCTTTCAGTTGGAAAAGCCTGACAGCATACGCATTCCCACCACTTCCTTTGATGCACAAGGTGCTTCTCAAGATCAAAGAGGAACGTCCGAGGATCATTCTGATAGCCCCAGACTGGCCAAGACAACATTGGTATCCACTGCTGAGGAGCATGTCCCGGGAACAAATATGGACACTGCCCCTGATCCCATTACTGCTGACACAGAACTACAACATCCTGCATCCAAACCTAAAAACTCTGCAGCTAACTGCCTGGAACATTACATAACAGCAATTAACCCAAATTTATCCCAAAGGGTTAGATATAATCCTGGAGGCTCGTAGACCTAACAAAGAATTATGCAGCAAAATGGAAAAGATATCTCATCTGGAGTACTGCAAAGGGGCAAGATGTGACACTGGTGAACATAGCCAACATCTTGGAGTACTTGGGGAGCTCTTCCATACAGGCCTGTCCTATTCTTCCATCAAGATACATGCATCAGCTATTTCAGCAGAATACAGCTTGGATCCTCCTGTCTTCTCGCATCCTCTGCTCAGACAGTTTCTGAGAGGAATTAAAAATGTAAAACCTCCCAGGAAACCTCCATTGCCAGCATGGGACTTGAACTTTGTGCTAGAAAAACTGACTCTACCTCCTTTCGAACCAGCAGCTACAGCAGAATTACAATACTTATCCTGGAAGACTGCTTTCCTGCTGGCAATAACTTCAGCAAGAAGGGTCTCTGAACTACAGGCATTAATGGCAGTACAACCCTTCCTGATCTTCCATCAAGATAGTGTCCATGAGAACAAATCCTACATTTATGCCTAAGGTGGTATCCAGAGTATCTTTAAATCAGGCTATCCACCTTCCTACATTTTTCCCCAACCCACAGAACAGGGGAGAAAAGCTCTTGCATACCTTGGATGTACACAGACAATTACGCTACTACCTGGACAGGACAAAAAACAATAGAAAAACTGACCAGCTTCTGGTAGCATATGCAACAGGAAAGGAAGGAAAACCAATTTCTAAACAATCTCCAAATGGATAGGAAATTGCATTATATTTTGTTACTCCTACCATGGAAAGAAAACTCCAGAGAACATCGGGCCTCACTCCACAAGGGCTACAGTCACTGCCACAGCTTTCTTACAAGGAGTGGCTACCAAGGACATTATAAAGGCTGCTACTTGGACCTCCGTGCATACATTTGCCAAGCATTATAACTTACCTCTATACTCTAGATCCCGTGCTGGTTTTGCCACTGCTGTTTTGCAAGGGATCCTGACTACACCATAATCTATTCTTATTTCCTCCTCCCCTAGTTTAGCTATGGTATTCTACCCATTTGTAAGGACTGCAGATGCATCCTTGAAGGACATAGTACAGTTTTGTACCTACCATAAATGTAGATGTCCGAGAGGAATGCATCTGCAGTCAGGATTACCCACCCTCCTTCCCCTCTGAGGTACTCCTAGGGTACTTATCAATCTTCAGCTAGCTTGGGGGGGATCTATTATGGTGTATTTGTTTGTATATATGTACATACATGCTTATTTTGTGTCTTGCTCTCTACTATTTGGAAACTTTGGCACTTATCCAAATTTTGCCATCCAAGAGGGCACCTGGCATCTGGGGCAAGAAACACTGAGGAAAATCGGGTAGTTTATACCCGAATAACTGCCGCAATGACATCGGGTGAAGTGCGACACCAGCCGAAGCCAGACCCAGACTTTGGAATCCAGCCGACCGAAGGGCTGCCTGACGACAGGACAACCCATTTGTAAGGACTGCAGATGCATTCCTCTCGGACATCTACATTTATGGTAGGTACAAAACTGTACTTTCCCCTCCTATTCTAAACATCTTTTTGGTCATTCCAAAATTCAAAATAACACTTCCCAACAGCTGCTTCCTATGCTAGGCAAAGATGCCTGGTTGGCAGCCTTAGACTTGAAGCTTACCTGCACATCCCCAATAAGGGAATCTTGCATGCACTACCTACGCTTAAAGGCAGGCTGCATGCACTACCTACGCTTCAAGGCAGGCTGCATGCACTTTCAATTCTCTGCACTTCCCTTTGGCTTATCTACTGCGCCCAGGGTATTCAGAAAGTGTCTAGCTCCATCCATTGCATTTTGCAGGCAGAGAAACTATTCAGATGTACCCCTAGGACGATTGTCTGATTCAGGCAGAAAGCCAGGATTTGCTTTTAAAACATCTGGCATTCGTAAAGAATCTTCTAACCTCACTGGGGTACACAATAAATGAAAAATAATCTCACCTAGTACCTTGCCAACAGATTGTATTCCTGGGAGCAAGCTTGAACCCATCTACCCAGATGGCTGTCCTCACCTTCCCAGATGGCTTTCTTCACTCCAGAGAAACAAGTTTATTTGACCTACTTCAAACTACTGGCCACAAAAGACCCAGCTATCTGCAAGGAAAATTCTGCAAGTCTTGGGGTTCGTGGCCTCTTGCATCCTACTCTTTCCATATGAAAGACTACATATGAGGAAACTACAGTGGTATTTAAGCCTATGGTGTCAACATTCTCAGGATCTGGACTATATTCCTATCACTCCTTGTATCGAGACAGAGTTCCTTTGGTGGGCAGAGGCATGCTACCACAACAAGGGGCTCCCTGTCACTCTACCCCCTGCCACCCTAACGGACACCTCGGACATGCAAGAGGAGCTCACTTTGCAGGCCAGTGTATTCAGGGCAAATGGAACCAGACATGCACCTGCATATCGACCAAAAAATGTTAGATGTACAAAATTCCCTGACAGCCTTCAAAGGCCACTTTCTTCCAGGACCATTATTAGTAGTCTAACACCACACTTATGTGGTACATAAGCAGGGGGGAACCAACTCTTACTCTCTGCAGACTAGCCATGGCTCTGTGGAACACAGCCTTGAGATGACCTAAGCAGAAATCTCGTGGACCCACACAAATGGAAACTGGAGCCAAAAATTTTCAACCTCTTGAACAGAGGACTCCAGAGATGGACCTGTTTGCCTCCCCTCAGAACTACCAATTGGACAAATTGACTTTCCACAGTCAAGTTTGGAAAGTGGATGTCCTGTCCTTTACCTAGGAAAGCCTCTGTTTATGCCTTCCACCTCTGCCTCTCCTCTCGAAGGTTCTGCTAAAGATCAAACTGAACTAGCAAAGGACAGTACTGATTGCATCAGACTGGCCACTCCAGCACTGGTGTACTCCCTCTTGCGCAGTATGACACTGCTGGAACCATGGCACCTGCCTCTGATCCCTTTCCTGCTGAACCAGTAGGCAGGCCAGATTCTGCACCCTCCGCTTCAAACCATGAACCTTGCAGCCTGGCTAATTCCTTGAGCTCTCCAATAGCAGAAAATTATATGCTGAAAAGTGGAAGCTACTGTTCCTGGAGCCAGATTCAGGGGATGGGCACAACAGTGCCCAGCGTACCTCATACTTCAGTACGTAACAGAATTGCTCCACAAGGGCCTATCCTTGTCAATTCATGCCTCTACCATTTCAGCACATTAGAATACTGAACCACCCCTCTTCTCTCACCCCCTGCTAATGCAATTCTTCAGAGGGGCCAAAAATTTAAGGACCCCCAGGAGAGCCCCTACTCAAGCCTGGGAACCTTAACTTTGTATTGGAAAAGCTCTCTCCCTATTACATTCATTTCTGCTAGAAGCACCATGGAAAACCTACCCCACCAGGAATTGGATCACATTCAAACAGGGCTGCATCTGTCTCTAAGCCTTTCTCAGAGGTGTCCCTACCAGGGACATCCTAGAAATTGCTACCTGGAGCTCTGTACATACCTTCACCAAGCATTGCCACATGCCTATTTTTTCTAAATCCAGAGCTGGTTTTGCCACTGCAGTCTTGCAGGGCTTAATAGCTGGCCCTAACTTCCTCCTCCCTTCCTTAGCTTTGGGAATCAACCCAAATGTGGTGACTGCAGCAGTGAAACACTAAGAACATAGTACAGTTGTGTACACTTGCCATAAATGTAGATGTTTGTGTGTATTCACTGTTAGTCCTGGTTACCCTGCCTCCAGCCCCGAAATTTCTCTTGGCTCTACCTTTCCTTTGGTGTAATTTAGGCTTTCTGGTGTATTTTTTTTTGGAGGGGTACCATGACATTGCTTCCCATTGTGGGGGCACCTGACATCTGGGGCAATGTAATGGCATCTGCTGTGTTTATACCCCTGACTACTTGACATGGAAGAGATGGCATCCGACACAGGAATCCATGACTCTGGTATTCAGGCCAGCTGAGGGCTACCTGCAGGCAGATAACCCAAATGTGGTGACTGCAACAGTGAATACACCATCTACATTTATGGTAAGTGTACACAACTGTACTTCTACTCAAGTCCAGGCCAACACTAAGGGACTCTGGCTGACAAAGTTTGCAGACTATTGCAGGTCCAGAGCAATTAACTCCCCAAGTGATGACGTCCTACAGAAAGACCTCACTGAGAACGACTGGTGTCAGAACCATGGCCTTAAAGCTCAATGCCAAAAAGTGTGGACCATCCCCGTTGGTAATAACCCAGTTCCCATGAATTACTACATCGATGGTAGTCCACAGAACACAAGGTGTTGTAAGATCTGTGAACACAGGTTGACAGCAACCTCTTTTGGCCACCACATGTCCACTGGTGTCAGGAGGACACCATTACTAAGGGTTTTGCATCCAGGAAGAAAGGTGGTCTCCCTCTAAATTTCCCTCATTAGGCCAATCTGAGTACAATGCCCCATTTTGCATGTACCTCACTAGACACCTGCAACAATTGGAGAGGCTACAAAGTACCTCAGAGGATCCTAGGCCTATATGGACACTCAAAACAACTCCCAACTATTCTCTCATACGCCTACTTAGAGGTGATCTCTGCTTGACTTACAAGCACATGTCTGAACCAGTTCTGTTAGAAATGCTATATTTAAAAATCCCAATCCCTCTGCACCACACTCCATAGATCTCCTCATTACCACAATCAACAGAACGTGCTGGAGGGACAGGTTCATAACCCAGAGACAGTCCATGCTATTGAATAGACTTCCCATACATGTCAAACAAAGCATCGCATTGGCCCTCTTCAAGAGAAATATTGATAAGTGGATGGGAAATAGAAAATTCACCCCAGGGGTCACTCCAGTGGCTCTGCTCGACAGGCACTGGGAACTAGGGTCAGGTGGCACGATGCCAGGGTAATCCTATGGGCTAGGTTTGTAAAGGCTCCAGGCCCATTAGCCTAGTACAAACCTATGAACTCCTGTCACAGTAGACTAAAACATTTGGAGAAATAAACCATTGAGGAAGCAGCTGCCTATCTTTTGCTCGTGCTCCTGTAGTAGGTAGTGGCAACTTCAAAAAGCACACAAATGGGGTTATGAATGGTGGGACATTGGCTGTCAGAATGCTGCCTCCAGCTAGTTGCTTGCAATTGGTGTCACAGTGGGTATTAACTGATGTGAATTGCTGTCATCCTCACAAAGGTAGAGGTCACCAAGGCAAAGCAGATGTGACATACACTGTGCACTCTATGACAACTTGGTGATGGAATCGTCTTTCTCACTGGCACATAGAACTGGAACATGTGTCCTCATTTCTATCTGACCACCTGCTTGCACATGCAAATGCTAATGGACACCACTCATTTGACTTTAAAGCATGGCAAATTCTGCTAATTATCTATGAATGTCTCCCAAGTATTTCTAGAGCTGCAGAGGAAGGTGCATTGCCAAAGAGTATTTACTTATTGCTGGGTCATTGGAAGTGATGCATCTACGTAACATTTACATAGTTAAGCAGGTCTTTAAAGTGGTGCTTTATTATTGGCATAAAATTAAAAACTGAAAAGTTCTAAACCTAAGCAGACAAAGGAACCCCCCCCCGTCTAAGGTGTTTAACTCTGTTGGCAGATCAGAAGTGGGAAGAGGAGTTTCCCACATTAACACTAGAAATGCCTTATATTTTCAGCACTAAGTCAACATCCATCAAAAATATAGTTAAGCTCAATAGCATCAAAAATCAAATTGTGCATCAACTGCAGGGGTTAGTTTATGATCTTGCTGTAAACTATTATGCAGCCTTTCAGTTGTCAAAGCTGGAAACGGAGGTCTAGTTAAGGGCCACTGCTTCACAAAATCTAGTTAAAACCTTCACAAGTGGTGCTTTAACGTGCAGATATAAGATCTCAGAGGGCTAGTCACAGTAGGGTTTCTTAAGTGTTCAGTTCCATCTAAGTTTTTCTTGTGTACTGTAACTCTCATACCAATTCACTTTGTCAGGATTCTGGAGTTTTAAAAAAATAAACAGCACTGACCAACTTTGCATTCCTTGCAACAGATTTTGAATTTGACCAGTAATCTTTGCTTATTTTGGTTCTTACTTAAATGCATAACACTGTGCATATGGTGCTTTGCATTTTTTAAACTAAATTAAAAAAAGTTAAACGCATGACTGCAGCAGATACCTTGGAAGTTTCTTTCTGCTAAAAAGTTAGTTAACATAACCATGCAATACACGTGCATGTGGTAACTAACTGGAGCTAATATTCCCAGTGACTATGGCTATTAACTTCTTGCCTCCAAAAAAAATTAGGACAAATATTTAGTGAGTTTAAAAAGGGAAGCTTAGTAATAAGACTAGGAAAGTGAGAAACTCTGGCATGCTCTACAAAGCAGTAACATCCGAAAGCTATGAAATTACAGCATGTTCCACATATAGTGGAACAAAAATAGTGTACTGTTTGGTTTCCTAGGGGAAACCTATTTCTCAGTCGGGGGGAGGGGGTGGAGCATGAGAGAGGACAACAGCTCGCATGAGGTTTTCTTGTAGTAAGGTGAACGTGGGACACCCTGTATATCTGAAGTATTAATGTTCTGTAATGTGACAGCTTGCAGTTATGTATTTGACTATTGATTGCATTTGTGCTTTTTAAAGTTCTGTAATGCAAACACCATACTGTTTTTACTGCATGAAGAGGAACGGTTGAAGTAGTTGACTCAATTCTTTCTGCACATATGGGTATACGGATCCGAGCCGGCAATGCTTTTTCAAGCATGGGTTCCAAGCTCCTCCCTTACCTGTATTACCTCACTTCCTCCTATCTAGCCCCAGATCTAATTTGCTGCTCTGAGTCAGCATCGTGGTCTCTGAGCTCTAAGCAAGGTGGTAAGGTGTTTTTTGTCTTTTTGGCAATAGTTGAGTGTGAGTACCTTTCCCCTTTTCCTCGCTTCGCGTTGGTAGTCGTGTTGTAAAATAGTGTTACTGGTTTCCCGCCTAGGCCCAATCCGTGTTGTGTGTGAGTTGGCAGTTGGGGCTTGTACTGTTTCTACTATGGCTGAACAGCCTAAGGTTCTATTTAAGAAGTGCAGTGTGGTCATAAGTCCTCACCAGCCGATGACCACGCTGTTTTATGTTTAGGGGTCGCCCATCTGTCTGCATCCTGCAACATTTGTTCAGGCTTTAACCCCAGGGCATTGAAGGATCATCGGACTAAGCTTGTGGTTAAGGGTCTGCTGCCAGCTTCTGCCCTGGAGTCTGCTTCGGTCTCCTCCCCAGCCAGTGACACTGCAGGCAGGGACTCAACCTCCCGCCAGGCATGCTTTGAGTCGTCCCGCAGGCATGCTTTGAGTCGTCCCTGAGAGGTAGGGACAGAAGGGAGAAGCGCCACAGAGGGACAGGCCCAGGAAAAGATTTGACGGAGTCTTTCTCAAGCTCCTCTTCAAAGGTACCTAGGTCATGTTCTCCTCTGCTCCGCTCTCCCAGTTTCTCGCCAGAGCCGACTGAGTCGAGGCACTCCCTTCAGATCTGGTCCAGACCCGAGTCTGTTGCTTCCTCCAGGTTAACTCTGAGCATCTCGGACCTTGATATGGACAGGCTAATGAGGTTCATTCAGAACCAGATTCAGGTGGGGGGTCTTAGGGGCCCTCTCCCATTGGTGAGGGACCATGTTCCATCCTATTGCTCCTTCCCTGATCCGACCTGATGCTTCGGGGTTCTCTGGTCAGAACTTTTTGGAGCTGTTGGGTCAGTGCCAATGGTTCTAGTGTCCCCTGCTGGCTGTTACCTTGAGTTCCTCAGATCTAATCTCTGATCCAGGGGAGTCTGACCCGTGGGTCGAGATCTCTCGAATCCCATCCTCTGTGCCCGGACTACCACGCCATCTGCTTGGATACCTGCTTCGGTGCTGGGAAGAGCCTCATCTTTGTTCTGCGGAGGTGTGCTTTCCATCGGCATTCGGGGCAGTTGAAAGGGTTCTTTCCCAGGGGTTGAGACCACAGCTCACCTACTCGGGTCCTACCCAGACCCCTCTGATTTTGGGTTCTTCTCCCATTACTCTGTCGCAGGGACAGCCCATGCCAAAGCAGCCCCAGGTTGTTCCCCTCAGGGAACATAGTCTTACGAATCCTCTCTAGTCTCCCACTGGAGAGTCTCCCAGTGGAGAGGAACCTCATAAGCGCAAGTGTAAGAGGAGCCCCTTGAACTAGAGTCCATTACCACTGATACGGACTTGGATGGAGAGGGTTCCCCCAGATCACCTACAGAGGATGTCTCGTTCAGAGACATTATGGAGATCCTCTGCCAAAGAGGTTGGTCGGCTCCCAAACCCTCTGCGGATGAGTCCGTATTCCTGGAGGCCTTTGGCACGGGCCCATCTACTTCCTGTATCTCCCCTACAGCCGACCCTTTGGTGGACCTTATCACCACTAGGGCATGGAAAGATCCTGACACCATAGAGCCTATACCCAAAAGGCCAAACAAAAGTCTTTCCCTGCCGTCAGACAGGCAGGCATGGTCTAAAGGAGCCCCAGTAGACTTTTTGTTGGTTGCAGCTGCCACAAAGGAAATGGCACAGGCCTCTGTTCATCCACCAGTCAGTCTAGTTCGATGGATTGTTTTGGGAAGTGCATGTACTCAGTGACATTTTCTATTCGTGCGCTGAATTACTTGGCATGTTATCCGACTGCAGCGAGACCTTTTATCGGAATTCACTGAGTTGCCCCGAGTCTCTGCAGCAGGACAGGCAGCCTTTCACTGCAAAGATGACTACACTGAAATCTGTGACTAATACCTCTGTGCGTCTCCTCTCCCATGCTATGGAGGGAGCCGCTAGGGCTGCTGGTACAGGTGTTGCCTTGAGTCGCACCTGGATCAGGTTGTCAATTTGCAGACCCCTTTAAGGCATCTTTCATAAACGCCCCTTTCAATGGATCATCACTATTTGGGAAGACTGTGACAGACTAACCCAGAGTGAGGACTCCCGACTGTCAGCCATCGGAATCCACTTCTCTAACCCCAGAGGTCCTTTTCCAGGAACCAAAAGGGCAAACGTTGTGGCTCCAGAAATCTGTCCTTGGCAGAGGGGGACAAGACCGACGCTGTCCCAGAGGCAGAGGTGGTCCCAGAAACTTCAGGTCTAGGGAACCCTTTTCCGACAGACCTGTACAGCAACCCTGAGGGGTTGCCTGGCTGCTCTACTCTGGAGGCAGTCTGGGGAAGATTTTCCTTGCATCCAGTGGCATGGAGTCAATTACTGCAGACCGCTGGGTATTAAACATCATATCCAGAGGATATTCTATCCCCTTCATTTCATGCCTCATTACTCCAGCACGCCTTCCAAATGTTCCACCTGCTCACAGGGAAGGCTGCAGCTTTAGATGTTTCAAAGCTGCTACAAAAACAAGATATCGAGCCGGTCCACCCAGATCAATCCGGATCAGGCATCTACTCCAGGTTTAGTGCCAAAAGAAGGGGGGACCTCAGGCCCATTCAGGACCTGTCTATCCTCAACCTGTCGGTAGATTAACAAATTACGGATGGTCACTACAGTTTGAGTGCAGCTGGATGTGCTTGTTAGACCTCCAGGATGCTTACTATCACATCAAGGTCCACGAGCTCCAGGAGGTTTCTACGCTTCTGGCTAGGGGCCAGTCACTTTCAATTCGGAGCCCTACCCTTTGGTCTCACCACAGCCCCCAGGGTGTTTACCAAGGTTATGGGAGTCGTAGCTGCTCACCTGAGACTTCAGGGCATTCAGGTGTTACCCTACCTAGACTGGCTCTTCACTGCATCCACCAAACTTCTCTTGTCAGGCCCTACACTACTCCTCTGTCTGGCTCACAAATTAGACATCACTATCAATGTCAACAAGTCACACTTGGTTCTGGTTCAGAGACTCCATGCATCGGCGATCTTGGATCACTGTAGTCAAAGCAGCCGATGTTCTCAGGGCCCTGGGTTCCATGTCTGCCGCAATCTCTATCCTCCCTCTTGCACGTCTTCACATGAGGGTCCTTCAGTGTAATCTTGCAGTTAAATGGTCCTGGCTAGACCTTCCGATAAATTTCGACATGCAGAATGTCACTACAGTAGTGGCTTCAATCTGCCAACATTTTCGTGGGGTGCAACTTTCTAGCTCCTCCGGCTCAAGTCAGTGACCACGAATGCTTCCCAGCTCGGGGGGGGGGGGGGCACTTCCTGGGAAGAATGGTCCAAGGCACGTGGTCCCCCCAAGAGACCAAGCTACACATCCATGTCCTGGAGATGAGGGCAGCCTTCCACCCTGTCCTACCTCCGGGGACGGTAGCCATTCAATCAGACATGTCTGTAGTCTGGTATATAAACTGGGAGGGACCCGATCCTACCCACTTTGTCACGAGGCCATGAGGGTTTGGGAGTGGGCCATATCCACCAGCCGGTTTCTCATAGCAAAGCATATCCTGGGACACACCCAACATTCTAGTGGACAGTTTCTGCATGGTAATCCTTCTGCCTTGAGTGGTAATCGGTGGCGGCGAAGATCTTCCGTGTTTGGGTTCAACCTTGCTGCGATCTCATCTCCTTCCAACGCGAAGTGCAGCAACTTTGCTCTGACCCCCCCCCCCCCCCCACCACCGGGGATGTCCTCAGGGACGCTCTAGTCCATGCTTGGCCTCCCGGGCTACTGTATGCTTATCCCCCATTACCTCTTATTCCGAAGTTCCTTCAGAGAGCTTGCCGGCTGCAGTGCAAAGTAATTTTCATAGCTCCCTTCTGGCTGTGTCAAGTGTGGTTTCCCTTCCTATGGTCTCACCTGTTGGTTCCTCCATGTACTTTAGATCCATGTCCGGATCTGATTTCTAACCAGTCGGGCTTGCCCCTGCCCAACCTGGACAGTCAAGTTGACTGAGTGGCTGCTCCAGTTCCCATGATAATCGGGACTCCTGGAGTTTTGTCCCCTGTTAAGAATATTCTGGTAGCTTCTCAAAGCCTCCACTAGGAAACTCTAATAGCAGGTGGAGACAGTTTTGCATTTGGGCGCCTTGGTACAATCTGAACCAATTTACAGCCGTGTTCTGGTCGTACTTGATTTTCTGGCCGATCTTTTTCGATCAGGTGCTAGTGCTTCCACCATCAAGGTTCAGCTGGCTGCCATCTTTAATTTTCATGCGGTTGAAAATAAGGTTGCTCTGGCTTCTGACAAATTGTGCAAGGCTTTCCATAAGGGCACTTTTTTTTATTGTGCCCACCAGTTAAACGGTGACCCCCTGGGATCTGACTTAGTCCTTCAGGCTTTGAACCCCCCCCCCCCCTTCAAGCCAGCTGGTTTGGTTCCAATGAAGTTTGTCGTAAGACAGCCTTCTTGGTCGCCATCACTTCAGCCAAGAGTTTCAGAGTTGCAGGCTTTATCCTCCTTGCCCCCTTATTTGGTTTTCCACAAGGATAGGGTTTTGCTGTGTACAAACCCTTCCTTTCTTCCCAAGGTGTCCTCAGCCAATATTAATCAGTCTATCAATTTGCCAGTCTTCCCAAATTTCCAAAATAGAGGTGAACGTAAGCTTCATTTATTGGATGTCCATAGACAGCTTCGTTTTTACCTCCATAGGGCTAAACCCTTCCAGATGTCAGATCAATTGTTCTTTTTCAAAAACATTTTTGGGCAAAGCAGTTTCGAAAGTGTCCTTAGCAAGGTGGATCACTCTTTGTATTGCACAGGTTTAGAAGGACAAAGGTTCATCTCCTGGTGCATTGAAGGCTCATTCCACTAGAGCAATGGCCACTTCTGCAGCTTTCTGGTCAAGAGTTCTGTTGGACGATATCTGTGCAGCAGCGATTTGGGCCAATTCGCACACATTCATCTCATTATAAATTGGATCTGATTTCTAGAGGGAGAGCATCCTTTGGCTCTGCAGTGCTCAAATATATCCTTCCATAAGGGCCTCCCAGGAATACTAGTAGCTGGGGACTCTGTCCCATATGTGCCGAAAGAATGAAGTCCGCTACTTCAGATTAAGAAGTTATGTTCTTACCATAACGTTCCATCTGAGTGGTAGACTTCGTTTTTCTGCACCTTCCCTCCCTCCCCCTCACTCTTCAGGTTTTTTCCTGTTTGATTGTGGTTATGTTGCCATTTAGTGTCAGCAAACTCCATCTGGGGCTAGATGAGAGGAAGTGAGGTAATATAGGTAAGGGAGGAGCTTGGAGCTGATGCTTAAAGTTTTTTGCCAGCTCCAATCCGAATCTGATCCGTATACCCATATGTGCAGAAGAATTAAGTCTACTACTCAGATGGAACGTTATAAGAACATCTTTTTTCCAGGGTGAAAGGACTGGAGGGGGTGGTACTTCAGCAGTAAAACAGGGAAAACAAGGGGCGTTATCCAAGCATTGCAGCGCCTGTACATTCTAAGCAACAACGCGCGATAGTTACAAGTTGGAAGATGGCTGATGGTAACGGATACCCAAATAGGATGGCTGACTAAAAACAATTATGGTTTTCACTAGCGGTAATAACATTTTACAGTGACAATCAAAAGATAGGGGAGAAACGCCTATTTAAAATGAGATCTGTTCAGAATCATAGTGGTCCTTTTAAGATGCTGTATGCCAGTACAGGGCCAGAAGCTACACTACTGTCTTGCACGGTAAATTCTTTAAAACGTGCCCTTAGACTGAGCAACATTGGCATGGTGAATTTACTTTCCTCAAAGTTGCTTGGAACTACTCCAACTGCTTTTGGCAGTGCCATGTGCTTCACTACTCCAGGCAAACCAAGTCACTGTGCTGCATAATTATCTGAATCGCTTGATCAACCTGTGGGTTTCAGATCCGAGCCGGCGGCTTTCCAAGTTAAGATATGAGCTCCATGCTCCTCCCCCTTACTCGTACTACACTGCAACCTCCTTCCAACCCCCCCAATCTAGTTTGCCATGGCTTAGCCAAGACTATCTGAGCTGCGGGTAGAGTAGGATATTCCAGCTTTGTGCAAAAGTTAGTGTGCATGGATAGCATTTTCCTTCCCTTTCGTTCTCTCTGGTTTCCATTCAAAAAAATATATGTAGTAGTAAAACTTTGTATTTTTTAGTGTAGGCCTCCCTTTCCCACCTTTGCTGTGTGTTTGGGTAGGGCTTTAGCCTTTTTTGTTGTGGGGGTTGTGATGTCAGACTGTCAAAAGCAGACTTTCTCCAAATGCATAGTGTGGCCATAAGTTGTCCCTGGCTGATGGCCACACTGCATCATGTTTGGGGATTCCCCACCTTTCTTCAGGCTGCAAAGTTTGTGCAGCCGTTAACCCATGGGCTCTGCAGGATCACAGGGCCAAGTTAATTTTGACTGGGCTTCTGGCAGAATCTGCTTTGTCCTCTATGGCCACTGCTGTGGGCCATCAGTTTCTGGTCCTCCCCTGTCCAGGACACCCATTTCCAAATAGGGCAACAGAGGCCAGGAAGGAGAAGCATAGAGAGTAGTCGTAAGACCAGTGGACCAAGTCTGATCCTTTGGGTCCTGTTAAAGTGGTCACTACCCCAGACAAGACTCCTAAGCAGTCTTCCCTCTGCTCTGTTCCCCTAGATTTTCGGACGTTTGTCCTGCTTCAAGGTCTTCCCCTCATTAGCCTTCTTGGCCGGTGTCAGTGGCATCCTCCAGATAGACAAGAAGCCTCTGAGGCTGACATGGACAGATGAGGATTTTGCAGACTGTTGCTGGCTCCCCCTCCCGCTGGAGCGGGGAGTTCAGCTCAGATGTTTGCCCCGATAGCTCATTCTCCATCCCTGGGTTTTGGGAGCCCCAGAGTCAGGGGGTCTGCACCATTGCTTCCTCCAACCTCTATGCTGGCCATGCCCTCGAATTTGTCTGAGCTCTGAGCCATGATTTGGGTGGTCTGATAGGGGGGATTAATCTGCACCATTATGGTCAGGACATACCATTTCTCTGGGTCTGTCTGTTCTGGATCTGGCTCCAATCCCTTTGATCAGAGGGGCTCTTACTTGTCCTGCTAGTTTCAGAGAAGCTAGTTCCCCTTCGGCCTTCATTGTGGAGATGGTTCTCAGGAGTAGAGACCCCTCACTCTTTCCTCTGATCTGTCCCTGCTCCCTCGCTGCTGTGTTTTCTGTCATTCAGTTCTCACAGAACATCCTGTCTGATGGGCCCCAGATGGTTCCCCTCAAGGAATATAAAGCTGTTTGAGCCCCCTCCCCCGAGGAGGTCCCTCAAGTGCAAGAGGAGGCACATGGACCCCCCCCGAGTCTCTCAGAGGATACCAACTTGGAGGAAGGGGAAGGCTCCTCCAGATCACCTCCCAAAGATCTCATTTGGAGACTTCATGGAAATTCCCCATCAGAGGGGAGTGTGGGCTGCCCAAAAGCCTTCCTCAGATGAGTTTGTATTCCTGGAGGTGTTTGCAGGCCCATCTATCTGTCTTCCCCCCCCCCCCCCAACCTCGGCTGCTCCTCCAGAGCTTGGAAGGAGCTGGACACTGTAGAACCTATACGTAAACAGCCAGACAAGATTTTGAGCCCTCCTATGGACAAGCCTGCATGGAGTAAGGGTTCCCCTCCCCAGTTGATGCCATGGTGGTGAAGGCCACTGAAAAGGATTTGGCGCAGGAGAGTTCCTCGGTCCATCCTCCAGACAAGTCTAGGGCGATGGATTGACTTGAAAGCAGACTTGTGCATCTGCTACCTTTGCTATAAGGGCACAACTACATGGCCTATGTGATCAGACTTCAGCACGACCTCGTGCAAGAGTATGCTGTCACTCCCCAGAGTCCATTTTGGCTAAGGATAAATGCTCATTCTCTGCATGTATGGCCACTCGTACGTCTGACTAACAACGTCCATACATCTACTCATGTCACGAGGGGCTGCTTACAGGTCCCAGCATTACCATGAGGGTCACACCTGGCTCTGGCTTTGCAATTTTTCAGAACCTTTTAAGGCGTCCATTAATATCCCTTTTGACTGTCCTTTTCCAGGAATCGGCAGGGGCAAAAAACTGGTTCTCAGCATTCCCAAGATGCTCTGGACTCCTTTTCCCCTAGAGGCAGAGGGGGACAAGGTGGACGCTGGCCCAGAGGCATAGGGGGACTGAAGTTCTGGAAACTTTTACAGATTGACCCGTGCAGCAGGGGGTTGCCTGACTGCTTCACTCTGGAGGCGGTCTGGAGGGGGGCATTTTTCAAAGCGCCTAACTCAATGGGAGTCCATAACATCAGATCGCTGGGTACTTTGGATAATATCCAGAGACTATTACATTCCTTTTCTGACCAGTTTTGTACCTTCCAAAGCACCTCCCAGACGTTCCACCCGCTTAAAGGGAGGTGGCAGCTTTGGAAATAGAAAAGCTGCTGAACAAGAGCTCAATCCAGCCAGCCCCCCTCCCAGACCAGTCTGGATCAGGCATCTGTTCCAGGTTCTTTGGTGCCAAAAGACTGGGGACTTGAGGCTGATTCTCCACCTATCCATGTTGAACCTGTCTGTTGCCAAGAAGTTCCGGATGGTTACCTTACAATCCATCCTGCTGTTCTTGCAGAAGGAAGACTGGATGTGCTGTGGACCTCAGTGTACTACCACATTATGATGGACAGGCGATCCAGGTTGTTTCTTTGCTTTCAGCATGGAGCCAAGCACTATCAGTTCAGGGTCCTACCTTTCGGTCTCACAACAGCCCCCAGGGTGTTTACCAAGGTTATGGCAGTTGTAGCAGCCCACCTGAGGCTTCAAAGCATTCAGGTCTTTCCATACCTGGATGATTGGCTCTTCACCGCCCCCTGCAGGCATCAACTTTTTCAAGCCAGAAATTCATTCTTTCAGCTGTCAAATTTACTTGGTATTGCAATAAACCTTGCAAAGTCCTCTCTTCAGCCTGTTCAGATTCTGGACTTCAGCAAGAATAGATTCACTCCAGGCCAAGGTATTGTCTCAAGACAGACTTCAGAACCTGATCCTCCATGTCTTGGCACTTCAGACTTCACCCCCAGGAGAGCTAGTTCTCAGGGCCTTAGGGTCCATGGCAGCAGCTATAAATCTGATTCCTTGTGAATGTGGACGTTACAAGTTCAGTAAGCTATAAATCTGGTTCCTTGTGAATGGGGACGTTACAAGTTCAGTGGTCTGTTATACCAACCCTTAAGTTAACCAATCCCTCTAAGAAAGGTGTGCAAAAATTGCATAATTTTAGGATACCCCTTTATTGCGACCCCAAGCCATGGTGACCATGGAAGCCTCCTGGCTAAGGTGGGGAGGACATTGCTCGGGCAGGAGTGTCCAAGCATGTGGACCCTGAGACCATTCTGCACATCAGTGCTCTAGAGATGAGGGTGGTCCTAGCATTGCAGTCCCTTCCTGCTTCTCTTCCTCTGGGAACGATTGCAATTCAGTCAGACATGTCAGTGGTCTGGTATATCAACAAATGGGGGAACCAGTCCTACCCGCTTTGTCGAGAGGCCATGAAAGTGTGGGAATAGACCATCTCCAACAGATGGCAACACACATCCCAGGTTGGTCCAACATTTTAGCGGACAAACTGAGCAGGACTATCCTTTTACCCTACAAGGTCTCTGAACCCTTATGTAGCAGAACAGATCTTCAAGTGGGGTCCGCCTTTCTGCAATCTCTTCACATTGCTATCCAATGTGAAGTGCAGCAAGTTTGTCGCTGTGATTCCCCCTGGGGGGGGGGGTGAGACGCTTGGCCAGCTGGTGGTCTTTGTGTATCCCCCACTACCTCTCATGGCAATTCTTGCAGAAAGCTTGTCTGGGGAGCAGGATTATCCTCCTAGCCCCATTTTGGCCTAGTTAAGTTTGGTTCCCTTGCCTATGGTCTCCTCTAGTAGCTCCACCCTGGATATTGGATCCCATTCCAGATCTCATTTGTCATCCCTCTGGATTTCCTCCCCCGAATCTGGATGGCCTCAAACTTATTGCTTGGTTGCTCCGGTTCCATTAATTGCCAGGACTCCCTTCTGTTAAGTCTATTCTGGTGGTGGCAAACACATCCTCCACCCAGGTGTACCATAGTAAATGAAAGCGTTTTTCCATTTGGGCTTCTCAGATTTGGATCAGTTTCCCGCCCCTATTCCAGCAGTATTAGAATTTCTCAGATTTTCCAACAGGGGCCAGCTCTTCCACTGGTCCAGCTGGCAGCTATATACATTTTTATGTGGAGAAAATTCAGGTCTACTAGCTGCTTCTAGGATTTGTAAGACTTTCATCAAAGGCACCTTTTTGCTGAGACCTCACATTTAAGCATCCTTCCCCTCTGTGGGATTTGACCTTGGTTCTTCAGGCCTTGGTTGTGCCCCCGTTCAAACCCACAGCATCAATTGATAAGTTTGTCGTGGAAGACTGCCTTCCTAGTTGCCATCACCTTGGCTAGGAGAGTGAACTTCTAGCCTTGTGTATGAAACCCCCATACTTGGGGAAACCCAAGGACAAATCCTTTCCTCTCTGAAGTTGCTTCGGTGTCGAATATTAGTCTATTAGTCTCCCAGTATTCCATTATTTTCAAAAAGGGGAATACAAGCTTCATTTGCTGGATTTCCACAGACCGTTGCACTTTTTGGGTAGGACTAAACCCTTTCGTAAGCCTGAGCTTTTTGGTTTCTTTTGCGAAGCCCTTTTTGGGGAAACCAGTTTCAAAGGTGACTCTTGCTAGATGGATTTCTCTTTGCATTTTGCAGGTGTACAGGGATCATAGATTACCAGAACCAGACAGGGTCCATACTCTCTGCTTGTTCTATGGCTACTTCTGCTGCATTTTGGTCCAGAGTTTCTCTGGATGACATTTGTTCAGAGGCTACCTGGGCTTCCTCTCTCTTTTTATTTCTCATAATTTGGACATGGTATCTAGGGGAAGGGCTTCTTTTGGTTCTGCAGTGCTTCGGATTATCCTTCCATAAGGGCCTCCCAAGGTCTTTGGTAACTGGGGACTCTGTCCCACAGGTTGATGATCAAATGAAGTTAACTACTTCAGATGAAGTTATATACTCACCATAACGTTCCATCGGAGTAGTTGGACTTCACTGTCAGCAACCTTCCCTCCCTCTTTCCCCCCTGACCTTAGTGGTTTACAATAGTCCTTAGATGTACAGTCTTGTGGGCCTAGTTTGTGTGATCAGGTCAAGTCTCTTGGGTTGATGTGTCGCATTGTGGGTGGCAAACTGTATCTGAGGGTTAGGAGGTTGCAGTGTAGTATGAATAAGGGGGAGGGGCTTGGAGCTCCGATCTTAGCTTGGAAAGCTGCCAGCTTAGATCCATATCTGATCCAAAACCCACAGGTTGCTGACAAATGAAGTCTTAACTACTTGGATGGAATGTTATGGTGAGTACATAACTTAAAACTAATGTGTGCAGATAAGAATTGTATGTGTGCAGATAAGAATTGTATATTGGGAGTAATCACTCCTTTTACCCCCTACTCCCACATTGCTGTAGAAGGGGAAGCTTAGTCTAGTTACTTGGATCTTTTTACATGTATACAGAGGGCAGTTGCAGAATGTATTGGTAAGAATATGGGAAGTATGTGGGCTTCTAGGTGGAAGAGCTCATGTTAAGAGCATGAGGAGGGTGCCTGCTTGCATTCATTATAATCAAATACCCACTCATGAGTTCTCAGCATCACTTGGGAGGCTGAGACAGTACTAAATGCTTAATATAAAGTTTTTATTTTCAGCACTTGTAATTCAGCTAAGAAATTGATTTAAATGTATTACAAGTTATTGGTTCTAAGAAATGGCTTTGGTTTACTTGCCTTCAAGTGAAGAATGAAGCGATTGCCTGTTATGGGTATCTGAGTAGGTATTTGCTTCTGATTTACAATACTTGTATGGAGAACCTGGATCTCCTCCATGCTAGTGCGGTCTGGAACTTGAGTATAGTTTTGGGACAAAGTTCTGTTTAGAATACAGAACACTGCTGTTTTTTTAAAACAATTTTTAATACATTCAAAATTGTAAATCGCATAAAATCATAGTAAAAACTAATGGAAATGAACCAATTGAAGCATTTACATAGACATCCATAAATATATTTACAGTGTTGATATCTGATTATAATACATATTTACATTATGAAAGAAACTAATGTAATTAGAGATGTGTTCAAGTTTTGTAGATTAACCCACAGTTGAAGATTGTTTTTTTGGTTGTGCTTGAGTATATAGTTAATTGCAGTTGGCATACAACATTCAACAGATTCTTGAACTCAGAAAAGGAAGGAGATTCTGAAATCCAATTTTTTTGTTATGGTCTTTCTGGCTACTGCCAGTATTGCCCGTAATAGTGGATACTTTATTTTTCTGACACTTTATTTTTCTGACACTTTATTTTTCTGACACTTTATTTTTCTGACACTTTATTTTTCTGACACTTTATTTTTCTGACACTTTATTTTTCTGACACTTTATTTTTCTGACACTTTATTTTTCTGACACTTTATTTTTCTGACACTTTATTTTTCTGACACTTCTGACACTTTATTTTTCTGACACTTTATTTTTCTGACACTTTATTTTTCTGACACTTTATTTTTCTGACACTTTATTTTTCTGACACTTTATTTTTCTGACACATTGTGGAACAGAAGTGTTAAGTATCTGTGGAACAGAAGTGTTAAGTATCACCAGAGATTTATTTAATGTGAAATTGTCTGAATAAAGTGCCTGTAGTAAATTATTTTCCCCAAGAAAGTATTTAAAGTATGGCATTTGTTAAACATATGCTCCCAGTTTGTCTATTTAATTTACATTTATTACAAATATTTTGTTTTATCCATTAATAGTGTAGAATGATCTGTAAGCTTGAATTGGAAATCATATACCTGGAGATATAAAGTAGTTTTCCTTGCTGATTGTAATGTTTGCTTTGTCTAAATCTGTAGGAAGATTGACAGAGTAAAAATGGTTTCAGAAGTTCTGTGGACATCTGAAAGTTTCTTCCCTTATAGTTCTATAAGTTTGCCAGAATATATAACACTGCTGTTTCTGACAGGTTCAGTTTAGTGCTAAAGTTTTGCCAGCTTCTCAAAATAGTCTTTCAGCAGACTTTAGCACATCTTTGGTAAGGATCTTCATCTTGCTGGAGGTAAAACCTAGAGCCAAATGGTGTAGGGTACAGATAGACTAGTGGGGGTGGGGCTGCAGCATGGTAAGCATTTGTAGGGGGAAACTGCAGTTGTCCTTGGAACAGAAATGCTTTTGTGCTGAACTATCCTGTCAGGATTAGGGCAAGCTGTTCTGCCAGAGCCAAGATGACTTGTGCTTAGGGTTCCTAATGGTATCTTCGACTTGAAGTGTTGGAAAAGCAGTGTTAGTGAAGAAATGCCAGTATGAAGTGAAGTATAAATTGTTAAACTTGCACTATGTGCTTGACCACTCTCTCTTCCATAGGCAAGATTGTTTTAATTGGGGAGGTGCACTGTAAACGTAAGCTGTGTGAAGTGGTGTGCAACTGCAATAGCTATTCTAGGTCCTATTGAGGTTGGAATATAAAACTGTCCTTAGCTCAGTATAGTAGCCTTGGTTGTAACATTCATCCTTTTCTGTAGGTAAAGCTTCCATGAAAATGGCTTTCTTCAAAACTACTGCTGCCTAGCGTCTTCTAGCACATGACTAGTGGGGGTACATTATAGATTAACTGCACATGGAGATAAGCACAGTAGTCCTGATTATGGGTACTGAACTGGAAAAAATGTCAACCACCTCGACACTAGGTTGCGTAACTCCTCCCCTGTAACCTAAAATTTTACCGATACTTGGGAGTTATATGCGCATAGGACTTTAACTGGCCATTAATAAAATTGCATTTGCTGCTGCTCTGGCAGTGAGAAACAAGTTACCCAATGAAATAGTACTCTACTGCCTTTTTAGTAAATTACTCCAATGTCTCCACATCTCTAATTGCATTTGGGTTAAATGTTCCACTACATTGTTTTTACTGTCTTACTGTTCTGATTTAACACATGTGAGAAATGTGTTGCATTTTCCTGTAGACTGCTTTCATCTCAACTTCATAATTAAGTGCAATTGGCTAGTGAAACTCTTACTTGACTGGTTAAGACTATTCTTTCTACTGTTTGAGACTTGTAGAGTTGTACTACATTTGTAGTTGGCCCAGGAAATGTTTTAACCAGTTCGCCCTTCTTTCCTAAATATTGTCAATGTTAAATGATAGTTGAAGCGTTTATTGTGGGTAGGTATGCCACAGCAGTTGTCCACTAAACTGGCTGCATATAATGTGATACTTTATCATAATGGAATAAAATGTCTGTAGCAAATGCAAGCTAGCAGTGTCATTGTGTTTTTGTAAGATGGTTTATAATTGTTTCACAAATTGGTTTTAATTTTTGCAAAGTGCAGGTGGTGTAAAAACCGACAGGGCATTTAAATCAGTCTAATAACCAATGGTTTGCTGTTCTGTATTTTCACAAAGCTTAATTAAAGACTCACTTTTCCCATACACCAGCCAAATAGCTAGTGGTAGTTTCCCATGATATGCTGACTGCTTTGACAGTTGGCAGGGTTAAAACTGAGCTGCAGTTGTGTTGCTCTGGTTTTGATTATAACAGAGCTCTCTAGGCCTACTGTGACTGTCATTTAATCAGGCAGTGCTTGAGGGCAGCTAGGATCCTCTAGTTACTGGATATGCAGGCCAGGGACCATCAGATTTTCATCCCAAGCCTACAGAATGAAAATGGTTTATATGTGGCTTTTGCAGGAATGTCTGTCTTGATCTGAGAGTCTGCTACCTCTAGAAAAGCAGGTGGTAGATTAACTGGGCCTGTAGGAAGTCAAAAAGTCACCTGTTCAGATTTGGTGATCTTGATTTGGTATTTGTTCATTTTACTAAAAGTAACTTTGTTCTGTAGCACACTTGGTCAGCCTGGATTACAATTTTCTTTTTCAGGATGTGTTTAAGTCTCAAGGAGTGCAACTCATGCCTGATGATCCAAGGGAAAAGGCTCTTGTTCTTCAGCGAATGTTTGAATCCGACAATTTAACTCGCAAGATTGGTAAGATGTACTCATGGGTAGTTCACTGAAGTTGTCAAACTTGTTTTAAATGCTTTGGCTAGAGTGGATATTTATAAATAGTTGGGCTGAACCCTGAGCTTTTCTGTATCTGACTTTGAATTACTGCAGTTTAAACCTAGTTGCCATATAGCACCTTAACATTCTAGCATTTCTAGTTAACAATATGGAATATTGGCAAGGCTGATTGTATAGTGAGCATTTGGGACCAGGTGCAAGTTTCTTACCATGATTTGTGATCTCGTGGGGGAGGGGTAATGCATGAATTTGATTCTTGGGTAGAACCGTGGCTTAAGTGGGATCCCTTTTGTACAAGAGGGGTAGTTGTACAGTGACCTAGCTGTTGATACTGACTTGTTATGGTACCTTGTGTAGTCATTCAGATTAATGAATGCTCAAAGTTTGGTACTAAACCAAAGCTGTTTCTTGGTGGACTTATTCCAGTCAGTGACACTTCATTATGCTGACTACTAGAAGTATGGCTGTCAGTTGATGCATTACAAAAACCTAGTATTAAATCCCCCCCCCCCCCCCCCCAGTATTGGAGGCTGCATGATGCACATTGTGGTGGTTTAAGTCTGAGATGGTAGAGGGCTCAGTCTAAACTGAGCATGTGCCTTTAGCCAGGCATGGTATTTCCATTTGTGGACTGCGCCTCCCACAGAGAGGGGCTTTGAGTAGTGATTTTTTTTTACTGTCTTGCATGTGTTCTCAAAAGGCAGCTGCTCACATGGCCTCATGCCAGTTAAGGTGTTAGTGTTTCACTGTTGCAGTCATTACATTTGGGTTATCCTGCTGGCAGATTTGCCCTCTGTCGGCCTGAATTCCAAAGTCTTGGGTCCTGCATCGGTTGCTGTCGCTTCTTCCCTGACTGGTATAAAAGATACAGCAGGCGCCATTTTATTTAGTCTTTCTTGCAAACTGCTTCTGCTTCAGGCACCGCGCGGCAAGTGCCAGTCGGCAGACTCATGAGATGTTCATGTTTGAGTTTTCATTAAAAGCCAAGTACCCCGTTGGGGGAAACTTTTTTTTTTCTTACTCCAGACCGATGTCGAAGTTAATTGTATATCTTGTGAGAAGCAAATACCTCATAAGGACTTTCATTCTTACTGTATTCCTTGCCTAGGCCCTGACCACGACATTGCTAGTTGTCGGTTTTGTGCTAGATTTAACCAATGCACCAAGCGTCTGATTTTGCATTAAGCTATTCTGGGTGAAAATTTAATTATACAATGTTGCCCGATAGCCATCAGACTACCGGAGTTCACAAAAGAAAAGGACAGGCAACAGAGGTCCAAAACCGACTAAGCTTCTCCTAAGCAAGTCGCCGGTTCTCTGAGGTGCTTTTGCAGCCCCTGATGGCTGCTACTTTAGTCGCAAGCCGCTACAGACTCCCACGTGGTGTTGAAGCCTTGAAGACTATTCCCTCTGAGTCCAGAGCCGCTGAGCAGGCATCTGCTTCTGAGGGTGTATTCAGACCTACTTCAAAGACTAAGACACCTTTAGGCAAAGAAGTTCACCAGTCTCAAGGACAGGCCTCCGTGCCCAAAAAAGATGCTCCAAAATTGCTGAAGACTTAAATTACCTTGATCAGGGCTTGGTTTCCATTTCTTCCTGATTCCTCTTCTGATCAGGAATGCCCCCCCCCCCCCCATTGATTCTTCTGATGCTGAAGAATCAATTCCTTCAGCTTCTCCTGAGGACTACTCTTTTTGGGAAACCTTGCATACCATGAGGGAGCACTTTCACTGGGAGAGCCAAGACTTTTCAGAATCTAAGAAAAGGCTCAGATTTCCTTTTACTACCTCAACACCAGCCCAGGTGGACATTGTAGGCTGTGTTCTGAGTCTAGTCTGACCCCTACCTCTACCTCCAGCTGCCGAGCCGGACAGATACTACAGGGTCCCTGACTCTCTCATATATTTTCAAAAAACCCTTCTGCAGACCCAGAAACCATTTCTCAGGGTCCAAAGGGGGTCAAGGAGTCTACTGCAAAAAAATCCTACCCCCTCTGACAGGGATTGCAGGGCTCTGGATAGATGGGGGGGAGGTTTACACATCTACTACTTTGGCTATGAGGGCTTTAAAATTGCCATATATCATGACACTGCTTAAACAGAAAATGATGGCAAATTCTGAATGTGCAGAAAAGGAAATGCAGGATTTATTGCATGTGGCTGAAGTTGGAAAGCATACTTTGCAATGTGGGTTTGATTCTCTGGAGGCCTCCTGCAGGGCCACTGTTGGGTTCTGTCATTAGGAGGCATGCTTTGTTAAAGGAACAAAATCTGCCTGATCATGTTAAAGCAAAATTATTAGATACTCCTTTACAACATGATTCCTTGTTTAGTGTTAAAGCAGACTAGGTTTTAAAGAAAATGGAAGACAAAGCTAAATCTATGCAAACTGTCAAGGATTTCTTACATGTACAGCCTCCTAGATTTAGCAGACACTGGCCTACAAAGAATTGGTCCTTTCCAGCCTCTGACCTGAGGGGCAGAGACGCCCTAGAGGCAGATCACAGCTGCAAGGATCCTACAGGTCTAAGCAGTGGAGAGGACAAATCACAATCGTACAGGAAACTGTTCCAATGACTTCCCCTGCCTGCGCTAAGCACCACCTTCTGGCAGCACCCTTGGGGGGGGGGGGGACTAGCACTTTTTTCTCAAAATTGGCACATTATAACTCTAGACAAATTCTTCTAGACAGTGTCATAAGGCTACAAGCTTCATTTTCATACTCTGCCAAGGGCAAACTGTTGGCCAGACCTGCCAAAAAATCAGTGGGTAGAGGCACAAAGTTGCAGCTCATGGACATGGCTATTCAAGTACCACAGCAGGAGCAGGGACAAGAATTTTACTCTATTCTTGGTACCCAGAAAGGACAAAGCATGGAGACAATCTATTCTAAACACTTTCCTGAATATACCAGAATTCAAAATGTTGACCTTACAGCAGCTTCTGCCCATGCTGGGCAGCAAGGCTTGGCTCATGACTTTAGACCTAAGGCATACATGCATGTCCCAATCAGGCAATCATGCAGAAGATACCTCTGGTTCAAGGCTGGCTCAAAGCATTACCAATTCGCTGCACTGCCCTTTGTGAAGAACCTGGGCACAGTAGATGAGCCAAAGTGCTGGCACCAGTAATTGCTTACTGCAGACAGAGGGATACAGATATATCCTTACTTGGACGACTGCCTCATACAAGCGGAGAACAAGGACGTTCTACTACAGCATCTGACTTTTGTGATAAAACTCTTCAACAGGCCTAGGGTACACAGTCAACAAAAAGAAATCAAAACTAGTACCCTCAGATAATAATCCTGGGTGCAAGCTTAACTACAACTGCCCAGATGGCTTATCTCATTCCAGACAAAGGCAACTGACTACATATTTCAAGGAAATGGCAACAAAGGCCCAGTTAGCTGCAAGAAAATTTCTGCTGGTTTTGGGCTTCATAGGATCTTGCATCTTAATTCCATATGCAAGACTGCATGAGGAAAATTCAGTGGTACAAGTGTCTGGACACATTGCCACAGCCTGGATTACTCAATTTCCATGCCTGCAACAGGAATTTTGATGGTGGGCCGTCGCCAAAACAAGGGACAGCCATTCTCAGTACCCCCAGGCAGAGCCTAACAATGGATGTATCAGATTATGCCTGGGGGGCACATGGCAGGAAGAGGCATTCGGGGCACCTGGTCCACAAACCGAAAGCATCTAAATATCCATTAAAAAGATGCTAGCTGTTCAAAATGCCGTAACAGCCTTCAAGGACCTACTTCATCCGGGACTACTGAAAGACAGAACACCACGGTCATGTGGTACATAAACAAGCAGGGGGGGCACTCATTCTTACCCCCTGTGCAGACTAGCCATGGCTTTATGGGACACTGCATTGACTTACCAAGTTCATCTGCAGGCACAATTCTTGCCAGGAAAGGAAAATACTCTGGCAGACGAATTGAGCAGAAACCTCATGGATCCCCACGAGTGGCATCTGGATCCACAAGTCTTCAACATAACAATGAAATGGGGATGCCCACACAGATCTATTTGCCTCTCCTCAAAACAATCCACTAAAAAAATTCTGCACAAGGACTTCACAGAAAAGCTTGGAAAGTGGACAAAACCTATCAGTATATGCCTTTCCTCCACTTCCTCTCCTCCCCAAGGTGCTCCTAAAGGTCAGACAGGAGAAACCAAAAATGATTGCCCCAGACTGGCCACGCTAGTACTGGTATCTGATCTTAAGGAACTTGTCCCAATGCCCAGCCTGGACCTTACCTCAAATACCTAATCTACTGTCCCAGCAAAACAATCAGATTCTGCACAGCCAACTTAGGACCCTGAACCTGGCAGCATGGCTGATGTAGCCATACAAAACCACACCTCAGTAAAGCTGTGATGGATGTTATTTTAGAAGCCAGAAGGCAGAGTACTAGAAAATCAGGCAGAGTACTAGAAAATCCTATGCTGCAAAATGGAAGAGCTTTTGCACTTGGAACCATGCTCAAGGAACTGATACAGCTGTCCCAAATATTCCTCAGATTTTTGCAATATGTAACTGATGCTGTACAAGGCCTATCTTTTTTTTTAATCAATTAGGATCCATGCCTCTGCCATTTCGGCTCATTACAATAGAGACACCTTTCTTTTTTCTCATCCTTTATTAAGGCAGTACCTCAGAGGTGCCAAAAACTTAAGGCCTCCAAGGAGAAAGCCAATACCTGCATGGTATCTCAATTATGGCTTGGAAAAACTCACCTTACTGCCTTTTGAGCCAGCTGCTACTGCAGACAAAGTTCTTATCTTGGAAAACCTCTCTGCTCCTAGCAATAACTTCTGCAAGACGAGTTTCAGAGCTACAGGCTCTCATGGCTTTGGAACCCTTTGTCATTTTCTATCCAGATAGGGTCTCTCTGAGAACCAACCCTACACTTGTGCCTAAAGTGGTATCCAGTGTACACAGACCACTTAGATTCTATTTGGACAAAACTACAGTTCAGAGTGCAATTACTAGTGGCATATGCCACAGCATCACAAGGAAAGGCCATCTCCAAGCAGACTATTTCAAAGTGGATAGGTCACTGCATTAGTTTCTGCTACTCTCACCATGGCAAACCAGTGCCTAAGGGCATTAGGCCACATTCAACCAGAGCTGCAGCCTTTCTCTGGGGAGTACCAACCAAGGACATTTTGGAGGCTGCTACTTCAGTGCATACCTTTACAAAACATTACAATCTGCCTCTTTTTACTCTAAATCCAGGTCAGGCTTTGCCACTGCAGTTCTGCAGGTCCTCATAGCCACTCCTAATGCTGTTTAGCTCCAGCCCCCCAACCATACCTTTGGGAATCGACCCATATGTAATGACTGCAACAGTGAAACACTAAGAACATAGTACAGTTGTGTACACTTAATAAATGTAGATTGAGTGTATTCACTGTTGCAGTCCAGGTTACCCACCTGCCCCCCCCCCCCCGTTATTTTTACTGGAATTTCTTTTAATCTATGCAACCTAGGTGGTCTATTTGGTTATAGATGAAGGTAAAGCTTATTTTGGTGCATGTATGTTTACATATTTTTACCCTGCCTTTTTGGGGGCACCTGACATCTGGGGCAAGAAACTCAAAATGGTGTCTGTGTCTGCTGCATCTTTTATACCCCTGACGACCTGACTGGGAAGAGGCAACAGCAACAGACAGGACCCAAGACTTTGGAATTCAGGCAGACTGGAGGGCAACCTACCAGCAGGATAACCCAAATGTAATGACAAACAATGAATACTCTAACAGCTACATTTATTGTAAGTGTACACAACTGTACTTTCTGAGTAGCCTATAACATTCAGTGCTTTAACAGGATACATTGTAGGGCTTTCTATTAGAAAACTTTTAAATCTACTATTCCTCATACACCTGTAGTACAGAGGTGCTAAGAGGTGGATGCATGGAGGATGAGCTGCCAGAGCACATGTTTATGCAAGTGAGTAATGGTTTTGGTCTGCTATAGTGGCCCCTTTTGTGACTCTGGAAAGGTACGACATATCAAACTCAGATATAGGGAAAACTAAGTTGTAGTAGAATTTTTGTGAATTAGAGGGAACCTTTGGACTATTGCTAAGACCAAAGTGCTGTTTTGGAATGTAGCAAGCTCAAGTTTTTTATACAAGCTCAGACATTGCTCTGAGCTCACAGTTGGTTGAACGAATATGCTAACCTACACTGATTTTTAAAATCATTTTATACAGTAGTACATGCCATTAACAGGTATACTAGCTGCAATCCATTGGTGGGGACAGCAGAGCTTTACCAAGCTGGCAACAATTGGTGTCCTACGCAGATGAAAAGCTATGAAAATATCAAAGTGCCAAGGCACTATTTGAGTAGAAGATGCAGGTATTCGTGGAATCTTGACTGTATGGCTGTAACAGTTGAGGCAAAATCTCTCGCGTGGAGGAAGCATTAAGATTACTTGTATTCATTTTAAAGCGGTGCAAATGGTGTTTGAATTTAATGCACTTGATGGCGGTCCTCTTGAATAGTGGGTCAGTATGCATTTCATTACTTGCTGTGAACTTGAGCCACTGTGCAGTTCCCAAGTAAAGGGCACTGTTCAGTATTGCAGTGCAAGCAGGAGTGGTGCACAGCTTTGTATACAGTAAGGTAATGTTTGCAGCTTTTTGACCAGCTGCTATGGTTGAGACTGTTGCAGGCTCTGCTTGCCTGTTCTGTCTACCTTTATAAAAAACCATTGAAGGTTTTTACTCCATAGCTGTACTGTGGCAAAACTTTTATTTTTTCTTGCTGGAGGTGATTCTACAAAATTAAGCTTTGTGCCTCTGTCTAGGAATAGACCTTCCAGGGTTTTAATTGCTGGGAGAACGTTAAACTAGAGCAGCTGTGTCTTGGGACTGCTTGTTGTGTACTGCTGTTTTTAAATGTTTACCATTGTCTACACATCCCCTCGTGCTTCAATTGAATTGTGACTACAGTTGTTGCTGGAACATATGGCACTGAATGCATGCTTTCTCTTGCACATTTTGGGTGGTGGCAAGAAATTCCCCTGCCCTGAAGTACTTGCAAAGGACATTGTGCCTCACTTCCACTGCTGCTTCTATTTCAGCCGCTGATACCTGGTTATGGATGGACTCATCTAATTTACTGTGGCCTGGAAATGAAGTGCTCTTGATGCACAGATATGGAGCAGTCCAGATTAAAGCAGAGGTTTTGTGGGTGAGATTTGCAGTACAGTTTGCACAATTCTCAGTTCATGGTGTTGCATTTTTGGTTGAAGGAAAGATTTGTTTACTTAATCCTTGTATTTAAGCTTGCAGGATCTTGATTGGCTTAGTATTTGAGCTTCATAGATTAGTTTCTGCTGTGCATTCCTAGCTGACTCTTGCGAACTTGCTTGCAGGTGGTATTGCACATTACAACAGAGACGTTCCTGAGAATGAGCGGAGTGATGCTGGCCTGCAGAGGCTTAAAGATGGACTTACGACAGAGCTAAAGATTTGGGAAGGCTATGCAGAAGTAAGATGCACAAATTAGAGGCTGGGAAGTACAGGTTTAAACTGTTGCATGATTTAATGGGCATGCCACTCTTGTGGGTAACTGAGTATCTTTTGTGGGCTTGGGTAAGTGTGAACTGCTCTTTGTGCTATATCCATCCTTTTTACCAACTTGTTGCTGTTGAGCTCTTCAGCTTAATCTTCTAGTTCCTCAGTTTGTTCTTCTAACCAAAATAACATTCAGACTGTCGCAGCAGGTTGCTAAGACTCAGCCAAAGGTTGACTTGCTGTGGCTAAAGCTGGTTTCTTGTCCCACTTCACTAGTGGGACCCAAGGAGGAGTCCCCACACTCCCCGTGGCCTGGGAGTTGACATCTTCTGCAGCTGTTGGGAGTGCCCTTGGCAGGTGAGGGAGAGTTCACTTTGTTGTGGGAGAAGGGGTAGAGAATGCAGCTCTGCCTAGGCAAACTCTGACCTTCCCTAGGGAAGTTCCTGGCAATACTGGGTCTAGTTTTGAAATTCCTAAGAAACCAGCTAAATAAGTCTGTCTTCATCTGAATAGAAGATATTTTTTGGGGGTGGGGGCTTGGTTCAGGGTTTGTTGCAGGCTGACCATTCCTGCATAGGCAAAAATGTATTTAGAGAGGACCTCTACATTTTGAATGATGGTTCAGTACTTCAGGAGATATGATTTGTCATGTGAAATTTCAGGACTTTCCCATTTCTGCTGTCAAGGAAATTTGCCTGACAGCCAGTCTGCTGCCCCCAGGAAAGACTTTTTTTTTAATGCTCCTAGATAAGATTAATCGGCTATTACTTTTCTGAACCAGCTGCTGCTAAACATGTGGTTTAATACTAATCCTGTCCTGACAAGGATGGGAAGTCTTTGATTTGCAGAGCTGTTCAGAAACTTCTCAGCTGTCAAAGCTTTTACATTTATGCTTGCTTCTCTAGAATGAGGATTTTCACTTCTGAATTGTACCAACAGATTTATGCTAGGTAAACTAAAGGATCTGACTATAGAAGACTTCCCCCTGAAGTCCTGTATTCAAAGCCACTCTTGATGGTGGGGCCTCTTCCCTTTCTGGAGGATTCACCCTCAATGAAAACCTTTCTAATTGACCTTTCTGTTTCATGTTGCAATTGGTGTCTAGCTCCTGTGACAGCCTTCTGCAGATATCAAGGTACTTGCATGTTTTCCTTATTTAGATGACTTTCCTGACACCTTAATATTTCTTTTCGTCAGGGATCCCAAGACGATGCTGATGTCGCTGCCGCGTTTTGTTTGTAGAACCCCTTCATCTAGAGACATTTTCCTACTTCAAGGAATTAATATTCTGGCTCTCGTGACATGAAAATCGGATGCCATACTTTTGCAAGATTAATTTGAAAGACCTTGTGCATTTAGTTTGCATGGTCACAGCATCTATGTCCCCTAATTTCTGTTTTTCTGGTTTATGAATAAGTAGCTTTTTTTCCTGGAGATTTAAATATCTTCCTAATCCAGCTCTGTCTCTAGGCTCTGGCTTTGCTTTGGGAGCATTGCATATAGGGGCAAGTGCAAAGTCTTCAGAACAGAAACACAAGTAAGATTTGCAAGTTTTCATTTTTTGGTCCCGGTGAACCTTCTACAGACCTTCACAGTGTGGTACATAAACAAGCAAGATAAACTGTTGTCCCAATTTCAGACTAGCAGTGTTACCCTGGGATGTAGTTTTTTAGCACATCCTCAGCAGGCATTTTTCAAACTGAGCAAAATTGTGTGGCAGACGAGCTAAGGAGGACCAGGGCAGTCCTGCATGAAAACTGTATTGGGGCTTCCAAAGTTTGATCCATCTATAAGGAACACTTCATATCTTCTCTAAAGTACCAGATGGCAAAAATTCTGCCGTAGATCCTTGTAGGCCTCCAGATGGACCCTGGGTGCAACTCACTTTTAGTGGAGGCCCAGGGAGAAAAGCTCCACAAATATTTACAAAGCAAAAATAGAGAAGCACAAAATGGTAAGTGGAGAGGTTGAGAACAGTAAATAAGATTTAGGTGGGTAAAAGGGGGTACTAGTAGGAAGGGATTAGATGTAGCTTGAGAGTTTTTCTTGTATTGGATTAGCTTCCTGTATACTCCTACCCTTTCAAATAGAATATTCGGGGACTGTTGCATCCTTCTGGCCCAGGCAGCAGTAGCTCTGATCTTAGTGTTTCACTGTTGCAGTCATTACATTTGGGTAATCTGCTAGCAGGTTGCCCTCAGTTGGCCTGAATAACAAAGTCTTGGGTCCTGCGTTTCTGTCCCTTCCATGACGTTGGGTCATCAGGGGGTATAAAACATGCAGCAGACACCATTTTCATCAGTCTTTCTTGCTGCACAGTGCCCGAAGCAAAAGCAGTTCAAGTACCAGTAGGCAGATTCCTGAAAATTTCGTTTTAGTTTCAGAATCGAAGTCTTCAACCTAAAGCTAAGTACCCCGTTGGAGAAACTTTTTTTTCTTGCTCCTTACTGATGTCGGTAAAGTATTGTGGGAAGCAAATACCTCCGTAAGGATTTTCATTTGTACTGTATTCCTTGCCTAGGCCCTGACCACAATGTTCCTTGCTGTCTGTTTTGTGGTAAATTTAACCAACGCACTAAGCGTCTATTTTTTTGCATCTAAATATTTTGGCTCAAGATTTAACTATCCAGAAATGTCGTCTGTTGGCAATCAGACTACAGGAATTCTCAAAACGCAAAGAAAAGACCATCTAGGTCCAAAACCGACTAAGCTTCTCCTAAGCCAGTCGCTGGTTCGCCGGTACTCAGTGAGGTGCTTTTGCAGCCCCTGATCTGCTACTTTTGATTTCGCAGGCCTCTACTGAGACCCATTCAGAGTCCGGTATGCAGCAAGACACTGTGGATGTCTCTCCCTTAGATGGGTCCAGAGCTGCTGAGCAGGCATCGGCTTCTGAGGGTCTTTTTTCAGGCCTAAAGATTTGTATAGTAAACCTGATGCCATCCTCCAAAACAAGGCCAAAACCAACTTCTATGTCTAAAAAAAAACTCATGGGCCACGTGCTCGGGCCCCTATGCCTAAACAAATTATCAAAATGGCTGAGTATTTAATTACCTTGATCAGGGATTACCAACCCCCTCCTGCTAAGAGGCCTAGGCAAGGCACTGATTATGAATCTTCAGATCAGGTTTCCATTTCTTCTGATAAGGAATTATCTATTCCACCTTATGAGGACTCTGCAGAGGAATCCATCCCTTCTGCTTCTCCTGAGGTTTTTTCTTTTGGAGAAACTTTGCATACCTTAAAGGGAACATTTTCATTGGGAGAGTCAGGATTTTTGAATCCAAAAAGGCTTGGGGATTTCCTCCTTCCTCAGCATAGGCCTTTGGCTATCCTGCCTGTTTTAGACTTTCTCAGAATCCAGCATGGCTCCTGATTCCTTGCCTCCGGCTCCTAGTATGCCTGACGGATATTAGTTCCTGACTCTCACAAGTTTATTTTTAAAAACCCCCTACTGCTGACCCTGAAACAATTTCTCAGGGTCCCAAGGGTGTTGAGGCTTCTACTGCTAAAACTTGCCCCTTCTGATAGACTACAGGGTGCCGGATAGAAGGTTTACACGTCTGCAACCCTGGTAATCAGGGCTTTAAACTGTCAATTTCGTATGCTTTAAATATCGGCAGCATGCTATGGACTTGCTGAAACAAAAATGATTATTTCTGACTGAAAGTTACAGGATTTATTGCATTGAGCTGAACAAGTTGGAAAGCATACTTTGCAACGTGGTTTTGATTCTTTTGAGACCTCTTGCAGGGCCGCCGTAACTGGATCTGTGCGGCATTTGGCTCAAGGAGCAAAGTCTGCCTGATCATGTTAAAGCAAAGTTGCTGGATGGCTCCCTTCACAACCAGACAGTCTGTCTGGTAATAGGCAGAAGAAGTTTTGAAAAAGATGGAAGACAAAGCTAAATCTATGCTAACTGTAAAAGATTTCCTACAAGTGCAGCCACCCAGGTTCAGTTGGCACTTGCCTACTACGAATTGGTCCTTTCCAGTACCCACCAGAGCCGCTCGGGTTAAACCCAGACACTGCAAAGGTTTCAGTCTCAAGGAACTTACAGAATGAAACAATGGGTACCTCCACCTCCGAATCTGGAAGTAGCAAGGCACCCCTACGGTAAAAAGTCTCAATGACTTTCCTCTGCCATTTCCAAGCACTTATCTTTTGGCAGCCCCTTTGGGGGGAAAACTAGCACTTCATGCACAAAATTGGCATCCAATTACCCAGGACAAGTGGGTTTTAAATGTAGTATCCCAGGGATACAGATTTTTTCCACACATTGCCAATTCCAAACAGATGGCCAGATCTTCATCCAAATCAGACCCAGAAACAAGTTATGTCCATCATTGATATGGGGGCTATTCAACCAGTACCAGAAAAGGAAAAAGGACTGTTTTTATTCAAGACATTTCCTGGTACCAGGAAAAGACATCATGGCGTCCAATTCTGGACTTATCCATTCCAAATACTTTCTTGGACATTACAAAAGTCAAGATGCTGACTCTACAACAGTTACTGCCTATGCTAGGCAAGGATGCTTGGTTGGTGACTAGACTAGACTTAAAGGACCACTATGGGCAAACAATGAAAAAACATGTATTTTTATCTTGCAGTGTTTTACTGCACCTCCTAAAGCTTCCTGCAGCAAAATAAGTACTCATTCCTAATTTAATTTTTATTTTTACTGTCTGCCCTCATGGGGGCAGCCGTTGTGATTCCTTTGGAAAGCTAAATCAGTCAATGCACAGACTGCGAGAACAAATAGCCCTACCATTTGTTGTCAGACTAGACTTCCGTTCACTTGGCATTTTTTCAGGTTGTCCATTCTAAGTTTGAGTGCTGCTCGTGTCATTCACTGGCATGCGCTGCTAGTGTCATTGGTATGTGCCGAGTTTTACAAATGTTCCTATTTATGTACTACACATTCTCTGAAAAACTTGCAAAAGTGTCAAATTACTGAACTTTTCACAAGGAGCAGATGTTCTTCATTCCACATTGCTGCAGTCCTAACTATTGGGTAGTCCGCTGTCCAGTCGGCCCGAATACCAAAGTATATGGCTGACGTCGGTCACGGCGCATTAGACTGACGTCAGTACGTCAGGGTACTAATGCGCATGACCGACGTCATATCCTCAGTCTTTTTTGCCGCATGGTCCGATGCAGAAGCAATTTTGCGAGTGCAGGTTGGCGTTCTGAAAGTTTCTGAAGTCAGTTTCAGACCGAATCAAAGTTGGCTAAGTACCCCGTTGGGGAATATTTTGTTTTTTTCTTGCCTCAGTATTTAACCGGATGTCAGAAAAAGTGAATAACTGTATTTCTTGTGGGAAACAGATACCTCATAGGGATTACCATACTTTGTGTATACCTTGTTTAGGGCCTGAGCACGACGTTGTTGGATGCCGCTCTTGTGCAAGATTTAACAAACGCACTATTAAGAGAAGGTTAGACTGTGCCAGGTTAGTGTTTGGGAAGCGTTGTAATTATAAAATGCCGTCGGATGTTCCGACGCCCGCTTCGGGCAAAAAGCGCAAGGATAAAGCAGCAAAGCCTAGAGTGGAAGAACCGACAGTCCCTGACGCCGGTTCTTTAGAAGGCTCAGTGGAGCCGGAGGTTCTGCCAGGTGTTTCTTTGGAGTCTCAGGGAGAGACTTTATTGTTACAGGATGTATCCTCTCAGGAAGTAGGCCAGGCTGAGGGGGCTTCTCAGGTGGCTGTTCTTCCCTCTCTTCCTAAGGTGGTTAGAGCCTCCCCCTCTGTTTCCAAGGCTTCTTTGAGAGGCAGGCCTAGTGTAGCTTCAGTGGGGGTTTCTCCTAGTGCTTCAGGGTCTTTGCCTAAGAAACATATGCTTAAAATGGCAGAGGATTTGATTACTATGATTAGAGGTTCTATGCCCCCTCCTGATAAGAGGCCTAGGGTGGAACCTGAGTTTGAGAGTTTTGAGCACTGTTCGGAGGCTTCTGAGTCTTCGGCTGAAGACTTGCAGGACTATCCTCCTTATTCTGATTCTGATGTGGATGATTCCACTCCTTCAGCTTCTCCTCCTGAGGATTTTTCATTTTCAGAGACTCTGCATTCCATGAGGGAGCATTTTAAATGGGAAGGTCAAGATTTCTCTGATTCCAGGAAGAGGCTTAGGGAATTCTTGTTTTTACCCCAGCATAGGCCTTTAGCTATTCCTCCGGTTCTGAATGTGGTGGAAGATGTTTTTGCAGAGGCTTCCCTGAATCCTGATTCTTTGCCTCCTGCACCAGTTAAACCGGATAGGTACTATAGGGTGCCTGAAGCTCATAAGTATCTTTTCAAGAGTCCTAGGGCAGACCCGGAAACTGTCTCAGGGGCCTAAAGGTGTGAAGGCTTCTGTGGTTAAAAATCCTGTTCCTTCTGATAGTCAAGGGCTTTGGATAGATGGGGAAAGAAAGTGTATACTTCTTCCACTTTAGCCATGAGAGCATTGAATTGTCAGTTTCACATGTTAAAATATCAGAATTACCTCCTTTCACAATTGAAATCTAAGGTGGATGCTCTGGCAGAAGGTATTGTGTGTAAAGAGTTGCAGGATTTAGTTCATGTGTCTGAACAGGTGGGTAAACATTCCTTGCAGTGTGGTTTTGATGCTGTGCAGGCCTCCTCGAGGGTGGCTGCCACTGGTTCTGTTCTTCGTAGGCACGCCTGGTTGAGAGATCAGAACTTAGCTGAACATGTTAAGACAAGGATTTTGGATGCTCCTTTACAGTCTGATGTGTTTGGTTCGCCTGTTGAAGCAGTTTTAAAGAAAATGGAGGACAAGGCTAAGTCTATGCAAACTGTTAAAGATTTTTTGCAGGTGCAGCCTCCGAAGTTTAGTAGAAATTGGCCTACTAAGGGGTGGACTTATCCTGCTTATGATTCCCAGTCTAGGGGTAGGTCTAGACGTGGTAGGGGCAGAGCTCAAGGTTCTTTTAGGCCTAGGACAGGGAGTTCACCTGCTCAGACTTCTGGTGAGGGCAGGGGTCAGTCCTTTCGTAAGCAGCCCCAATGACCTGCCTTTTCAGCTGCCAGTACATTCTCTCCTGGCGGCACCTCTGGGAGGAAGGCTGTCTCTTTTCAAAGAAAATTGGAATTTAATTACCCAAGACAGATGGGTTCTGGATATCATTCACCACGGTTACAGGTTTTATTTCCACACCTTGCCTCCTTTCAAAGGCATGCCAGACATTCCTCCTCTACAAAGAACAGAGGCTCACAAGCAAATTTCTCTGTTGCTCCAAATAGGAGCCATTCAGTCAGTTCCTGTGCCAGAAAGGGGCCTAGGATTTTATTCTCGCCTGTTCCTAGTACCGAAGAAGGGGAACACGTGGAGACCAGTTTTGGATTTATCTATCCTCAACACTTATCTGGACATTCCCAAGTTCAAAATGTTGACGTTACAACAGCTTTTACCTCTGCTGGGCAAAGATCACTGGATGGTAACTTTAGATCTCAAGGAAGCTTACCTTCATGTGCCTATAAGGCTAAGTTGCAGGAAGTATCTGCGTTTTCGAGCTGGAAATTCTCATTATCAGTTCTCTGCATTGCCCTTTGGCTTATCCACTGCGCCCAGAGTATTCACAAAGGTTCTGGCTCCAGTGATAGCTTACTTCAGGCTAAAAGGAATTCAAATCTATCCTTACTTGGACGACTGCCTGATTCTGGCTCAAGAAAAGGAAGACCTTCTACAGCATTTGGAATATGTTATAGCAGTGCTAAGATGCCTAGGGTATTCTGTGAACGAAATAGAGTCCAGTCTAGTACCCTCTCAAGAAATGTGCTTTCTGGGTGTGAGACTGAATACAGCAGCCCAGATGGCCTTTTTAACCCCGGACAAACAAAAGAATCTATCCAGTTACTTCCATCAACTATCTCTTCAGTCCGGGCTGACTGCAAGGACAGTCCTTCAAGCCTTAGGGTTCATGGCATCTTGTATTCTGGTGCTTCCCAATGCCAAACTGCATATGAGGAAGCTACAATGGTATCTCAAAAATCTTTGGACACAGCACTGCCAGGATTTGGACACTGTCATTCAAATAATACCTTGCATTCAAAAGGAATTTTTGTGGTGGGCTCAGGAATGTCACCTAAACAAGGGACTCTCTGTGACCCGGCCAGAGGCGAGTCAGATTCTAACGACGGATGCCTCAGACATTGCTTGGGGAGCTCATCTAGATGGAAAATGGATACAAGACAAGTGGCCTGCCAGACTACAGCATCTACATATCAACATGAAAGAGATGTTAGCAGTCCAGTTTGCATTAATGGCTTTCAAGGAGTTACTTCTTCCAGGGCAGGTGTTGATTCTAACAGACAACACAACTGTCATGTGGTACATCAACAAACAAGGGGGAACACATTCTTACCCATTGTGCAGGCAAGCAATGATTTTATGGGAGACTGCGCTCAGCTTGCAACTAACTCTTCAGGCAAGGTTTCTGCCGGGAGCACAGAACTCCTTAGCAGATGTGTTAAGCAGACAAATCATGGATCCCCACGAGTGGAAACTGGATCTTCATGTATTTCAAAAATTGACAGTGTCATGGGGAACTCCAGACATAGATCTGTTCGCTTCTCCACTAAACCACCAGCTGCCAAAGTTTTGCACGACGGGATTTCATCACACAGCTTGGAAAGTGGATGCTCTTTCTTTCAGTTGGAAAAATCTTCATGTGTATGCTTTTCCGCCTCTACCTCTTCTCCCAAAGGTGCTTCTAAAGGTCAGACAAGACAAGCCAAGGATGATTTTAATAGCTCCAGATTGGCCTCGGCAGCACTGGTACCCATTACTGAGGAGTCTGGTAAGGAAGCCTCCATGGCCTTTACCCTTGATTCCACACCTGTTGTCTCAGAGGGACGGTCATCTGCTCAATGTCAAGCTGCACTCTCTTCATCTAACAGCCTGGCATATTCTGTTTTGAAAGACAGCAGGTCTCAGCTTCCTCAACAAGTTTTAAATGTGATTATGGAAGCCAGAAGACCTAGTACAAGGAAAGTGTACGCAGAAAAATGGAAGAGATTTTTATTTTGGTCTGCAGCGAAGAATTTGGAGATTTCGGAGCCTAATTTGAGTGTGGCTCTTCAATATCTTACTGACTTATTGGACAAAGGTTTGTCTTTCTCTTCCATTAAGATTCATGCTGCAGCAATTTCAGCTCACTATGATTGTGACCCACCATTGTTTTCACATCCTTTGTTCAAGCAATTTCTTAGAGGGGCAAAGAATGTAAGACCCCCACGTAGAGCTCCTACTCCTGCTTGGGATCTCAATTTTGTGTTGGAGAAACTTACTCTACAACCTTTTGAGGCTGCGGCTACTGCTGAACTGAAATACTTGTCATGGAAGACTGCTTTTTTGTTGGCCATTACTTCTGCAAGAAGGGTTTCTGAGTTACAGGCCCTTATGGCGGTTGAGCCTTTTTTGATTTTTCATAAGGATAGGGTATCATTACGTACTAATCCTTCCTTTATGCCTAAGGTGGTTTCTAGTGTGGCTTTAAACCAAACTATTCATTTGCCTACTTTCTATGCAGATCCCCAAAATAAAGGGGAAAAGATTTTGCACACTTTAGATGTACACAGGCAATTGCGTTATTTAAGCAGGACTAAGGATTTTAGACAGTCTCAGCAGTTGTTTGTTTCTTTTGCTTTGAGTTCGCAGGGCAAGCCTGTGTCAAAACAAACTATTTCTAGGTGGATTGGGTTTTGCATTGCTTTTTGTTCCCATCATGGCAAGGAGATTCCAGCTGGGATTAGGCCTCATTCCACTAGGGCTACTGCCACTTCAACAGCATTTCTAAGGGGGGTGGCAACTAAGGATATTTTGGAGGCAGCTACTTGGAGTTCAGTGCATACTTTCTCTAAGCATTACCACCTTCCTCTCTACTCTAAGTCTAGGGCTGGTTTTGCCACAGCTATTTTGCAAGGCATGTTATCAGCTCCTGCTTCCTTATGATTTGCCAGCCTCCCTTACCTCTGCTTTGGGATTCTACCCAATAGTTAGGACTGCAGCAATGTGGAATGAAGAACATAGTACAGTTTTGTACCTACCATAAATGTAGATGTTCGAGGATCCACATTGCTGCAGTCCAATTTACCCTCCCTCCTTCCCTCTGTGTTTAGGGGTGGTTGTGTAGGTGAGATTATATTCTGGTACCTTTGTATATATTGTATATATTTTTGGTGCAGGTATGTTTGGTGTGTTTTGGTTTTGGCCTTGTCTTTTTAGGGTCTTCTGACATCTGGGGCAAGAAAAGACTGAGGATGTGACGTCGGTCATGCGCATTAGTACCCTGACGTACTGACGTCAGTCTAATGCGCCGTGACCGACGTCAGCCATATACTTTGGTATTCGGGCCGACTGGACAGCGGACTACCCAATAGTTAGGACTGCAGCAATGTGGATCCTCGAACATCTACATTTATGGTAGGTACAAAACTACTTTTTGCAAGTTTCAATTCCTGGCCAAGTTACTCCTCCCATCTCCCCTCCTTCAGTGGGGCTAGTCTCACACTTCTAGCTTGGGTAGATTCAACTATTTCAGCTTTGCATGACTAGACAAAAAAAATCACAGCCTGGTGTGCCACTAAAACTGCTCCCTTATGCGTCTTCTCTTTGAATAGCATTTCCCCAGGAATAAAAAAAGGCAAAGCACAGTCCAGAGTTTGGGCCAATCTATCCATTTCTTAATGCGCACAGTAAAACATTCAGTTTGTAATGCATTCTGGCTGCCAACATGGTTGTCTTTACATAGTTATTCTCTTCTAGCATAACCTGAACTTATGGTATTCAATGCCAAGCTTTACAACAGTTCTCAGTTTCTTAATGACCTCCCAAGCCTCTGTGACCCAGTACTTTGTCAATATACTGTAAATACAAATTTGTGTACATATGACACATGCTTTTACCTTGTTAATGTGTGTATTTGTAATATAAATTATATCTATAGTTATGATTTCTAGTTTGACCCTGTCTATGAACTTTTTGAATTTATGTTCAAGCAATTGTATATGTTATATATCTTGTTGAATTGTTAATCTTACAATTGATGCAGCATACAGTGGTTAAACTGATTTTACTCCTTTTATATTTTCTATGCTCTTTGTACAAAATAGCTGTTTGTATAATTGTTAAATAAATTTGTTGGAGTCAGACTGTAAAAATCATTGAGTATTCAAAAACAATGTCAATCAATAACAAACAATGCAGGAGAACTCAAGTATCTTATACTCTAATGTACATTAGGAGGCAAAAAACCATACACAAACTTGTACAGAATTTTGTCTGCTTTATTGACGGAAGACTCCATTTTTTATACACTTCACTATCAGTTTTGCCCACCTCACTGACGTGGTCAGTGACAGGGTCTTTACATCATAGTAACTTATGAAGAAGTGCTGAGATGGTGTTTTTCAAAAAGTCTTTTTCCCATGAGAATGTTACAGCCTTGCAAGCACCTGGTCAGTCACAATGACCTCCTGAGGATGTAGCCAATTCAAGGCTCTTAGATTAGTTCGAATACAATGGGTGCAGTTCTTCTTAAAATGCCTTCCTTTGTTCCATGCTCTGCCAGCTGGACACTATCTCTGATGGTGCGCACAAGGCTATTCTTCTGGTGGAAGCAGGAAGAAGATACACATGCGAACAGATTTATTATTTTCTAACTTTGCAAAATAATCTTTACTTGAAAGACATGAGCCAGGCTGTGCTTGAATGCTGCCAAGGCCAAATTTCTGATTACACTGCAGCTTATGCTTCAAGCAATAATATGCAAGTTTATTTCTACTATTATTCTAGTAAAACAGAATTAAATGCATTACATATCATACTACTTTTCAAACTTTGTTCTCTATTATAGATTTAAGTACATTTATTCCTAACTAAGGCACACATTTCTCTACATATATTTGACCACACAGCTTATATATGTTTGAATGTTTGAATACACATCTTCCTAAGCAGCATACATTGTAAATATATTTTCTAGGCAGCATGTACGTAAATATATTTTCTAAGCAGCATGTATAGATTTTTCTAACATTCTCCCTCCTGTTAATGCATTTCATTCTATTTGAAACATAAACAATATTATTTCATTCCTCAGCCTTTCCCTTTCAAGGGCTTTCAGCTAAGTAAGTCATTTGTTTTATATCTCAGATAGGCTTTCACTTGGTATCAACAAATTCAATTCCATATCTTGGTACATAGTTTCAGTCACTGATACGTCAACTAGGTCTTTAACTAATTTTTTCACACAGGGTATCCATAGCAGACACATGCTCCAATTATGAGCAGTACTACACAAATTGCAATCAGAATGTTCATAAGGACCGACCCCCACCCCCCAAACAGATTCTGGAAAAAGTTCGTCAGTGGGTTTGGGCCTGGTTCTGCCATTGCTGACACCTGCTGTATTACCTCCAGGTGATCATTGATTTCATGCTGGTTGTCTGGAATGTACGCACAGCATTCTTCTTTGATAAGAGAAAACGTACCACCTCTCGCCGCTAGGGTGAAGTCGAGAGCCATTCGGTTCTGTAATACAACTGTTCTCATTGCATTCATTTCATCAGTCACAAGTTCAAGAGCGGAAAAAGTCGCATTGCTCATTACTTCGAGGAGTTTTGACAATTTCCTCAGTTCCCAAATCGATTTGACTGCTCCGTAGGTTGAGAATATCCCAGCCCAGGATATAACACTGTCACCCAAGTCCATATGGGTCAACTTTTCTTTGTCCTTCACTGCTGAATGATCCTTCCAGCTTGCCTCAATCTTACCCACTGGATTAGCAGGTTTTCTGACTGTATTCTCGGCTTGCTGAGCTACGTCTCTCACATTACGTATTTTACCCAGGGGCAATTCTGCAGTATGTCTTATGGCTGGAACCAGATAACCCAAAAAACAACTGCCGGACCAATTCTCAGGTAACCATTTATAGGCCTTTTTCCCACAAACAAAATAGCAGTTTTCTACTTTTGTACTGATGCGGGTTAACCCTGAATGAAACATTTTCTTATAACAGATAATTGTCTATATATTTCAGGAGTTTTTTGCACATCTCTCAATGTTGTTTTCATCAAGCTTAAATACGAACCATAGTTCGTGCTACAACTAGTACCTTGATCTACAGGTTTTATATAACATTTGTAAGACACAGTTATGTTGCAATTACTCCAACCAACCTGGAGTGTATCATTTTTAACAAAACAAACAATTCCTTTCTGAGTAACGGGTAAATATAATGCCACTTTGTCTTGTGATCTCACAGTACCTGTATCAAATAATAGGTTTTCCCAAGTTTCATTTATCCCCAAGGGGACAGCAGACATCAAAAGTCCTCCATATGCTGTGGGTATTGCAGTACAAACCCAGCAATTTGAAACGTTCATAGTCTCTACATAGACTCGTTTCATAGCCAGGTATGTGTTAAAGTTTGGGTGCCAGTCTATAGCCAGTCCTTCATCACATTTTACCAATTTCACTTCTGTGGTTATATGTAAGAAAAACCATAACAACAAAAAGGTCACTACAAACATAGTTAAGAAGTGTATGATCAGTAGGCCAGTGAACCAATGTCTTTGGGGTTGTTTCACATTTTTATTCACTCTGCCTCTGGCCATCCTGTTTCTGTGGTATGTCAGTTAAAAGGCGTTTATCCAAGCTAAATTCCTTGACAGGTTTACAGTGTGTCAAATGAACCCAAGATGATCTTTCAGCAATTTTTACTGCAGTAGGTGTTGCCAATAGTACCTGGTACGGACCTTCCCACTTTGGACTCGCCCAGTTCTTTTTTTTGATGACTTTCAGCCAAATCCAGGACCCCGGGGTCAGCACGGCCTCCGGTTTTGCTTCTTGTTTATCTGAAAAAGAGTTCAACTGCAAAACAGTCTTATTTGTTAACAATTTCTTCATATAACTAGCTAATGAGCCATCGGCCTCCAGCTCTGCAGGCATGAGGGCCTTCCATTGTGGCACACAATATGCCCTTCCAAACACTATCTCAAAAGGGGTCAAGCCCTTTACATTTGGAACAGTTCTCATGCTCAGCAGTGCTAAAGGCAGACAGCAAATCCAAGTCTTTTGAGTCTCACTCATTAATTTTCTCGACTTGTTTTTCAAAATTCCATTGTACCTCTCTACCAGTCCTGCTGACTGAGGGTGATAAGCACAATGGTTTTTCAAGGAAATCCCAAAAAATCTCCCAAGCTGCTGTATTGTCTGGTTTACGAAATGTGTTCCATTGTCACTATAAATTCTTTCCGGTATGCCAAATCTAGGAATGATTTCTTTCACTAGGGCTTTTGCTACTGTTGCTGCATCCGGATTCCTGGTTGGAAAAGCTTCTACCCATTTTGAAAACATATCTATGATCACTAAACAGTATTTTTTTCCTTCACATTTATTCAGTTCTATGAAATCCATACAAATAGTATGGAACGGATAGGGTGGTGTTGGAAAGATCCCTCGCTTCGGTTTAAATGCTCCCTGTGCATGATGTTTGCTACAAATATGACATGTTGCACAAAATTTTTGTGTATAATTCGTAAATCCGTATGTTTGGAATGTTTTGTTGACTAACTGTACCATCCCCCCTGTTGAGACATGGCTCTGCCCATGACTCAACAAAGCTGCATATCTAAATAAATTAGATGGCAATATGGGTTTTTTCTCTTTGGAGATGTACAGTCCCTCTTCAAGGATTGCTCCTCGTTTTATCCACTTTTGCTTTTCTGCTTTTGTAGCTAATGTCTGCATTGTTAACATTTCTAAATCTAGAATCTCAGAAGGTTGTAGTTCTTCGTTTAAGAGCACAGTTTCTAGGTCTGAGGCAGCTTGCTTTGCAGCTGCATCAGCCCGAGCATTCCCTTTTGAAATTCTATCTTGTTGTTTGGTATGGGCTGCACATTTACAGATAGCTATTCTAGTGGGTAACTGAATAGAATCTAACAGGTTCAAAATTAGTTGTGCATGATTAATCGGCTTGCCAGTAGATGTTATCATTCCCCTGTTTTTCCATTGTTGTGCAAAGACATGCACTGTAGAGAAAGCATACTGACTGTCAGTATATATGTTAACACATTTGCCTTTCGCTAGAGTGCAAGCACGTGTCAAAGCTATCAATTCTGCTGCTTGAGCTGACAGGTTATGTTGCAAGGGTTGTGCTTCTATGATTTTGTTATCAGTCACTACTGCATAACCCACTAGGTTTTTTCCTGTAGGACCTCGTCTACAGGACCCATCCACAAAAAATGTCACCTCTGCATCGGTTAGAGGTACATCAGTAAGATCTTGTCTGGGTGTGGTTATTTGTTCCATTTCCTGTAGGCAACTGTGTGGTGTGCCATCCACAGGAATCGGAAGTAATGTCGATGGATTTAATGTCGTGCATCGTTCAATTGTCATATGGGGTTGACTCAATAGTATGGTCATGCAAGAAAGATGTCTGGCAGGGGATAAAAATGCTATTTTTTCTTGCAGTAAAATTATCGCAACTGCATGAGGTACTCTCAACGTGAGAGGATGAAACAATACCACTGAGGCTGAAGCTTGCACTGCCATAGCTGCTGCGACTACTGCTTGTACGCAGGGTGGTAATGATCGTGCCACCGGATCTAACTGTGATGAATAGTAAGCTATGGGGCGTTGCTTGCCGCCATGTTGTTGCGTCAGTACTGACGTCATATATCCCCGCCTACAATCTACAGTTTGGAAAAATCTCTTATGGTAATTTGGAAGCCCTAAAACTAATGATGAAACTATCAGTAGTTTTAGTCTGCAAAAGGCTGCTTCTGCTTCCGGAGTCCAGTGCAGTGTTTCTTGTGCTGCCATTGGTGCTTTAAATATTAAATCAGCCAATGGAGCCGTTTCTAAGGCATAATTCGGTATCCAACTTCGACAAAAGTTAGTCGTTCCCAAGAAGGACATCATTTCCTTTTTGGTAGTTGGTCTAGGTGCTTGTAAGATAGCTGTTTTTCTATCTTCATCTAATGTTCTACCTTCTTTGGATATCACATATCCCAGGTATTTAACCTGTTCTCTCCAAAGTTGCAATTTATGTTTATTCACTTTATGCCCTTGCTCAGCTAAGAATTTCAACAATGCTATTGTGTCTTCCTTACATTGCTGCTGGGTGGGGGCTGCAAGCAAGATGTCATCTACATAAAGTAGTATTTGACTGCCCCCTGGTGGAGAAAACCCCGCTAGGTTGCTAGCCATCTCTTGTGCGAATATTGTTGGGCTTTCACTATATCCCTGTGGTAGCCGGGTGTACGTATACCTTTTGCCCTGAAATGTAAATGCAAACCAATGCTGGCTGTCAGGGTGGATAGGTATTGAGAAAAACGCATTGCTAATATCTACCACGGTAAAATATTTTTGTTGCGGCTTCAAATCATTTAACAAGGTATGTGGGTCTGGCACTGTAGGTGCCCTTGATATTACCGCATCATTTACAGCCTGTAAATCTTGTACCATCCGCCATTCCCAGTTTGCTTTTTTTTACAGGAAATAGAGGAGTATTACATGGTGAATCTAGGGATTCTACCAGTATCCCTTTCTTAAGTAATGCCATTATGATAGGTTTGATCCCTTGTTCTGCATCCTTGCTCAAAGGATATTGTCTTTTCCTTGGTCTAAAGGCCGATTTTGGTGTAATAACTACTGGCCCTGCTGTTCGAATAAGTTCTACATCTGATTTCCCTGTTGACCAAAGAACATTTGGTATTTCACTCAGAGCTTTTTCTTCTTCTTCTATCAAGAACGCCAGTCAGCTGTCTTCACTCTGTTGTAAGTGTACAGCTGGGCGTGCTTGCGTTAACCAATTTAGTTTTTGTTTCTGTACTCCTAAGTCCGATAACTCTGAGTCAGTTTCTCCCATTTTGTCACTTTGTCACCCAAGTCTACCCACCTAACGTTCCTGTTTTTGGTTAGGCTAACATGCGGTAGTTTATTGGATTTGTACAATTCCTAAAACTCCTGAGGTAATGAACAACTCACTACGCCATTGCCCTCAGTGTCCCAGTATAGAGTCCGTAGTATTAGTCTATTTGCGGGATTTCTGAACAATTTTTGTTCATATTCTTTATCAGGTCCTGATGTGCTACAATAATATAGGGTACAATGTAATAAATGTTGCTGATCAACATCGAGGGGAAGCACCTTGCTGGTGACTACATTCATCAGTTCCTTGGTCACTGCCCCTGGACCGGTTGTAACCAGATCCTGGCTGTACCAATAGGCCTCACCCTCCGATCGTACTACAAAAGTATCAGTTTGTCTCTGTGCCTCCATACCATTCATGGTAGGGACTACTGCTATGCCAAAAAGTTGCATAAGATCTCTTCCCAATAAGTTCATGGGGCATTTGGCAGAAAGTACTATTTTACTTTTCTGGGTCATACCCGTGACGGGGTCGGTTATTGCTATATCATGGGAAAGTGGTTCCCTGTACAGCTGTCCGTTTGCTGCTTTCACTAATATGTAATCAGGTGACTCAGAATGTTCCGGTAACTTTGAAGGATGTATCAAAGTTCGTGATGCTCCTGAATCACACAAAAATTTGACTTCTCTCCCTTCCACCAGAAGTGTAACTTCCGGTTTCGTGTCTGCTAAATAGAGCTCTAAGCTCAGTAAGGCCAAATCCAAAACTTCACTCTCCCCAACTTCTACATCCGGTTGCATGTCATTTGTTTCTTCTAAGGTATTTACATTATCCCCCTGCTCATTAGTCTCTCCTAATGACTGCTGAACAGTATAACTGCCATCTAGTCAATCCTCATCCTTATCCTTTTTTTCCACAGGTGCCTTGCTCCTGCAGTCCCTTGCCAAATGTCCCTTCTTACCGCAATTGAAGCACTCACCTTTTTTCTTCCTGTCCTCATAAATTTCTGAGTTTCTGTCAGAGCGTTTGTTACCCTGAGTATTCCGCTTACCCTTCTTGGCTGTTTGTACTACAAAGACTTCCGCACCGTCTTCAGCTGTGAAGACCTGCGTTTTCTTTTTCTTTTTACTGTTAAAATGTTTTTCGGCATGTCTAGCATACTCTAACAAGGCTTGAAGCCTACTGCTCGGTGATCTATCATGTGCTTCGTGATGAAGCTATTGATAGGGCAATACAACCTTTCAAAAATGCATTCTTCAACTGTTGTTCATATGAGCTATCATTCTTTTGATTTTCAGGAATAGGCATGCCACTATGGTTATTAAAACATTCTAATAATCTACCATAGTATGCATCCACTGCTTCATTATCTTGTTGTACGCATTGGTTAATGCAAGTCCAGTCTGCCCTAGGTTTCCATTTTTCAGTAATGCGGTCTGTAAGACCCTTCAATCTAGCATCTAGTTCTGCGTCACTATGTGGGAGTGGCCTGTGTTGCGCGTCACGGGCATTCCAGGCGCCACAGATCATGTGCCAGTCCGGACCTAAAATTTGTCTAACTACTCTTTCTACCTCTTCCCCATTTAGGTGGTAACTCAATCTCATGCCCTGTAAATCCTGTAGAAATTTCTCAAAGTTAATTTTTGGATGGGGAATTCCTTCTGTAGCTTTTCGGATGTCTTCCGGTGTCCATGGTCTATACACTAAGAGTTGAGGCCTGGCCCTCCTGTCCTGCCTGTGGGTTTGGTACTTCTATTAATGGACAGATTTCTTCACTCTCATCTAATAAATTTCCGCTTGGTTGAACATCTATAAGCGTTTGGCGTGTTCGGGATCTAGTCCCGATAGGTTCTCTCACAAATGGTTGTCTTAATATCCCTGTTGTCTCTGGATAACGTGGGGGGGGGTCCAGCCCGCCCTCCCGCTTCATATTCTAAGTAAGGCATCGGAGGAGGTGGTAGGGGAGGGACCGATGCTACTATTATATTATTATCCTCTTTGTCTAAAAATAATGCCTTTGCATTTTTATTTTTCTGTTCCCTTCGGTTCACTTCCTCAATCCACCTATGTGCTTGAGGAACGCCCAACTGTTGTTGTTTTTTTGCCTGACCCTCTGCGTCAGATTTTAACTGTTTCAAAAGTTTCACTAATGATATTTTATCTAATTTACCATCAAAGTCATACTTATTAACCCATTTTGAAAAATATCTCACATTATCTGCTCTTTGCAATTGCATATACTTTGCATCTTCTGTTAGGGGCGGGTCACGTGACCCTTTAGTGCATTCATTTCCCATGTCTCTGAAAGAGAAGAAAAGGAGAGAGAGAGAAAGAACTGTTATGTAACCCTTTCTTTTGTACCACGTGGTATCTTATTCCCCGTATTCACAGTAGTGTCTAGAATGACTGTTTACTTTGCTTTGTTTACTTCCTGATCTATGACTCAAGATACAATACTTCGACTACCTCTCTCCCTGCTATCACAAACCTTAGCAATAGCACAGTGTAACCTGGTCCCTGATCTAAAACAAAAACAAAGAGAGGAATTCTGCTTACCCGAGCCTCCCGCTTATGTTTGATATGCTTTTTAGGATCCAGTTTTCCGCTTATCGGCCACAGATCAGACAAGTGGACAGCCTCTTTAGACACGACAATTCAGTCTGAGGTCTTTCCTTCTTCTGCGCAGATTTCGGTATCACCTATATATTCTGACCTGCAGCTTACCAAGGGAATTCCGGCACGATTAGGACCAAAATGTTAAATAAATTTGTTAGTCAGACTGTAAAAATCATTGAGTATTCAAAAACAATGTCAATCAATAACAAACAATAATGCAGGAGAACTCAAGTATCTTATACTCTAATGTACATTAGGAGGCAAAAAACCATACACAAACTTGTACAGAATTTTGTCTGCTTTATTGACGGAAGACTCCATTTTTTATACACTTCACTATCAGTTTTGCCCACCTCACTGACGTGGTCAGTGACAGGGTCTTTACATCATAGTAACTTATGAAAAAGTGCTGAGATGGTGTTTTTCAAAGTCTTTTTCCCATGAGAATGTTACAGCCTTGCAAGCACCTGGTCAGTCACAATGACCTCCTGAGGATGTAGCCAATTCAAGGCTCTTAGATTAGTTCGAATACAATGGGTGCAGTTCTTCTTAAAATGCCTTCCTTTGTTCCATGCTCTGCCAGCTGGACACTATCTCTGGTGCGCACAAGGCTATTCTTCTGGTGGAAGCAGGAAGAAGATACACATGCGAACAGATTTATTATTTTCTAACTTTGCAAAATAATCTTTACTTGAAAGACATGAGCCAGGCTGTGCTTGAATGCTGCCAAGGCCAAATTTCTGATTACACTGCAGCTTATGCTTCAAGCAATAATATGCAAGTTTATTTCTACTATTATTCTAGTAAAACAGAATTAAATGCATTACATATCATACTACTTTTCAAACTTTGTTCTCTATTATAGATTTAAGTACATTTATTCCTAACTAAGGCACACATTTCTCTACATATATTTGACCACACAGCTTATATATGTTTGAATGTTTGAATACACATCTTCCTAAGCAGCATACATTGTAAATATATTTTCTAGGCAGCATGTACGTAAATATATTTTCTAAGCAGCATGTATAGATTTTTCTAACTAATTTTTATTTTTTATAATTGTTTATGTATCTGGAGCTCGTCACCTTGTGTCCAGTCTGACTAACTTGGTAAACAAATGGAAAATAAAATATACTAAAAATCAATATGCCAAGAAAAATCCAAAGGTTAAGGGAATCCCACTCACTTATTCAGATATGGACAAACATAGGCGCACTGATGTCCCACTCACCAGGCTAAACAAGATTACTGTCAGCTGCTTGGATCTGCCACAACCCACGCACTCAGGTCACTTACAAATATGACTGTCATTGTCTATGTTGGTGTTAATGTCCTGATGTACCTTGCTGGACTACATGAGACTTGGAGCTCTCCGATCTTGTATCCCTGAGTAGCATTCTGCCATCACTCAGAATACCACAGTACAAGGACAAAATGATTGACTTTAACAATTGGCTGTTACTGGTGCCATTCTAAGGGGGTTCAGTATCTGCCTGGGACGACAGTCAGCAGACCATGAGGCTTTGCCAGAGATGGCCTGCACCTGTCACCCCTGGGATTCCGGATACTGGCTAAGGCTATAGTGCTTCTCTTTTTAAGAAAAGGTTTAAATGACATTCACCACCAAAACAGGAATAGGCAAGCAAAACCTAATGCTACTCAATGCTAGAAGTCTAAACTCAAAATGCACTCACTCGAGGTTCTCAAAGTGGAGAACATCGATATCTGTGCATTGACTGAGACCTGATTCAAGGCTCCACACCCCTGCACTTCCAGGCTATAACTCGTACCACACTTTTTTTCGTAATCTGGACTGGAACACCAGAGGCAGAGGTGTCCATACTCTAAGGATATCTACACCTCCAGGCTAGTTGCTTAGCATAATGCATCAGAGGTTATCCAAGTGCAACTAACTCTGGGCAAAACTGCAATCCAAATTGCAGCTTTGTTACAGATCCCCCCACCATGACCCAGGATTTCCACTCCCCTTTCTTGATATACTGGAAAATATATTGGGGTTCAACCAAACACCCTAATGGGCAATTTCGATTTCAACTACCCCACCATAAACTGGAAGACTACTCGTATAAACTCCTTCCCTCAGCGCTTTCTGGAATTCATAAATTCCAATGCCCTGGATCAACTTATCCACACCCCCACCAAAGGCAACAATATCATAGACCTAGTCATTACGAACATGAGTGACTGGTGTTCCACACCTGAAGTAACTCCTCTGTCAGATCCGACCATAAGCTAATCACCCTAGATATCCATATCCCGCCCCCACCCCCCCCATTAAGGAAACCATGATAAGAAAAATTTCTCCAAAGTCAACTTCATGCTTAAGACAGAAATGGCGACCTTCATGACACCCATGCATATGGACAATACAGTTACAAATGCTGAATCCTACACAAATGCACTCTAAGCACTTAGAGTGCATTGATCATGCTATCCCAAACAGAGCCTAGAAGCTATCCTCCAAAAAGAAGACATGGTCCCCTGCCATAAACTGTACAACAGAAGGAAGAAACTGTTGCAAGAGTAAAATCCCATGAGTGGTGGAGCTCCCTGGTCAGCCTCCCTAAGATCTGAGATCCCGCTAGCTACGAAAACAAAAATTGCTATTGATTCTAAGAACCACAAAGCTTTCTGTAGCCATGTCAAAAATCTCAATGGCAACACCCAGATCTGCTCTGCGTTGCAGCACAACGGCATGAAAATTGCAGAACCAACTGATATTGCCAACATCCTGGCAGGTTTAGTGCTAACTTTACCCCCCTTTCACCCCCTAAAGGGCCCATATCTGTACAGGAAGAATGCAGAGTCTCTAATCACAACTACACAGGTAAAGGCTGCACTCTCTCTCTAAAGCCAAAAACACAGCATCCATGGGACTGGACAACATCGCAGGCTGGGTTTTTTTACATGAATTTCAGAATTAACTGGCTCCCCACTTAATCAGTGTTGAATCATAGCCTTGCATCAGGCTTTGTGCCCACTGAATGGTGCACAGCAACAGTTATCCCATGCCACAAAGGGGGAGCCACCACTGATCCCTCTTATTGCCCTATTAGCCTGACTAGCCTGGTCTGCAAGGCCATGGTACATATCATGGAACTAAACTCTGGTAACCTCCAAACTCTGGACCCCACCCAGTTCGGGTTTGTGAAAGATCATGCCTCCAGAACCTTATCTATTTCTTTGAGGCAGTCACCAAAGCCGTTGATGAGGGTAAGGTGGTTCACACAGCCTATCTTGACCTTGCCAAGGCTTTCAATACCATCCCCCCATTCTGGATATATAGCTAAACTCACTAAACTAGGTATACATCCCTACGTCACAAGATGGGTTGCCAACTGGCTCACTGACAGAACCCACACAGTTGCAGACTCCAAATCTGACTTCAACCAGTGACAAGTGGAGTACCACAGGGTTCAGTCCTGGGACCTCTTCTGTTTGGTATCTACTTCTCTGAAGTACAGGCTAACACTGAAGGCCTCTGGCTAACAAAGTTCGCAGATGACTACAAACTAGGAGCCAGAGTCCCCAAATGATGTGGACATCCTACAGAAGGTCCTCATTGAGACAGATGCCTGGTGTCAGAGCCAGGACTTCAAGCTCAGTGCCAAAAAGTGCATGGTCATCCCCTTTGGTAAAAACTCTGTACGTATGAACTACCACATAGGCAGCAGTCTGCTTCTCACCAAATGTGAGACCTTGGGACCCAGGTGGACAGTAGTCTCTCCTTTGATCACATCGCCACAGTAGTCAAAGTCCTATGTGGCACACCATCACAAAATTCTCATCCAGGAAAGTTACATTCTCCTTCTACTCGACCACTCAAGACCCATTTAGAGTACAAAGCCCCTTTTGGAATGTACCTCAAGACATCTGTAGCAGCTAGAAAGGCCACAAGTACCTCAGGATTATTGGCCTCACAGATGCCCTACACTGACCATCTCATACTCGTAGCATATCTTCTGCTATGAAGTGATTTCTGCCTAACCTATAAAGCTGTCAAACCCAGAGCTGTTGGACATGCTACACCTAAAGAAATCCCAATCCCTCTGAGCTACACACTCTAGGGACCTAAACCTTGTCACCACAATAAACAGGACATGCTGGAGGGATAGATTCCTGTCAGACTTCCCATACTCTGGAACAAGCTACCCATCTGTCAAGCAGTTAATCTGAGTGGGTGGGAAATAGGAAATATACCCCGGGAATCAATTCTGTGGCTGCTCGACAGTGGCACAAGAAAATTTTCTTGGGTGGCATAAGCCAGGGAACCTTGTTGGCTAGGCTTACTTAGGCCCTTGGGCCGATAGCCTAGTTACCTACTTATTGTACTAAATACAATATTATGTAGCATTGAAATGTGCTGACAAGTGCGACTGTTTATTTGCTCATAAAGCAAATGTAGAGTGGAAAAGTTCAAATAGTGGATAAAGAGGATAGGAAGAGTGAAAGTATTTGTTAGAAGTAATAATTAGGGTAGATATGGGAGGAGAAATGAGTAAAATGAGAAGAGTAAAAGTAACATTACAAGTAAGAAACTAAACCAAGGAAAAGAATAAATAACATGGACAACAAGATTGAGAAATGTAAAAACTATAAAGCAAATCTGCACTGCTGAGGGGGACACTTGTGCAAGTGCAGGGGACTGGCCCCAGTAGGAAGGGTTGGCAGCATCCCTCTCAACATCATAGAACAAATCTGAACAAGGCCATAAATAGGTGACAAAGGCCCCAAAATTTGCAAAATGTATAAATATTGCACTTGCAAAACCTGTTTATCAACTTTCTAAGTTTGTATTAGAATGACATTTCTTAAGGATATGAGATCTGAAAATCAAATGCCTGTCAAATTTTCTGACTTCATTGTTCAATGATTTGCCAGTGATTTGACAGAACTGCATTTTTATGAAAAACAGACAATATCGACTTTCTGCAAAAGTCTGTACTGTTCAGAGAGATGGATGGGAGTCTTGAGCAAACACCCATCAATCACTTTCATTTGCTTGCCAAAGCCATTACAGCAGTGTTTTGCAGAGAGGTGGGAAAAGCCTTAAATTTGACTGGTATGTTTATTTTACATTTGTTGACCGTGAGTCCAACTGGATTGCAAGTCCATTTTCAGTGGAGGCCCGGAGAGAGAAGCTCCAAGAGAAAAACCTAGTTTTAAGGACAAACTTTTGACATACAATTTCCATACAAGAGACTTTCCATACAAGAGACTTTGACATTCCTATTAACAGGATACATTCCAATATAATGCATTTTAGAAGATATTCCTATCGGGAGTAAAAGAGATTTAGAATAAGGCTCAGAGCAGATGCTCTCTAGTTGAGAAGGATACCAAATTGATTTACAATGTCTTCTGGTTTTAGTTGCTTATGGAGAGCTCAATATTGCTGGGGTAGTTTTGCCTACCTCCTGGAGAGATGTGAGCAGTAGATTAACAGTCCTAAGTGGGCACAGTACTATGGTTGGCTTAGCAGAGTTAAGGTAGTGTTCTAATGAGACATTAGCCGGGGGGGGGGGTACAGGAGCACAGCTGATTATTCAAAAAGTGAGTTTTAACTGTGGTGGGGATTTGTTGCCAGTTATGTGGGCAGGAAGAGAGTTCCAGATTTTTGTTGCATTGTCTGTAGACAGACTTACCATCTTCATTTGGTTACTTTGAGGAGGTTTTGTGTGCTAGACCTCGGGCCTGGCGGTTGTGTAGGGTTGCAAAAGATTTTGTAGAGCTGGGGTGTTTTCAGAGTTCTGTATTTTGTGGACTAGTAATAGTTTTTGAGTTGTGGTAGCTCTAGCCAAATAGTTTTTTTAGGCATTCACAGTGTTCTGATGTGAGAGGTTGTAGTGAATTTGGCTATCTTGGTATAACAATTATCAAGTTTGTTTAGGTCAGATTTGTGTATTTGTAAGCACGGGGGAGGCATCAAGTAGGGTGGATATTGGGATAGTCCTTGCTATTGGAGTGGTCGGTAAGGAATTTTTCATTGCGATACAGTAGGCCAAGTTTTTTTATGTACTTTATGGTTCTAGAAATATGTAGGTGAAATCTAAGCTGATTATCTATTTCAACCCTTAATAGTTTGGTATGATTTGTGGGGGTGATGTCTTGTTAAAGGAGGAGATAAAGAATCAGTGGGAGGTGTGGCTCTGTGGGAGCTAAAGAGTACTAGCTTTGTTTTACTTGGGTTCAGAATGAGCCTTTGGTTTGTAATCCAAGTTTCTGCTAGGGAAAAGCATTCTTGAGTTAGGGAGTGAAAGATGTCATTTGATTTGGCTGCACATATGGTGGTCTCATCTGCATATTGCACTATTGAGGCTTTGATTACTGTTTAGGAGCCGATTGGTGAAGAGGGTAAAATGTGGCCCCAGGATGGAGCCTTGGGATGCTCCTAGGGAGACTGGTAGGGAGGGGGAAGAGTTAATTTTGCCACAGCTGGTTTTCTTCCCTCGGTGGTTTTTGAACCAGGAGATTGCAGGGGTGGTAAGGTTTAGAGTTGCTAGTGAAAATTTTTGTGGTTAACCATATCGAATGCTTTGGACAAGTAGGAAGGTGGCAGATACAAGAAGTCCCTTGTTTGAGTATTGACAATGTTGGTGAATTCTGTTAGTGCAGTGGAGGTGCTATGGAAGGGTCTAAAGCCATGTGTTGCTATTAGATTATTTTCTTGGAGATATTTCATTAGTTTGTGTATTACCCTCTAAACCTCTAAAATGTTAGATAAAAGGGGTAGTATGGCTATAGGGTGGTAGTTGAGTTCCAGGGAGGTTCCACTTTATGTAGAGGGATATGTGATATTTTCCATAGCTTGGGGTACTGTACACTCTGGATGGATCTGTTAGGGTGGAGACTGGAAAGGATATGGCTTCTGCAGGCAGGTGGAGGTATTCACCGGGTAATTTTATCTGCGGCTAGAGCCATTGGCTTGAGCTTGCGGAGTAGTAGTTCAATGGATTTGGTTTGGTTCTGGGTTGAAGCTGAACTTGGGGCAATTGTTGGGTGGGGTGGATTTGCAGGGGTGGGAATATTGTCATAGGGTTCTGTAAAGTAGGGATGGTTTCTGTAAAGTATTAAACTGTATAAAAGCGCACACACTCCATGGCAGGGATAAGCTAAACAGTTTAGTGAATGAAATAAAAATAAAGCAAAACTGGTGCAGAGAAGGGCTTTCACATGTAGCTGCTTCAGATCTAATAAACTGAAAACAATTGGTGTTTAAATACCAGATCATACAATGCATCCAATCGCATGCTGTGCATCATTAGGTTACTTTATTAAATTGAGTGGGGATGTCTTCTTGGTTTATTTTTGGGGTTGGGATAGTTGTTTTACCTGGTTATAAAATAGTTGATTGCTGCCCAAAATTTTTGTGGGTTGTTCCTGTGCTTGTGTAACTTTTGGTAGTAAGATGTTTTGTCTGTTTAGGTGAGTTTTTGGCTTTTGTTAGTAGTTCAACGTATATTTGTTCATTTGGGATTTACTGTTGAGGTAGTTGGTTCAGGCCTTTTTCTTTTGAGGGATTGTGTGTCTGGGGTTAACCAGGGGGCATGTTTAGTTTTAAATGTTCTGGAGGGGGTGTGATTAATGGTGTTTAAGAAGGTAGTGTTGAAATCTAGTACAGTTTCAAGAAGTAGTTTTTTTTTTAGGGTGGTCCAGTTGCACATGTTTAGGTCATAAAGTTGGAGTGGGTCATAACGTTGGAGTGGTTAGTGTTTTGTTTCTAATTAGGTGAGTAGATATTTGGGTCAGTTGTGGTAATTAGTAAGAATGTGGCTTGGTCACTCTGTGTCTGGTAGACACCCTGCTAGGGGTATCAGTGATGGGTGGTATAAGAGTATCCAGTCTAGAGTGGATTGGTGTTTTTGTAGTCTGTTCTTGTGGGGGAAGTGATGAGTTGGGTTAGGCCATGTAGGTTAATATGGGAGAGTGGGTTATGACTAACAGTTTTGCCAGTCAATGTTAAGGTCTCCTCCTAATGTGCTTTCCTGGAGGATGGAGTTGGATATCCATTCTAGGAGTTTTTCTGTAATGAGGATATTGCATGGGGGGGATGTAGCATCCTATGATTACTATCATTAAGTTTTAGTTTTGTTAGTGAGCTCAACTTTGAGGTCTGGGGTTATATCTACTTCTCAAGGGTGAGATTTGTACACTATAGCAACCCCTCCTTTTTTTTTACCTATTCTTTCACTACGAATTATATTGTAACCTGGTGGAGTGATTTCATTGTTGTGGTTGCCTGGTTTAAGCCAAGTCTCTGTTAGTATGAGACTCTCTCAGGTTGATAAAGGGAGAGTAGTGCATGAAGGTCATGAACTTAGTATACTTCTGACATTTAATTTTAAAATGAGCATGGATTTGTCTGAGTAAGGGTATCATTCAGGTTGAGTGCTGGGGCTCCTAGATTTTGTGGGCCTGTGTTTGGGTGTTTATCACTGCAGCTAATGAGTTGGGTTCTGAGGTAAAAATAGTGAGTAGTTTGTTTATGGTCTTAGAGTTTATAGTTTGGGACTGGTAGTGTGATGGCTGTAACTTGTGTGCATAGTGGTGAATGAAGGTTTGGTAGTGATATCGGACTAGTAGAGTAAAATGGTGTGTTGTAACGTTAGTGGAAGTAGTTTTTCTTGGTATGTGGGTTTTTGGTGGTTGGTGGTAGAAGTTCGCAGTGGGATGGTGGATACACCTAGGAGCAGTAGTAAGGGGTGTATGTATATGGGTTTGGGTAGTTCGGTCATGGTTTGGTCATGAGAGATCTGCTTGAGATGGGGGTGGGTGATAGGTGTTTGATTGTAAGGTAGTTAGATGGAAGACTGCTTTACAGGATGTGGAATAGTGGAAGAGAAGGAAATGGGTTCAGGAGTGGGGCAGATTCAGTGATTGGTGGTTAGCATGATGGGAGTGGCCAAGTTATTTGAAATGTAGCACTAGTGGGTGTAGGTCAGAATAGGAAGCAGGGAGGGGAGCAGAGTGAGTCAGAGTGCAGCTGGGCTAAAACTAACTCCAGTTGTATCCCTGGGCTTTTCTTTGTACACCAAATGCATCTTTCCACTTGTTTCTGTTTACACCAGATGTCTGGCTGTGTTGTACTGGTTTAATTTACTTATACTGATGCAGTCGCATTGAAAGGGGTCTGGGGAAGCTTCCTCACCACAAGCGGGCCAAAAGATAATTTTCAAAATGGTGCCACTCAAGGAGACCCACTAGACTAATGTGCATAGGGGAGGAGGGAGATACAAAATGGGAAGGTATAACCACAAAAAGCAGGTAGAGATCTGGCCTGCCCCCTCACAGAACACTGCAAAGAAAAGCAGTTAGCATAAGAAGTGGAAGCCTTGGAGCTGTAATGCAAGTGTAAGCAAGGAAGAGGTAGGAGGAGGAAACTAGGAATGTAAGCAGTTAGCTGCAGAAACACTACTATGTCCTTGGTGTGCAAGTAATACAAAAGTAAGGCAAATCTGTCTGGGGGACAAAATACACCAAGTAAATGGTACTTGCCTTACTTTACAAGTATTCAGTGTGGAGGCAGATCTATTGGGGACAAGATACAGCCAAGTTTATTAAGTTATGCCACCCAGTGGCAATAGACAAAGCTATAGTTGCCTGGGGGTGTGCACGCCAGCCAAAACAATGTTTTAAATAAGTAAAAGTAACAAATGTGCTGTAAAAGGAAATGTAAACCACTCGCACAGTTTAAAAAACTGTTGAGGACCACGTCTGCTAATAACAAAACTGTAAATATCAAGTCACCTGTGCAGACTTGTCTGGTAGATATCCTTAGTGTTCTTGGCATGAACTATAGGGAGAAACTGGACCATAGCAGTTGTGTGGGTGTGGGTAGCTGTGTTTGTGGAAGGTGGTCTGCCTCGTGTGGTGTGAATGTTATGCATTTTGAAGTGGAGAGATTAAGAGTAAAATTGTGCTGCAATTTCATCACTGTTTGATTCAAACATGTAGATTCCCCTGTGTTTGTCAGTACTATGTTTGAGTGCATTATTTTGGAGCGTGGTGTCACTGCTACATCTGCTAGTACTCTTTCAGTGCAAGTATCTGCTTTGGAAGTTTTCTCCAGGGGTCTGTTGCTGAGAGGATGAGAAACATGCTACAAGTATACAACTAATGCAAACTGCATAAAGCAATAGCAAGAAAGTACTAGGTCACATCAGAGGCTTGGGAGGTTATTAACTGAGAACTGTTGTAAAATATATTATTAAATACCTTAAGTTCAGGTTATACTAGAAGAGAATAACTAAAGATAACATGTCAGCATGCTCATTTTAAAAATGCTTATTTAAAAAAAAAATGGATAGACTGGTCTAAACTCTGGACTGATGAGTTTACTATTTTTTTATTCCTGGGAAATGCTTTTTAGAACTGGAGACATACGAGGGAACAGATTTAGTGTCACACCAGGCTTTTTATGTCTATTGTCATGCAAAGCTGGAAATGTGAGACTGGTAGCCCACTGAAGGAGGGGAGAGATGGGAGGAGTATCCTGGCCAGGAACTGAAACTTGCAAAACTGCTCCTTGTGAAAAGTGTTTATCTCAGTAATTTGACACTTGCAAGTTTCTCAGTAGGAACAACATTTGTAAAATTCAGTGCATGTCAATGACACGAGCTGCAGGCTCAAACTTGGCATTTTTTTTTCAGGTATTCCATTCTAATTCTATGGAAGTCTAGTCTGACAAATGGTAGGGCTATTTGTTCTGTCTGTGCATTATGGGACAGACTTGGCTTTCCAAAGGAATCACGATATTTGCCGCAATGAGGGCAGACGAGAGTAAAAACAAAATTAGGAATGAGTACTTCTGCTGCAGGCAGCTTTGGGAGGTGTAGTAAATCATGGCGAGATAAAAATCCTTTAAAGGAAAGCTCCCTAGAGCTAAAATGTTTTTTCAGTCTAACTTTGTTTCCAGACCTATTTTAACACCTCAACCAGTCTAAGTGCTTTATTTGTGTTTTTAGCATGTTTGCCACAACATGGCTACCGATGTTGCTTGATATAGCAACGTGATCTTCTGCTTCAACCCTTTCTCTTTCCCATGAAGCATTTCAAGTCTTTCATGCCAGACATAAGGAAGTCACTGAATTCCCATGCCATTGACATACAATGGGAAATGTGTGACTCATTTTGTATTCCTTCTGCAAGAGGGCTGCTTTTCTTTGGCTAATCACCCTCATTTGTTTTGCTCTGAGCTTCTTTTACACTATACTTTGAAGTTATCTATCTGCAGTCACAGAAGTAGCTAAATTAGAGGCCTTTGTTCTAGGTGTTTGTAGTCCAACTTGAATTGACAGTCCCTCCCCAACACTACTGCAAAGATGTTAACTGTCACTGCAGCAGTCAGCTCACAATTGAAAGGAAGGGACGTCCAGTCTGAATTTCTTCCCCTCTGCCTGCAGTAAGAGTTGTGTATTTAATCACTGCCAGCAGTAGAAAATATTTATATAAACACTCAATTTAATTTTTGCAAGCAATTGTTTGTTTCAGTGTGTTTTATTACTAGTAACTTTTAAACCCCATTTCTGTATACAAGCCATTATTATGTTAACTCATTTTTGCGTCTGCATTTCTTTGAAGTACATTTGTCTTGTGATATGCTGTTTTGCTAATTTCCTGGCATTCTACTCATCCCCACATTTTTAAAATTACAGCAAAACAGTAATGTGCGAACCTGACTTCATGATACTGGCTCAGTAAAAGAATGTACTGAAACCACCTCACTGTAGTCTACAGTCCATGTATTGAAACATTTTTTGGGGGGGAGCTGGGTTGTCCCTTACTGAATATTTTAGAGAATAAAGTATCACTCACGCATACTCCACACTGCTTTGTATGGAATAGTCAGACTCAGATGTGCAGGTATTCAGGATGTGGAACGTACTAGCTTTGGCAGGGAAAATGTTTTGTAAAGGAGAAAGGGGTTGGTTTGTGTCTGTATTCAAATTTTTAGCAAAATGTAGAATCAGTGCATGACTGTTTTTGTTTGAGTTTGTAAGGTATGCAAAGTAATATTGGGAGGACCCCACAGCAAATGAGAATAGTAAATGTATGTGTACACAGTAAAGGAAAACTCAAGGAAGTGCCTTGTGTCGAGGGCGGTACCCTCGTGATTGAAAGGTAAGAGGTATGAGATGTTTTATTCAGTCAATGTATGAATGTATGAGAGAAGTTAAGAGTTACAGATAAAGTTAAAAGAAGTTCATGAGCCCACCGCATGATTAGGACGTGGACTGATTAATTTGCCCACACCATGATTGGGACGTACCCTGTACAACAAGTTCATGTGCCCACAGCATTATTGGGATGTACCAAATCAAATGCAGCAAGTGCTCTTACACCGGCAAGCTTTAAGACTTTTGAGTCTAAGTGCTCCAAATCACTGTACAGAGTTTCAGGAAAAATGTAGAAAGGTTACTGAGGATAAGCTGTTAATTTTACAAATCAGGCAGCTGGGAAACCTAAGCGGTTGAGGCAGAAGCAAGAGGGAGGGTTAGAGAAATTGCTAGAGCATTTAGCAAAAGTGTTGGCTGAGGGGAACAAGGTGCAGTTTGGTTGCCAACCATGAGCTGGCAGTGACCTTCCGGCTTCATCTAATGCATCTTGCTTCAGTTGGCCAACCAGCAGCTGGCAGTGAACCTCTGGCTTCCTCTAACGCATCTTGCTTCAGTTGTGGACCAACTACACACTGGCAGTGACCCTCCGGCTTCATCTAACACCTTGCTTCAGTTGTGGAGAAGCAGCACATTGGCGAGGGGAATCCCTACACAGGCAAATCCAGAGTCCAAGATACTTGGACTGCATGCCAACCAAATTAAAATGCAGTTTTTCCAAGACCACCTCAGATTGGAGGGAGTCAAGAAGCTCCATACTGACCAAGTCAAGCAAATATTACGGAAGCAAATTTTCACCCTCTACTGCCAATAGATCAAAATGGACCCTACATTAAGATCAAAATAAATTAAAAGAAAAGCACTTCTGGTGAACACTTTAGGCACTAGGCCAGTGTTAAAAATTACTTCAGATAGTCTGACACCAATATCAGAGCATAAAGTAAAGGCAGTCTGAGTCACACATACTATGGTTACGTATCCTGTTTTAGAACCCATCCCCATTTCTTTTGGTCTGATAGAAGAAAAGCATTATTTTCTCAAGTTCAACTGCACCAGTAAATCTGCTAGGAAGAGATTTGTTATGCAAGCTGGGTTGTATTTACTGTTCCCCAGAAGTGCTGTTTGAAACTATTCTGAAAGAACCAGAAGGTGGAAGTTTGGGCAGTTTTAGCAGAAGGTGAGGAACACCCTGATGGAAGCATACACAGATGGCAGGTTACTACAGCAGTTACCTGCAAACTTGTAGATAAAGCATGCAAATGAACTAGGTATACTGAAATAAACAGCCAGGAAAAATAAAATTAGACCCATCAAAACCTCTTCCTAGAGTGCCACAATATCTGCTAATTCCCGAAGCTGAGCAGGGAATCAAACCTGTAATTCAGTCTGATACAGCAAGGAATAATATCGGCTAAAAGCCCTGTTAACACTCCTATTTTTTTTAGCTAAAAGGCAGGAAAGTATACTATGTACAAGACTTTAACACCTGTAAGAGTATTGCCTACTTTTCCTGTTTATCAAATCCACCACCAGTACTGCATTGCATACCACCTACAGCTAGTTAGTATTCTGGCATACATTTATGTTCTGCGTTCTTTTCTATACCTGTTCAACCTGAAAATCACTTTCTTTTTGCTTTTACCTATCAGGGACAGCAATATACCCCTACATGGTTTGCAAAAGGATATACTAAAAAAGCCTTCATTTTCTCAGAAAAAAGATTTTGTGACATTTCCTGGTGGGGTTGTGTTGGTACAATATGTAGATGGCTTACTAATAGCATCAAATTTCTTTCAGCAATGTCAGCAGGATACCTTGCATTATTAGAGTATCCTTGCAGAAAAGGGACAGTGTCTAGAGAAACTACAATCGTCACCTCTGGTACATTATCCTGGTCATTTAATATCTCAGCGTAGCAGGTTAGTGTTACCATCTCCTATTCATACAATATCTAAGGCCCCACATCTGACTTGCTCAGTGACAGCTTAGGTCTTTCCTATGTATGACAGGATACTGCAGACAGGGAATTCCTAACTACGCAGAAATTTCAAAACCTTTGACAAATCTTTTAAAGCAGCATACACCACAGACTCTGCTTTGCAGTAGTGAAGAGGAAAATTCATTTCATAATTTTAAAGAAGCTTTAGCTACTGTCCCATCTTACCAGACTATGATAAAACTTATTTTATGTCATGAAAGAAATGGATTTGCTCAATGAGTATTTGCAAAAAAAACATGGGTCAGTTATCGTCCATTAGCTTATTTCTGCATGGAACTTGATTCTGTTGCAAAAGGTTTTCCACCCAGTTTAGGGGCAGTTGCTCCTGCCATTATAGTTAATCTTGCACAATCACTGTTGCTTGGGCATGATCTCACAGTAGCTGTCCCTCATTCTGTATAATCGCGTTTGCTTAAAATGAAAACTCAACCACTATCGACTGCACATCTGTATCTATTAGAACCTGCACTTTCTGATCCATCTATTTCTATGATCCACTGTCTTGTTCTAAATCCTGCATCTCTGTTCCCTGCTGCTGATGGTGAAACATGATTGTGTGTAACTTTTTGTTTTGTCCTAGGAAGGACTTCAAGGATACTCCTATACCCAATGCTGAATTGAACTTGTTCATGGATGGCTCATGTGTAAGAAATCCGAGACCAATTGACTCTGGGAATAGCCGTTTGCATCAAAGACAATATTGTTGCAACAAAGATTAGAGGGTGTTCACTCTGCTCAAATAGCTGTTAGCTTTGCAAAATGTCAACGCATTAGCCTCACACCTACTTATGAACTTATGAACCCTGTCTTTGGCTATCTGCCCGAGGGCATTTATAAGCCTAGCTAGAGTGTTGGCTTTCACCACCCCATTGATTAACTGATCCTCTGTCAAGGAGAGCCAATGAAGTGATCCCAGGGGTGTATTTTCTGTTACCCATCCACTCGTCAAGGTTTCTCGAGTGTTAGTAAGGGGCTCTGCCTAATGTAGTTTGGAATTTTGTTCCAAAGCATGGGGTGTCTCTGACAGGAGTCTATCCCTCTAGCATATTCTATTTATTGTGGCGAGATTTAGCTCACTAGTGTGTGTGTGACTCGCAGTGACTTGGGATTTCTTTAGGTGGAGCATGTCCAATTCTGAGTTGTGCATGGCTTTGCAAGTCAGGCAGAGATCACCCTTCAGTCGGGCTGCATAGGACATATGTTTGAGGCCAGTAATCCTCTTGGTAAGGTACTTTCGTGGCCTCTCTAGCTGTTAAGTATCTTGTGAGGTACCCCCCAAATGTTGCATTGTACTTAGGTCTGAGTGACTAGTAGAGGGGGCACTATAACCTCTTTATTTCTAGATGCGAACCCTTTAGTAATTAGATGGGCCACATAGAAGGATTTCTTAACTAGTTTGGCAATCTTGTCAAAGGAGAGATTACTAACTGGGTCCCCAGATCTTATTAGCTCTTCTGTATTAAGGGGGCTGCCACCTATGTGGTAATTTGTGGGCGTTTTGTTTTTCCCAAACGGGATGACTATGTATTTTTTTTTGGCATTTAGCTTGAGGCCATGACTTAACACCAGGTGTCCGTCTCAGTAAGGCCCTTTTAGAGGATGTCAGTGTCAGCCAGAGTATCATTTTCAGTTTGCAGTAATCGGCGAACTTGGTTAGCCAGTTCTCCTGTGTTTGCCTGTACTTCTAAGTATATGCTGAACAGTAGGGGTCCCAGGACAGAGCCTTGTGGGACACCACTTGTGACTGGTTTAGTCTGACCTGGAGCCCGCTATTCTTAGTGAGTTCGGTCTGTAAGCTAGTTGGCAACCCATCTCATGACGTAGGGGTTTGTTCAGGTTGGTGAGTTTTTCTGTAATACCAGAGTGGGGAATGGTGTTGAAAGCCTTGGTGAGGTCAAGGTAGGCTGTGTGAACAGCCTTTCCCTCATCTATGGCCATGGTGACTCTCAAAAGTCACCCCGGTTTAGTAGGCATGATCTGCCCTTAACAAAGCTGAACTGGGTCGGGTCAAGTGTTTGGAGGTTTCCAGTGTCTTTGTTAATGAGTTCCATGATGCGCTCTAACCTTGCAGACCAGGCTAGTCAGGCTTATGGGGCGATAGTTACCAGGGTCAGTTGGTGCCCCTCCTTTGTGGAATGGAATAACAGTTGCTGTGCACCATTCTATGGACATGTAGCCTGTGGAGAGGCTGTTCAACCTCAGCCACACACTGTTCAACCTCAGTGTGTTTAGGTGGGGGGGTTAGTCTGTTCTGTAGTTCGTGCAAGACGCAGCCTGGGACACCATCTGGCCCCATTGTGTTTTTTGGCGTTTGAAAGGGCTATTTTCACCTGTGCGTCTGATTTCCAGGACACTAAACTTTTCCGGTATTGTTGGCCCTTTTGGGGGTGAGGGGGGTGAAGTTTGCAATGAATCTATTTGCCTGGATGTTGGCAATATCAGTAGGTTCAGTATATTTTGTGCTATTATGCACTAGTTCAGTGCCTATCTGCGAGTTGCCATTTAGATTCTTAACATGGATAAAGGCTTTGTTATATTTGGGCCAATTTTTAGTTGACCAAAAGTTATTTGTACAGATAGCAATTATGCTTTTGGGAGGGTACATGATTGTGGGCAACTTTGGAAAGCGAGAGGGTTTTTGACTTCAGGAAAACAAATTAAAAATTCAGGGTACATAAAATCATTGTTAAATGAACTTTTGCAATCTAGGAGGCTGTCTATAATCAAATGTCCACAACAAAAAGGCCAGTACACTGTAAACTCCTACCTGTTGAAATCTGATCCTAAATCAGTGTCTTCCAGAGTGACATAATTAGACCACAACCGTATGCGAACGTAGGCTAACAAATTTATTAAGCAAAGTACAGACTGTAAAGCAAATAGCAGTAGTAGCTTTCTAGGTCTTGTCCATGCTGATGCCAAGGACATGTACACTGGCATATACATCCATACAATTCTTATGCGTTAGATTTTCATGACAGGACAGAAGGTTAAAAAAAAAATCAAACCAGCATGAACATTGAACATAAACTGAAATCAACCAAGAACTGAATTGCTGTTTTAAGGGCAATAATGAACAAACCCACCTTTGGAAGGACAGCTTTCCAAGGTGGATCAAGCAAAAACTACATCCACCATAGTCATCTGAACAGAACAAATCAACATTATCTCATAACTATCTGAGCAGTAAAGCATGGCCTTAATCAATCACATACATCACAGGAGGTGAAGTGACTACTCTGGTTTCACAACCCCTCAATAAAACTAATTCTGAACATACTGTCATTATCCACAAAAGGAAAACACTAAATACTGTATAAAAATAGATAACTAGTAAGCCACACAATTCTTAAAGTATGCACTAACCTCTTCTCCAGCCTTCCCGACAGTTCCACAACTGAGCAGAATTCTATAGATAGTGACACATTTTATAAAACAGCTTAGCCACCCCAGACAATTAAGCCAATCCTCTCCACATGATGCACCTAGACAGTATCTGACTTTGTACTTAATTCATGAATAGATTGCACTGTAACACATTCAGATAAATGCATACACTGAAATGCATAAGATGTCTTAAACAGCTCAGCATTTAAAACTCTCATTCAATGAAATGAAAGTAAATACCAAGCCAGAAACCAATGCACTTAGCACCTCATCAAGTTGGATATGACAATTTTCACCTCTGCTGGCACCCATAGTTTAATCCTGTATGTCCAAGATCACAAACATTTAACAGAAATAAAAGGATGACCACAATTAACATGCAAACCAATTATTTGAGGCTTCTCTTACCACAAACAGAATTGTGTGGCTGTTTGTTTATATATTTAATCAATGTTTTAATGAATGTAACAAAATTTAAGAAATTAATTTTCAGTGGAGATTGTACATAGCTTTATCATTTGCTGAAGATGTCAAGAGTTGTAAGCCCTATTCATAGGCTTGTAACAAAACAGATGAGAAACAATTTCAGTGAAAATCAGGGGAACCACAAATATCAGTTGCCCAAGAGGACTGTTGAGAAACTGAGGGCTGGCATGAGATGAAACTCATTTAATGGTGTGCTCCCCCCGCAAGAACCAAAACCTATAAATGTATGAGTGGGTTAAGCTTACAGATACTGGCATCTCAAGAGGGCTGAAACACAAAGCCAAAACTACATTACAGCATTTTGAGTGATATACCTTTTTTGTTGTAGTCATGTAAACATGTTGGTTATTAAATGCACTCACTAGTGCACATGTCTAAATACTATGCAATAACATTGTCCTAAGTTTTTTTTTTGCAAAAGACCCCAGCCTTCAGTGCAGACAAGACAGCACATACTCCTCCACTCCCACATACTGCAAGTCCATGCAAGTCACCCAAGAGTCACCAGGAAAGAAGGCCTGAGCATGTTCCCACTAACTCTGCTTCAATACAAGGATGTGACTTAGTCATATGTCCTAGGCTCACAGTTGCAAATTAATTCAGCTGCAAGGGAATTTCCTCTTTGCCATTACCCACCCTTTTAAAGAAGGGCCAGTCGTGCCAGGGACTCAATTTATGAACACCCAACCAGTTATCCTTTTTAAAGGCAGTGTTTGTCACACTGTAACTTGCACAGTTTGTTCTATAGAAGTAGATAAGCACTATGTTGTAAATCTGCACACACACACACACACACACACACACACACACACACACACACACACACACACACACACACACACTAACCTATGCTACCTCCTATTGTATGATGTGTTTTTTCCTCAAAACACTTGCACTCTCCCGATAACTACACAACCCTATGCAACAAGGTTCTCAAAAATCTCATTATCCCTTTTCATCTACAATACTGTAACTCATAAATTCAAACTTACCCCCTGAAATACCAAACAAAAACTAACTCCCAATTCTACTACACCAAAGTCCATTAGTAAATCCAGCTACTTCATACCCATTCTAATAACTTATACTTTTATCTCAAAGTAGTGATATTCACCAAAATCCAGACCCATCTCTCCAAACAAACTTCCCCTCCTCCCCATGTACTAACAAGTCTTCCACTCCTTTCTCATACACACCCACAAATACCAGAAACCTTACTATGAAGGCAATCATAAGTATCTAATAAAATTACTGAATTTCATGCTTGGTGCTCACAACATACATACCCAAGATATAGTAGCTGTCACAAACATGACTAAAACCACATATAGTTGACAATGAAATAATTCCAAATGGCTACAGCATTCCCTGAAAATATAGAACCATTGGAAAAGGTGGTGGCGTAGCTCCTATTTATTGCAACTCTTTAACCATTACAACATTTCCCAAACCTATCCAACTTTTGATAAAATGGAAGTTCTATTAGGGTTATTAAAAATAAACTAATAAAAATGTATGCATAGGAGTAATCCACATTCCAACAGGACATAACATACCTACAGTAGAAAACTTTCTAGCATGGACTACCCAAAAATGTAGAAAGCAAAACTATTCTAATACCAACATAAATTGGCAGAACCTAACGTCCAAAACACCTGAAAATTGTATTAACCTCTCTAGGTTCTCACAACTGGTCACATCCTCCACACTAATACTAAACAATCTGCTAGAGTCAACCTTAGATTTGATCCTAGTTTCAGACCCACAAGTATTCTAGCACTGGTACCCTCTCCAGTATTCTCTGTGCCCATCTACCTATCTTCCCACATAGAACGCATACACAGGTTCCAAAGCCCCACTCATATATAGCAGCCAAACGCCAACAAATTTTAACCTTATAACATTCAACAATTGGACTCCACTTAAATCTTTACCATTAGGAAAATCAGTACACTACTTTAAGAATACCTTCCTTAAGATCATAAATATGCGAGCCCTACTCCAATATAGAAGAATAAAGAATTTAGAAGAATAATAAGTCATGCTACCTGGTTTACTAAACCAACTAAAAGATTCGATCAAGGGACCAAGCCTAGAAAGACTGACAGAAAAAAACAAAACTCTAGCAAATTAAGTTCATTTTCACAATGCAGCAAAAAACTAGTCAAAAATGATAAACTACTTCTCACAACAATTGAGTTCAAGACCCCCCACCCCCCCAAAAAGAAAATTGGAAATCTGTCTCCACTCAACCCTGGTACAATACAAACCCATCACCTTTTCCAGATAAAGACCCACAACAAATAGCCCACATTTTCAACTCCCAGTTTATGGAAAGCATTGCTACACTTGTCAAGGAACCTCACCCAAAACCAAATTAATCCAAAATAAGATAAACACCTCTAACTCAACTAATGGCTTTAGGACACCACTTTCCACAATAATCTGACAGCACCCCAACAATCCAAACTTTCAACCTAAAACCTGTGCCTACCTCTCATTTTCAAACTATTAAACCAATTAAGACCAAGCTCCTTATCTGCAGACAATCTCCCCTCCGAATATTTGAAACATGGTGCCAACGCAATAACTTAGCTTATCAGAATCCTACTCAATAGGTCTATCTCGTCTAAAATCCCTCAGAGCTGGGAAAAAATCCATTATAACCCTATTGCATAATTCTCTCCCCATTATCTAAAATGTACACATCAATTACTAAAATACCTTTGATAACAATCTACTTGCCCATACCCAACATGGATTCCATCCACCACACAGTGCTATAACAGTCCTATTCTCTCTTACTGATGCTGTGAACAAGGATTTGGACACTGGTTTATTACATCAGTGCTCTTACTGGAACTGTCAAGCATTTGACATAGTAGCTCACAAACTTCAGCAGCTTGCAGCTCTAGGATGCTCCCAACATACCCTTAATTGGTTCTCTAGCTACCTGAATAACGGACAACAATCACTAAGATGGCAAAGCAAGCAATCTAGTTAAACAAAACAGGTGTTCCACAAAGGTCTATACTAGGACACTTGCGCTTTAGCATGTTCATAAATCTCTCTACAGAGCTCACTAATCCAATATGCTGATTTCACAATCGTATCCTCCAGTAACTCCAACCTTCAAAAAAAAATGACACAAAAGGCCTTTAACATAGAATCGTGGTTAAATAAATCCCAAGAAATCCAAACTTATTACATTTTTTATAAACCACCTCTGCATGATTTTAAGATTTTTTCCCTCAATGGGACTGAAATTGAAGTAAAGTCAGCAAAACTTTTAGATATTACTGTCAGTGACAAGCTATCCTATGAGCAACATATTCTAAATGCTATAAAAAAACATTTAAACTTGGTAAACTACACCCAGAAATTATACACTGATACCCCCACAAAAATAAAACTGGCCAATACCCTCCTGCTCCTATCCCTCTGGTTCCCCCATTTTTGCTAATCTGTACACATCACTAACCAACTACAATCATGTCATTATAAAATAGCAAAATTCACTAGCAACTATCAAGGAACTAAAATGGCTTGAATTCCCTCACTTCAAGACACCCAGCTAACACTAGCCCATAAAGTAATATACAATAAAGAAGTTCCCATCTCTCTACTCAATCTTACAATTCTGCACCCCCACCAGAAAACTTTGATCCACTATCAAACTACTCCTAAGCATTTACAGAGCCCATAAGGGCTAGACAAAGCTTATACTCGCATGCCATCTCTAAACTCGAACACTCTACCACCCACTATCACTCCATTAGATTCCTTAACTTCAAACTCGCCCTAAAAAAATCACTTCCTTAAAACTGACATGCCCCTGCTCACAAAATCATAGACCTTAAGTTGTATTTAAAACCTGAAAATATTTGACACCCTTCATTTACAAGTTAATCCTGTGTGAATTAGACCTTTCATACTTGTCAAAACTCCATTTCTGCACATCCTTGGCCTTTGTCTATCTGATAAAACCTATTTTTGTTTTTTCCTTTAACAACTAACTTGACTGTGTACTTCTTGCAACTTATGCTAATTCCTAAAAAAAGCTGTCATTATTTAGAAAAGTTGTAATAAGTCTAGTTTATGCATTTTTGATTGCTTGTACATGTTCATGTATTTCTGATTGCTATAACTGGAGCATTTCTCCCCAGACATCCAATGAAAATGGGTTTTCAACCCAGTGGACTTTCCCGTTTAACAAACTACAAATGTATTATAATATATACTATAACTACACACACTTTGGAAATGCATCACTACATACTGAATGCCTAACAAACACTGGTTTCAAGTATTTTGACAAGCACTAAATTAACATTTGCTATTTTATAATACTTTGCGTATTTCAATTAAGAGGTGGACATTCATTTTTAGGGGAATGTTTGTTCTGTATTTCTGCATCCTCTGACAGATAACCTGATCATGTTGACATGAGCTTTATTAAAAAAAGACAGAGGCTTCCATGTTAAGAAACTGAACACGACAGCTTAGCTTTGGAACCCTTCATCTGCCCGGTTTTTTGCATCTACTCTCATTTTTTGGGGAATGACATGGAACTGCTGTCTGCACTATTGCCCCAAAGCAAAGGCTGATGGTGTTCATTGACAATGGTTTGCTCCAGTGACATCCATATATTTATCTGGATATGGTAACATCCCCATGACAGACTGTATATGTAGGTGGAGAGGGGCTGTTCATGATATGTAGACTGTCCCCTGTAAACCATTAAACGTTACATGGGTCCCTGTGACAGTGTACCTGAAATGGCAGGTAGACCCCAGCTTTAGCAATAGACTGCAATTGTATGGCTGCTATGGTGAATATATTTGAGGTCTAAAGGGTTAGATTGGGTAAAAATCCCAAGTAGTGATAAACAGTGGCAGTCATTACATAATTTCTTTAATTTATTCTATGTAATGCTGCATTCCTTTTGTCAGTATACTATATAGGCTGTGCAGATCTATGTCAAATTATTGATTCAGAGCTTTGATGGCTCATACAGAAACAGCCAGCAAAACAACATACATCAGAACTGTCTGGCACAAAATACCTCCAGTTAAAAATATACCCCGACATTCAAAGAAGAAAAAATGTGATTGTTTTCCAGGGGTGCAAGCCCTCATGTATGCCCAGTGTGTATGGGGGGTTCTGCTGCTAGTATATGCTGACTCCAAGATTAAACGCTTATAAAGAAAGCTAAACTGTCAATTCTGTTCTTTAGACACCTTTCCCCTACTCAATGACTTCATGACCTAGTGAATGTAGGACTTCTGAGAAACATGAACTGAGACTGGAGGTTTATGTATGGTTCTCAGTCATCCCTTAATATAAAGACCTGCTCCCAGATGTTTGTGTTTTTGACATGACCTCAAAAATATATTGCATACACATGTCGTCTTCTCATCTGTATATACCAAAGAGACTAATTGGGGGCTTATACCTATAGTCCAGTTCCCATACAATGCACAATTCTTTCCTCTAATCACTGTGGTTTGTTTGACTTGTCTAAAGCATTCACACACTAAGCATTCAGCATTATGTGATGCGCACAACTGTTAAAAATGTTTTTAATTAGAATTTGTGTTTTCAGCAGTTGTACATACCTACCATCTACTTTATCCTAGAAACATCTAAAGCTAAATGTAACCTTTTCAAAATTAACTCAGCTGATATAGCTGAAGTCATGAGGCTGTCAGTTTAAAGTGCTAAAATGTTTCTTTTCTGACTACAAGCACATAATCAAGTGTTTTGCCAGTGCCACTAGTTAAATATCCACATCACTCCCATAGCTTCAGTATTGCCAGGATATAGACTCATTCACTGTCTCAAACAGCACTACACTAGTCGCAAATATGAGTTTGCAGCAAAACGGCTAAAAAAAAGAAACTGACTTCACAGTGATAAGCCATTGGTGATTGGCTTATTAGTGAAATGTGCATCCCTCTTGCTCTCAAGACAGCACCCACTCAGCAGAATCTGAAAAGAAAAAAAAAACAAAACTCTCATCAGTAATGAGCCGATCGATTAGATTGTAAGCGATTGGCTTATTACATTGGATCTACATCCCTCTGCTCTGTCCTTAAAGGGAAGAACTTCTGGCCACGTCTCATACACACAGGCATATGAAGGCATTCTGCCCATACTTTACTTATTCCCTCATGCATCTGTAACTCGCACACAAACATACACACACTTTTCTGCATTCACACACACTATCATGCACGCACTGTACATTTTCTCGTACTGGTAGCTCATTCACCCTAACTTCTGCATTCAAAAACACACATTCTGCTTTTATGAAAACTACCTTTTCTGCATTCACATAGACATACATACTGCTTTGAGACACTCATTCACTCGCACGCATGCAGACAGAAGCACTCGTACACATACATGCAGGCACTGCAGCAGGATAGTGGAGACCTGATAGCGTACAATTTATTTTACATTTGTCAACCGGGCTAGTCTAGCTGGATACAACAAAGCATGCATTTGAGTAACAACACATTGGATACTGATACCTGGAAATTAATACATTTGCAGCTCAATGAGAAGGCAGAGGACAAAAGCAGAAAATAAGTTTTAAACTTTTGCGGCAGAATTGTGGTTGGATAGTTGTATGCAGTCCAGATACTGAAATCAACTTATGGAAACAACTGTTGCTAATTCTGTATGTTCCTGATGGACTTTGCCTGCTGTCTTGCTGGAGAAATTTTGATCCAATGCAGTTTCCAATCTGGATGGAAACAGTGAACGAAGTAGAGTTCCACAAGTTTTGCAGTACTTTTAAGTGGGCGGGGGCTACATAATGGTGATGTCACCATGTGGGAGGATCAGCATGAGAGTGGACTACTGATTTGAGTGTCGAAGTCATGAAGGTGGAGACCAACTTCCCCCTGAAAGCATGCGATACCAAAAAATGGATGGGCTTTCCTGCCCTACGCTACTATAAGGCAGAAATGTAGAAGTGACCAACTTTATTTGTATGTTCTGGTAACTGCTGATGGCTGGGATGAGTTTACAGGGAAAGAAAGACTTGCAATCAAGTTAAATTGTTGAGCCCGGAGTTTTCCTTTAAGAGGCTTACCTGCATATCCCAGTCAGGGAATCTTGCAGAAGATACCGCCACTTCAAATCAGGCTATTTGCATTGCCAGTTCTCTGCACTGCCCTTTGGCTCATCTACTGCCCCCAGGGTTTTTAGAAAGGGCCTGGCACCTTTGCAGACAAACATTCAAATTTATCCTTATCTGGACTATTTTCTAATTCAGGCAGAAAACTAAGGACACTTTTTTTTTTTCTCTACAGCATCTGGCCTTTATAAAAAGGCTTCTAACTTGCCTAGGGTACACCATAAACATAAAGAAGTCACAACTGGTACCCTCAAAAAAATTACATTCCTGGGTGCAAGCTTGAATACAAATGCCCAGATGGCTTACCTCACGCCAGACAAATTCAATTGATGACCTACTTCAAAACAAGTGGCCACAAAAACCCAGTTGTCTGCAAGACATTCTGCAGGCCTTGGGGTTCATGGCTTCCTGCATTCTTCTAATTCCATATGCAAGACTGCATATGAGGAAACTTCAGTGGTACCCAAGAAGCTTATGGAGTCAACATGGTCACAGCCTGGAAACCATGATTCCTATTGCAGCAAGAGTTCCTATGGTGGGCAAAGGCCTGTTACCAAAACAAGGGACAGTCATTCATTGCACCCTCTGCCACCCAAACCCTGACTACAGATGCATCAGACTAGGCTTGGGGGAACGCATCTGGCAGGGAGATGCATTCAGGGCTGATGGAGCCCAAATCAAATGCATCTGCATATCAACCAGAAAGATGCTAGCTGTACAGACAGCTTTCAAGGACTTTCTTCATGGAGGACAACTACTGAAAGACTGACCACACCACAGTCATGTGGTACATAAACAAGCAGGGGGGTACACATTCCTACCCCCTCTACAGACCAGCCATGGTATTGTGGAACACTGCCTTGAGCTATCAAGTACAACTACAAGGTCCATTCCTGCCAGGAAAGCTGAATATTTTGGCAGACTAAGCAGAAATCTCAATGACCCACACAAATGGAAACTGGAACCACGGATTTTCAACATGTTGATACGCAAATGGGGGAGCCCAGACATAGATCTCTGCCTCACCCCAGAACTAGCAGTTGGAATTTGCACAACAACTTCTCACAAAAGCCCGGGAAGTGGATGCTGCCTTCCCCCTCTGCCTTTGCTCTCCAAACTTCTAAGTCACAGGACAAACCAAAAATTTTGCTTGCTCCAGACTGGCCTCCAACACTGGTACCCATTCCTATGCAGTTGGTCACAAATTTCTCCATGGCACTGCCTCTGTCACCTTCCTTACGGTCTTAGCAGAACAACCAAATTCTGCACACTCTGCTCCAAACATGGTCTTGCAGCTTGGCTAATCACTTAAATTCCCCCTTAGTATCCCTCAGCAAACCTGTGATGGATGTCCTTTTGGAGGAGAGAGTACCTATTACTAGAAAATCTTATGCTGACAAATGGAAGATTCTTTGCCTGGAATCAATTTCCAGGGATGAGCACAGCTGTGCCCAATCTACCCAGTATTTTGCAATACTTAACTGAGATGCTTCACAAGGGCCTGTCTTTTTCTCTTCCATAAAAATCCATGCCTCAGCCACTTCAGCTCATTACAACACAGACCCCCCCCCTTCTCTCATCCTCTGCTAAAGCAGTATCTCAGCAGGGACCTTAACTTTGTATTGGAGAAACTCTACCTCCTTTCGAGCCAGCTGCTACTGCAGACTTAAAATTTCTTTCCTGGAAAACTGCTTTGCTTTTAGCAATCACTTCGGCTAAAAGGATTTCTGAATTACAGGCCCTTATGGCAGTGGAGCCTTTCATAATCTTTCATGCGGACAAGGTGTCACTCGGGACCAACCCATCCTTTCATGCCCAAGGTAGTATCCAGTGTGGCTCTTAATCAGTAAAGTCATTTGCCAACTCCTTCCCAATCCACTGAACAAGGGGGAGCGGATTTTGCATTCATTGGATGTACACAGACCACTTAGGTTTTACTTGGACAGGACTAATCATTTCTGCTATAAGCACTATGGAAAACCTATCCCCCCAGGGGATCAGATCCCATTCCACCAGGGCTGCATCTATTTCTACAGCCTTTTTCAGAGGTGTTCCTACCAGGGATATTGTAGAAGCTGCTAACTGGAGTTCAGTTCATATTTTCACCAAGCACCATAATTTACCAATTTTCTCTAAATCCAGAGCTGGCTTTGCCACTGCTGTTTAGCAGGGCCTTATAGCTGGGCCTAATACTGTAAATCAATCCTCCCAACCTTCGCTTTGGGAATCTACCCAAATGTAATGACTGCAACAGTGAAACACTAACATAGTAAGTTGTGTACACTTACCGTAAATGTAGATGTTTTCACTGTTGCAGTCCTGGTTACCCTCCCTCCTACCCCCTGTTTGTTCTCTTACTATGCCTCTCCTTTATTTTACTACACTTAAAAGCCTTTTTAGTGTATTTGCTTTTGTTTGGAGGTATATATTTGTGTTGCATTTATTTATGTATTTTGCTCCCCATTGGGGGCACCTGACATCTGGTGCAAGAAAAACTGATTTAATGGAGTCTGCTGCATGTTTTATACCCCTGACAACCTGACATGGAAGGGACAGCAACCGCAGGACCCAAGACTTTGTTAATCAGGCCGACTGAGGGCAACCTGCCAGCAGATTACCCAAATGTAGTGACTGCAACAGGGAATACACTCCATCTACATTTATGGTAAGAACACAACTGTACTTTTGTGAATTACTAGTCTGGCCAACCTTTCCCATTAGTCAAGGCTCACTGGCCATTTCAGCATATCTGCCTTTGGATCCCTCTGTTTCATTGCAGTCTTGTGTTTTTCGAAAGTTGAATGTGCCCTCCTGAAATTGACAGTCTCCTTTGGATCTGGTTGAAAATTTTCTCCAGTTAAACTCGCTCATAAGGCTGTCTGTTCTTGACTTGAGTTGGTGATGCTGTTTCCCAGTTTTCCTCCGTCTTCTGTAGGGGAAGTAAGAGTTGTAAGCTGGGTCAGCCTTTTTAGAAAAAATTGATTCCTTAAGAGCTAATGCTTTGTCTATACTGGTATCTGTTTATTTTAGCAAAGCTTTCAGTCTTTATTTCTCAAATCAAAAATTTCATATTTTGAAGATCCACAGAAAACAATGTTGCAGATATCTGATCTGCTTTCTTGTAAAGGTAAGGAAAAACATGACTCTGAAGTTACTAAGGTTGTGACATCCACCCCAAAACGATTCTGGGCAGGGTAGACTCATTTTGCCAGAGCCTTGGTTTAATTTGTGGCTTTCTGGGGAAAGGTTGGATTCAAGAAGCAGCAACCTGGTCACTGGCAGAGATCAGGCTCCTTTACAGGTCTGGGACAGGCTTTTGTTAGCCCTGTATCTTTATGGGCTACAGGACCACCCCCTTCCAAGCCAATATAAGCTATGCCAATTTAGCCATACAGTGATCCATATATGCATGGTAAAGTTTTAAGGAATTACCATAATGGTCATTTGAATGACCACTTAACATTAGCTGCATCCTTATCACCCCTTTTTTGTATGTATATCAGGCTGCAGACCTTTTCCTAACCTTGTCCTTAACCTGGTGTTGACTTGCATGCCAGAGAGGCTTTGCACCCTATTTTTAGGTCATCTCTGCTCAAGCTAGTTGAGGGCATGGAGAATGCCCTGCAGTACTGGAAGCTGGCATGCCCTTGGCAGGATCTCTTGTAGCTTGAGCTACTGCGGCAGTAATTAAACCTGTACTGTGGTAGAGGGAACATCTTGTAGTGGCCCTTTATACCTCTGAACAGTTAAAGACGTCTGTCTCCTCTCACCCTTGCACTGCAGAACTGTTAGGCTTTTGACTTCATGGGGTAAAGACAATTTCTCTTTAGACCAGGAAGTTCCAGAGCTAAGAGGGACTTGGAATAAATCTTGCATACTTGTGGCACGTTGGGTTGTTCATTACATGGTTACAACAGCTGATAGTCTCCCTTTTTTGTAACTGGGAGAAGGAATCTCTGGGACTTTTTGCTCAGTTAATCTGTAAACTGTTCCTCAACTAATAAAACCTGCTTCAATACTAGTACCAGCATTTCTGCCTAGTGACTGCCACAAAGCTGCAGGCATAAGCACCTGTATGCTCTTGTGATAGCAGGTTGTGTAACTTCTAGTAGTTTACGGAAAATACCTCCCTGCCTCTTGCAGTCATTGTCCCTGCTGTTGATGCTGCTGCTAATGCCAATTGCTCTGGATTCTGCATTTTCTATGCCAACTTGGCATTGCAGCTTTGTAGACTTGGGTCCCTCAGTTCTTTTATTTGGACCTATTTGGGTAAGTAGATGCCATCCAGTGATGCCACAATGCCACATGCCTGCTCCTGCATATGTTTTGTGCTGCAACTGGACTAAAGGGCCCCTGGCTTAATGTCAAACCTGAGTTGGAGACTGCTAGCATGAAGGCTCAGAGGGGCTCTTCTGTTAGTGTTGGTGTCTAATTTCATTTGTGTTTAAGCACTGTGCTCAAGTTTACCAGAGCTGCTCAGTTTGCCATTGGCCAGAGATCTAAAGTGCATCGAAGAATCCACTACATCCACTGAAATGGTCAATTAATACAAATTTGACTTGTACTTCTGTATACTGTACATTGAACTGTTGCTTCATTTTATACGGTTTTGTTGCTATGACAGAATCTTTCTGCTGCATTCGCTTGCATAAGCTAGCTAGGAGTCCAGGCTTGCATAAGCTAGCTAGGAGTCCAGGCTTGCATAAGCTAGCTAGGAGTCCAGGCTTGCATAAGCTAGCTAGGAGTCCAGGCTTGCATAAGCTAGCTAGGAGTCCAGGCTTGCATAAGCTAGCTAGGAGTCCAGGCTTGCATAAGCTAGCTAGGAGTCCAGGCTTGCATAAGCTAGCTAGGAGTCCAGGCTTGCATAAGCTAGCTAGGAGTCCAGGCTTGCATAAGCTAGCTAGGAGTCCAGGCTTGCATAAGCTAGCTAGGAGTCCAGGCTTGCATAAGCTAGCTAGGAGTCCAGGCTTGCATAAGCTAGCTAGGAGTCCAGGCTTGCATAAGCTAGCTAGGAGTCCAGGCTTGCATAAGCTAGCTAGGAGTCCAGGCTTGCATAAGCTAGCTAGGAGTCCAGGCTTGCATAAGCTAGCTAGGAGTCCAGGCTTGCATAAGCTAGCTAGGAGTCCAGGCTTGCATAAGCTAGCTAGGAGTCCAGGCTTGCATAAGCTAGCTAGGAGTCCAGGCTTGCATAAGCTAGCTAGGAGTCCAGGCTTGCATAAGCTAGCTAGGAGTCCAGGCTTGCATAAGCTAGCTAGGAGTCCAGGCTTGCATAAGCTAGCTAGGAGTCCAGGCTTGCATAAGCTAGCTAGGAGTCCAGGCTTGCATAAGCTAGCTAGGAGTCCAGGCTTGCATAAGCTAGCTAGGAGTCCAGGCTTGCATAAGCTAGCTAGGAGTCCAGGCTTGCATAAGCTAGCTAGGAGTCCAGGCTTGCATAAGCTAGCTAGGAGTCCAGGCTTGCATAAGCTAGCTAGGAGTCCAGGCTTGCATAAGCTAGCTAGGAGTCATCTGAGTTGGAAATGACGTGTAAAAGTGCTGAGGGTTTTTTCTTCTGGTAGTTTGTGTAACACACTGTTTACATTTGTTTGTATTAAGCACTGTTTGTGCATAGCTGTGCACTGTAAAGTAGGGGTTAGTGGTGCCTTGTATAGACAAATGCCTAGAATCTCATTTTCCTTAAAACACCACTCTGAACCATTTGCAGGCTGTGCCCTGCTGCTGTTGCCCTGCCTTCTTCCCCAATCCTATATGGTGTCGTTACCTTACTAATCCTGGAGCATTGGCTGATTTCCCCTCCTAGAAACCAGAAGCTACTGCTGCTATGAATGTTTCTGAACATTTCTTCAGCCAGCCTGACACTGGCATCCTGAGGCAATGTAGCAATTGCCTCACGTATACTGAACCACTTGCTCCTAAGGCAATGTAGCAATTGCCTCACGTATACTGAACCACCTGCTCCTAAAGTAAATGCATACAATGAGAGATGTCACTAACATGAATCTTAAATCAGTCCTCTTGCATAACTGTAAACAAGACATGAAAGGTTGTTGGCTCACACACACCTTACACCAGATGAAGTCTAGAAAAACCCACATGTGGAGGTACTCGCAAAGAGCTTACTCTGCCTGCACTCTAGTCGCTCTGCAGCAGTTACTATTGTGACTCGTAGTACATGTTGGAGTGACTCGGGCGTACCTCTGGACTATATGAAGAGACATGATACTTCTCATAAGCAGCATTCTACCTTTGCCTATGATCAATCATTGGCTTGTGTTCTGGTGCCACTCCCAAGGAGATTCAGCATTTGTCAGCCTGTGGAGTCATGGTTGACTGGTCTGCTTTGCTGGGCTTTCACTGGTTTCCTCAAGGATTTAGGATCTTGGCGAAGATGTTTGCCTCCCTCGAGCTTTTTTAGGCTGTTAAAACAGAACTTCCAATGTAGAAATACTGCAGAGGCAAACTCGGTCATGCTGTTTAATGCTAGGAGCCTAACCTTTAAGCTGAACTCCTTGGAAGATGCAGGTCTGTGCATTCACTGAGATTTGGTTCAAGGCTGTAGAGTACCCCAGCAGTGCAGGGCTACAAGGGTCTATATTTTGTCATAAGACATGTTCAGCAAACACACCTTCATTGACAGAACTTTGTGATCACCAAATGGCTGTATCCATGACTTTTTACTAGGAGAAAGTGCTTGGTGGTAAGCTGGGATTTGCCCTTTTCCTCACTAGTGTGATCTCAGAGTTGGTATATTTAGTTACGTAGGGTTTGAATGTTTCTTAGGCCAAGCGCTTTTTCCCCTGGGGGAAAAAGTCACTGATGTGGCTGTTCGGCAATTACAGAATTTGCTGTTTGGTTGAAAATGTGTTCACTGAACACTTCTTTCTACAAGATAATGTAGACCCAGGCTAGAATGCCTTCCACATGTTCATACCCCAAAAAGAATGTAAGAGCCAAAGGTGGAGGTGTATGCATTTTCAGTAAATCCAAATGCACCTCTCCCAAGCTATTCCAGGTCCAAATAACTATAGGCAAAATACCCTATCACATCATGCCTAGCTAGAGGCCCCCCCCCACTGTAACCCAGGATAAATGCACAATCTACCTGAACTTGAATTACTCAATATACACCCAGACACCTTGGTCATGCCTCCCATTGATTCTAAGGCTTGTGTGATCTGAAACATGACTGCACTGAGATGTTCGTGTTTCACTGTTGCATAATTACATTTGGGTAATTGCCTTCAGTCGGCCTGAAGTCTTGGGTCCTGTCTGATGCTGTTCCTTCCATGACGTCAGGTCATCGGGGGTATAAAATATACAGCAGATGCCATTACATCAGTCTTTCTTGCCGTGCGGTGCCCAAAGCAGCAAGTGCTGGTTGGCTGACTTGAAATTTTCTTTTTCGAGTTTCAGAACCGAAGTCTTCAACTAAAAAGCCAAGTACCCCGTTGAAGCTTTTTTTTTTTTTGCTCCTTCCTGATGGTTAGTTATGTGAAGCAAATACCTCAAGGATTTCCATTTGTACTGTATTCCTTGCCTAGGCCCTGACCACGACTTACCTTGTCTGTTTTGTGCTTTAAGCACACAATCAGTCATCGGTACAATTTTGCTTCTAAATATTTCTGTTCTCTGTTCCAGAAGTATCCGTTAGCCGTCAGACTACCGGAATACCAAAAAAGCAGAGGCCGTTTCCAAAACTGCCGACGCTTCCTGTAAGCCAGTTGCCAATTCGCCAGTACTCTCTCTAGCACATTTGCAGCCCCTGATACCCGCTACTGATTTCACAGGCTTCTGTTGAGACCCATTCAGAGTCTGGTATGCTGCGAGATGCTTTACCTATGGAACCTGCGGATGTCTCTACCTTGGATGGGTCCAGAGCTGCTGTGCGGGTACCAGCTTCTGGGGGTGTATTCAGCCTTACAGATTTGTATATTAAACGTACTACCTTCAATGGTAAGACCAAAATCTCGATCTAGGTCTAAAAACTGAACCTAGGCCTCGTGTTCAGGCCACTGCCTAAAAAAACAAATGTATCAAAATGGCTGAAGATTTAATTGCTCTAATCAGGGGTAGTCAACCCCTCCCCCCTTTCCAAGAAGCCTAAGGCTGAACTTTACTATCTTCTGAACAGGACTGATCATGTTTCACTGTTGCAGTCATTACATTTGGGTAATCTGCTGGCAGGTTGCCCTCCAAGTCGGCCTGAATTCCAAAGTCTTGGTCCTGCGTCGGTTGTGGTCTTCTCTTCCATGACGTCAGGGGTATAAAACATGCAGCAGACACAATTTTCTTTAGTCTTTCTTGCTGTGCGGTGCCCAGAAGCATTTTGCAAGTGCCGGTCGGCCGACTACTGAAATGGTGTTTCAGAACCGAAGTCTTCACTAAAGCAAAGTACCCCGTTGGGGAAACTCTTTCTTTTCTTGCTTTTTACCGATGTCAAAGTTAATTGTATTACTTGTGGGAAGCATATTCCTCAGATTTCCATTTATACTGTATTCCTTGCCTAGGCCCTGATCACAATGTGCCTGGCTGTCTGCTGCTAGATTTAACCAACGCGCTATTAAGCGTCTGCATATTTTTGCATCAAAGTATTTTGGAAACGGATCAACTACCCAGAAATGTCATCTGATAGACTACCGGAGTGTATAAAAACTGCAAAGAAAAGGACAAAGGCAATAGAGATCCAAAACAGATTAAGCTTCTAAGCCGGTCTCCGGTACTCATTGAGGCTCCTTCGTAGCCCCTGATACCTGCTACCTTCGAGTCTCAGGCCTCTACCGACACCCATGTGGAGTCCGGCATGCCGCAAGATACTAAAGGTATTGGACCGACAGATAAGTCTCCCTTGGATGGGTCCAGAGCTGCTGAGCAGGCACCAGCTTCTGAGGGTGTATTCAGACCTAAACATTTGTACAACAAACCAACAGCAGCAAAACCAAAGACAAAAGCAATTTCTAAACCAAAAACTGAAGCATGAGCCATGTGCACAGGCCTCTATGCCTAAAAAACAGATCAAATGGGTGAATACCTTACCTTGATCAGGGGTACCAATCCCCCTTCCAGATGAGGCCTAGGCAAGACACTGATTATGAATAGTCAGATCAGGTTTCTATTTCTTCTGATTCCTCTTCTGATCAGGAATTATCTACCTCCCTATGAGGATTCTCATGCTGAGGAGTAGTCTTCCATCTGCATCTCCTCCTGAGAATTATTCATTTGGAGAAACTTTGCATACTTGAGGGAGCATTTTCACTGGGAGAGTCGAGACTTCTCAATCTAAAGAGGCTCAGGGATTTCTTCCTCTGCACAAGCCTTTAGCCATTCCCCCTGTTTTAGACATTGTGGATGATGTGTTTTCAGAGTCAAGCTTGACCCCTGACTCCTTACCTCCGGCTCCCAGTAAGCCTGACTGATTAGTCCCAGACTCATTAATTTTTATTTAGAAACCCTGCTGCTGATCTTGAAACTATTTCACAGGGTTTAAAGGGAGTTAAGGCCTCAACAGCAAAAAAACCCTATCCCCTCTGCACAATCCACTACAGACACTGAACCTGGCAGCATGGCTAATCCTGTATTCATATTAATGACATCTCTCCGTAAAGCTGTGACTGTCATTTTGGAAGCCAGAAGGCCTAGTACTAGAAAATCTTATGCTGACAAATGGAAGAGATTCTGTGCTTGGAATCTAGCACAAGAAACTGATGCAGCAGAACCAAATATTCCTCGGATATTACAATACTTAACTGCAATGCTTGACAAAGGCCTATTAATCAAAATCCATGCCTCTGCCATTTCAGCTCATTACAATACAGAGCCACCAATCTTTTCTCATCCTTTACTAAAGCAGTATCTTAGGAGCCAAAAATTAAGGCCTTGTAGAACACCATTACCTGCATGGGACCTCCGTTATGTGTCGGAAAAGCTCACCCTGCCTCCATTTGAACCAGCTGCTACCGCTGATATAAAGTTATGGAAGACAGCTCTGCTACTAGCAATTACTTCAGCAAGAAGTCTGAGCTACAGGCCCTCATGGCTGTAGAGCCTTTTATTATTTTACCCAGACAGGGTGTCTCTGAGGACGAATCCTACTTTTATGCCTAAGGTAGTTTCCAGTGTGGCTCTTAACCAAACAATTCATCTGCCAACTTTTTATCCAAATCTGCAGAACAAATGAGAGAATTCTGCATTCCTTGGGCATGCATAGACTGCTAAGATTCTACTTGAGCAGGACTAAAGCTCTAAGAAAAACTGAGCAATTACTAGTCATATGCTGCAGGATCTGAGGGAAAGGCTATTTCAAAGCATCCAATTTCAAAGTGGATAAGCCATTGTATCCGTTTCTGCTACTTACACTATGGCAAACCTGTGCCCAAGGGCATTAGGTCTCACTCCACCAGAGCTGCAGCTACTTCAGCAGCCTTTCTCAGAGGAGTACCAACCAAGGACATTCTAGAGGCTGCTACTTGGAGTTCTGTTCACACCTTTACAGAGCATTACCATTTGCCTCTTTTTACTCCTAGGTCCAGGGCAGGCTTTGCCGCTGTAGGGCCTTATTAGCCTCACCTAATGCTGTTTAATTCCAGCCTCCCAACCATAGCTTTTGGATTCTACCCAAATGTAATGACACTGAAACACTAACATAGTACAGTTGTGTACACTTGCCATAAACGTAGATGTTGGAGTATTCACTAACAGTCCAGGTTACCCTCCCGCCATCCCCCTGTCAGTCTACAGTTTTTCCTTCTCTCTCGTGTACAACCTATGTGGTGTATTTGCTTGTAGATGAAGGTAAAGTTTGTTGATGCATGTATATTTATATAAATATTTCTAATATTGCTACCTTTTTAGGGGCACCTGGAATGGGGGGGGGGGGCAAGAAAAACTAGAAAATGGTGTTGGCTGCATGTTTTATACTCTGACCTGACGTCGTGGAAGAGAAGACCGCAACGGACGTAGGACCCAAGACTTTGGAATTCAGGCCGACTTGAGTACAACCTGCCAGCAGATTACCCAAATGTAATGACTGCAACAGTGAATACACTAACATCTACATTTATGGTAAGTGTATACAACTGTACTTTGACTCTAATGAACAGGATTTGTCCATTCCTACGTATGACTTTGATGCAGAGGATTCCTTCTGCCTCTCCTGAGGATTTCTCAAGCATTTCCACTGGGAAAGTCAGGATTTTTCTGAATCCAAAAAGAGGCTCTGATTTCCTTCCTCAGCATAGGCCTTTGGCTTATATATCCTGTACTAACATTGTTGTCTTTTTTTTTTTTCAGAATCCAGTGTGGCCCCTGATTCCCTGCCTCTGGCCCCTTGTAAGCCAGATGGATACTACAGGGTTCCTGACTCCCACAAATTCCTTTTCAAAAATCCTGTTGCGGACCCTGAAATCATTTCTCAGGGGCCCAAGGGCATTAAGGCCTCTGCTAAAAATCCTACCCCTTCTGGTAAGACTCCAGGGCGCTGGATAGATGGGGTAATAAGGTTTATACTTCAACTTTTGCAGTCGGGGCTTTTTAAACTCAATTCCATATGCTAAAATATCGGCAGTATATCATGGGACTGCATAAACAGAAAATAATTTCTGTCTGTGGAAAATAAGGAATTATAGGATTTACTGCATTCAGCTGAACAAGTTGGAAAGCATACTTTGCAATGTGGTTTTGATTCTTTGGAGGCCTCTTGCAGGGCTGCTGTTACTGGGTCTGTGCTTGGAAGGCTTGCTTGGCGTAAGGAGCAATCTCTGCCTGATCATGTTAAAGCAAAATTGTCCGCTCCTTTGCAGCAGGACCATCTTTGGTAATAAGGCTGAAGAAGTTCTAAAAAATATGGAAGATGAGGCTAAATCTATGCAAACTGAAGATTTCTTACAGGTACAACCTCCAAGATTTAGCAGACACTGGCCTACTAAGAACTGGTCCTTTCCAGTTCCTACCAGAGCCACTCGAGCCAAACCCAGACATTCCAAAAGCACAAGGTTTCAGTCCCAAGGGAGTTTCAGAACTAAGCAATGGGGTGCCTCCACTTCAAATCTGGAAACAGCAAGACCCCTCCCTATGGTTAACAGTCTCAATGACTTTCCTTTAAAATTACCAAGCGCTTGCCTCTTAGCTGCCCCTTTGGGGGGGAGGGGAGACTGGCTCTTCATGCAAAAAACTGGCAACTTATAACCCAGGACAAATGGGTTTTAAATAGTGTCATTTCCACATGTTGCCAACGCCAAATGGATGGCCATACCTGCCCCCAAGTTAGTGGGCAGAGGCTCAGAAACAAGTACTTTCCCTCCTAAACATGGGGGCAATTCAGCTAGTACCAGAAGAGGAAAAGGGACCAGGTTTCTATTCCAGATTTTTCCTGGTACCCAGAAAAGACAAATCATGGCGTCCAATTCTGGACCTGTCTACTCTGAACACCTTTCTGGACATTCCAATAGTCAAGATGCAGACTCACCAGTTACTTCCAATGCTAGGCAAAGATGCCTGGTTGGCAACTCTAGATTTAAGAGGCTTACCTGCATATCCCAATCAGGGAATCTTGCAGAAGATGCCTCCGCTTCAAAGCAGGCTACTTGTATTATCAGTTATCTGCACTGCAGTTTGGATTATCTACAATGCCTAGCTCCAGTAATTGCATTTTGTAGGCAAAGAAATATTCAGATATATCCCTATCTAGACGATTGTCTAATTCAGGCAGAAAACAAGGCCATTTTTAAACATCTGGTTTGTAAAAAGGGTTCTAACTTGTCTAGGGTACACCATAAAAGAAAAATCGCAACTGGTACCCTCAAAGTAATTCCTAGTTGCAAGCTTGAATACTACTGCCCAGATGGCTTTCCTTACACCAGAAAAGCAAATTTGACACAACAGGTGGCCACAAACCCTGCTATCTGCAAGGCAAATATAAGCCTTGGGGTTCATGGCCTGTTGCAGTCTTCTAATTCCATGCAAGACTGCATATGAGGAAACTTCAGTGGTACTAAGTTTATGGAGTCAACATTCACAGCCTGGAAACAGATTCCTATCATACCTTGCCTGCAACTAGAGTTCCTATGGTTGGCGGAGGCCTGCCACCAAAACGGCCCGTCAGTCACACCACCCCCTGCTGCCCAAACCCCTAACTCGGATGCATCAGACTATGCATGGGGGGCTCATCTGGCAGGGAAGTGCATTCAGGGCAAATAGGAGACAAATCAAATGCACCTTCATGTCTATCAAAGAAATGCTAGCTGTACAGAATGCACAGACAGCCTTCAAGGACTGTCTTCATCCAGGACAACTAATGGTAAAGACTGAACACCACAGTTGGGTGGTACATAAACAAGCGGGGGGTGGTACACATTCCTACCCCCTCTGCAGACTAGCCATGGCACTGTGGAACACTGCCTTTAGCTATCTAGTACAACTACAAGCTCAATTCCTGCCAGTAAAGCTGAATATTTTGGCAGATGAGCCAAGCAGAAATCTCATGGTCCCACACGAATGGAAACTGGAACCATGGATTTTCAACATGTTGACACACATGGGGGAGCCCAGACATGGCTCTTTTTGCCTCACCCCAGAACTACCAGTTGGGCAACTTTTGCACAAGAACTCCTTACAAAAAAGCCTGGAAAGTAGATGCTCTGTCCTTCAGCTGGGAAAACCTATATGTATATGCCTTCCCCCTCTGCCTCTGCTCTCCAAAGTTCTAAGTCAAATAGGACAAACCAAAAATTATTTTGATTGCTTCAGACTGGCCTCTCCAACACTGGTACCCACTCCTATGCAGTCTGTCACATTTCTCCATGGCACCTGCCTAAGACACCTTCCTGTCTTGGCAGAACAACCAAATTCTGTACCCTCTTCTCCAAATATTGAGTCTTGCAGCTTAGCTAATCACTTGTATTCCACCTTGGCATCCCTCAGCAAACCTGTGATGTCATTTTGGAGGTGAGGACCTAGTACTAGAAAATCTTATACTGACAAATGGAAAATGTTCTGTGCCTGGAATCTTGAGGGATGAGCACAGCAGTGCCCAATTTACCTCAGATTTTGCAATACTTAACTGAGATGCTTCACAAGGGCCTGTCTTTTTCTTCCATAAAAAATCCATGCCTCAGCCATTTTAGCTCATTAAAACACAGAACATCCCCTCTTCTGTCATCCTCTGTTAAAGCTGTATCTGAGGGGCCAAAAACTTGAGGCAACCCCTGCCTGGGACCTTAACTTTGTATTGGAAAAACTCTCCCTCCTTTTGAGCCAACTGCTACTGCAGACTTAAAATTTCTTTCATGGAAAACTGCTTTCCTTTTGGCAATCACTTCGGCTAGAAGGATTTCTGAATTACAGGCCCTTATGGCAGTGGAGCCTTTCGTAATCTTTCATGCGGACAGGGTGTCACTCTGGACCAATCAATCCTTCATGCCCAAGGTGGTATCCAATGTGGCTATCTGTCCATTCATTTGCCAACTTTTTCCCAATCCACATAGCAAGGGGGAGCGGATTCTGCATTCATTGGATGTACACAGACTATTTAGATTTTACTTGGACAGGACTAAATCTTGAAGAAAATCTTAACTGCTGGTAGCATTTGCTGCAGGGGCAAAGGGAAAGGCCATTTCAAAGCAAGCCATTTCCAAATGGATGTCATTGTGTTCATTTCTGCTATAAGCACCATGGAAAACTATCCCCTAGGGGATCAGATCCCACTCCACCAGGGCTGCATCTATTTCTGCAGCTTTTCTCAGAGGTGTTCCTACCAAGGATATTCTAGAAGCTGCTACCTGGAGTTCAGTTCTTACTTTTCACAAGGCAGTATTCCAGAGCTGGCTTTGCCACTGCTGTTTTGCAGGGCCTTATAGCTGGTCCTAATACTGTAAATCCATTCTCCCAACTATAGCTTTGGGAATCTACCCAAATGTAATGACTGCAACAGTGAAACACAACAGTGTACAGTTGTGTACACTTACCATAAATGTAGATGTTAGTGTGTTCACTGTTGCAGTCCTGGTTACCCTCCCTCCGGCCCCCTATTTTTTCTCTTACTATGCCTCCTTTCTTTTGCTAAAGCCTTTTTGGTGTATTTGCTTTTGTTTGGAGGTATATTTTTATATATTTTGCTCCCCATTTTAGGGGGGCACCTGACATCTGGGTCAAGAAAAACTGATGTAATGGTGTCTGCTGCATGTTTTATACCCCTGACTACCTGACTTCATGGAAGAAGGGACAGCATCCACAGGACCCAAGACTTAGGCTGACTGAGGGCAGCCTGCCAGCAGATTACCCAAATGTAATGACTGCAACAGTGAATACACTAACATCTACATTTATGATAAGTGTACGCAACTGTACTGTTCCTGGACTTACTATTACAGTGCATTTGAATTTGTCTGCACCCCATCAAGGGGCTCAAATGTTCTAGACCTAGTACTTGCCAACAAGAGGGGCCACTGCTCCCCCACCCCCCAGTGTGTGCTGTCCTTGGTTCAGACCATAAATCTGTCTGAAGTAAAGATCAAACCTGACCCCCCCCCCCCCCACACACACACACACACACACACACACACACACACACAAGAGCAGTTATCTCCTAATGGATGGTATAAATTGTTCCTGCTTACAGGTGGCAAAGCCTATGTGAAGTACACAAATAGCCACTTAAGCCAATGTATTTACTCTTCAGTACCTGACGGGACTAAACTGGGTCCTCTCACAAAAACTAGCACCTCTGGTGGACTTACCGTGTACAGCCTAAACAAGCAAATAAGAAACCTTCTAAAAGACCTCGTAAAGCAAGTTAGAATAGACATCCCTAGCTAAAGACAATTGTAAGGCATTTTTAGCTACCTCTCGGAATCTCAAAGGGCATACCCAGGTGTGTTGAACTTACAGTGGATGGCACCAGTTGCATGGAACATGAAATTGCCAACCTGTTGGCTGATGGATTTGGGGTCAGTTTCACTTGTCCCTACCAACCATAGCATTCCTGACACCTGTCCTACCGTTCAAGCACTCAAAAGGTCGAAAATACAGCTCCAGTGGAAAAACATCCTAGGCTGTGTATTAAATCTGAAACCATTCCCAATGGAATCACTTGGCTGTCTCTAACCACAGCCTAAGCACTGGTTTTGTGCCATGGGAGTAGAGAACAGCAGCAGTATTCCCCCTGCACAAAGGCGGGTCAATCTCACCCTGGGAACTATAGATTCATTAGCCTGACCAGCCTGGTCTGCAAAGCCATGGAAAGAATAATGGGCCTTGTCAACCAGGACACAAGTAACCTTCAAACTCTTGACCCGACCCAGGCTGGTCTCAAGGGTAGGTCTTGCTTATTAAACCTGGTAAACTTTGAGTCAAAAGCCCTGGATGAAGGTAACCGTACACATTGCCTTTCTTGACTTGGCCAAGGCACTTGACAATTCCCCAATCAAATCATTGAGAAGCTCTCCCAGCTAGGTAGTCACCCATTCGTCACTAGATGGGTAGCAAACTGGCTCACAGGACGTGCACCATTAAAATTGGGGAATCCACCTCCACCAGTAACCAGTGGTGTATCACAAGGATCTGTACAGGGCCCTCTGCTGTTTGGAATGTAAGTTTGCAGGCTACTGTAAACTTGGCATAATCGGTCCCCCAGTGACAAACTACAGAAGGGCTGACAGATTAGTGCCAGGGCCATGAAGTGAAACTAATGCAAACAATGCCTCATCCCCTTTGGCAGAGAAGAAGCCCTTGCTAGTTGCTATTTAGACAGCACCTGTCTAAGTTCAAACATGGTGCTATCAGCCTGCATTTCAAAGTCGCATCAATCTAAACTTGTCACCATGTTTCCACAGTAGTAGGGAAAACATTCCACACTGCCTGTCTCATAAGGGCACTGCATCTGAGACCAGGGAGATTATTCCACTGTACTTGGCCCTTATCGGACCACTGAGTACAATGCTCCTGTATGCCCCTCAGACTCCTGCAGGAGACTGCAGAGGCTTCTAATAGAGAATTCGGGGCCTCCAACATGACCTACATGGAAAACTGAAAGCCCCGTCACTGTACTCCATCATACAGGCTCCTGAGAGGTGACCTGTGCCTGACTTGTAGAGCAGTTTGACCCTGCCCTAATGGAAATGCTGCACACCTGCAAATCAAATGGGATCTCTCCAGATAGATCAACCTGTTATGCAGTATTGAGAACTTGTGCAAGAGATGGCAGGATCTCCCAGAGATTGCTGCTTCTACTTTGGAATAGGCTACTGCTTCATCTGAAGCAGAGCTGCTATGACTCTAAGCACAACCTTCCCAGTTTGATGGGAAACCAAATTTGCCCCGGGTTAGCATCTATGGCCCTTGGTGCCAAGGGGCACTTGGTGCTGATTGTAGTATTGCTGTGCAAACTGCAACATTCTCAGTGGTAAACAAGGGTACTTGGGGGGGGGGGGGTTACATGGCTAGGTTTGTAAAGGCCCTAGGGCAATTAGCCTGGTAATGTATGAACAAACTCTAAGACCCTCCTATAGGGTGTCTTCCATCTGTCTTCACTATAGATGCCCTACAGGTCCACTCACTAAGAATCCATTTTGGAAAACTAACCTAGAGGGGATTTATCTCCTACTGATAACACCACGTTAGTGTCACTGTAGTGGCTGCCCTACTGACTCCTTATGTCCCCCTCAAACTTTATAATGCTAGCAACCAGTTCTGACATGCTAGTCTCATGGAGGGAAGACTTGCCCTGAGTGCCATTTATAGCCTGGCACATTTGTGGAGGAGTGCCATTTATAGTCTGGCACATTTGTGGCAGTGACTGGTAGTATCCCATTCAGTCTTTGTCAAGCTATGGAATTACAAGCAGAGTAGCTTTGTGCGGCTTTCACTATCCTTCCCTATGTGCAAGAAAACTGCAGTGTCACTGGAGCCCTTCTGATAAAGTGCCTGTGCGCCCCATATGCTTGAGGGTTGACTGGAGTGTCCATTACGATTTGCAAACAATGAGATTTGACATCTAGCAAAGGGGTGGCAGGACTGCATAAAGACCTACAGCAGTTGAGCTGCAGAAAGTAATTTCATGGCAACTCTTGCCATCTGTTTGACCTGTGTGAAAGGGAGGGGGGGTGATGTGGTCCCACTTCAGACTAAAGATTTTCTTTAAACATGCCTTAGTGCTCTTGAAATAGCTAGTGGTCCTTAACTAGACTGAATAGCTTTCCGTACTGGAGCATGTCCTAAAAATCCATAAAGGAAAAATCCCATTTGGAGGTGCTTCCATAGTCTTAATAGTCAAAGGATGCCAGATCTAGTTGCGCAGCAGTTTGGGGTTTTTAGGAGCAGCTGATGTGGAAGACCCCTTTATTATGATGTATGCAGACTTCTCTAGTTCTTAGACTTGGCTGATAAGGCACTGATCATAGTGGTTCACTGTTGCAGTCATTACACTTGGGTTATCCTGCTGGCAGGCGACCCGTAGTCGGCCCGAGTTCCAAAGTCTTGGTCCGGCATCAATTGCTGTTGCCTCTTCCTTGACGTCAGTGCGCCAGGGGTATAAAAGTTGCAACCGCCATTTTCTTCAGTCTTTCTTGCCGCACGGTGCCCGAAGCAAAAGCAGTTGGCAAGTGCTGGTCGGCAGACTCCTGAGATTTTCAAAATTGAATTTCAGAACCGAAGTCTTCAATAAAGCCAAGTACCCCGTTGGGGAAACTTTTTCTTGCTCCAGACAGATGTCAGTAAAATTTCGTGTGAAGCAAATACCTCCTAAGGACTTTCACTCTTACTGCATTCCTTGCCTAGGCCCTGACCATGACGTTACTAGTTGTCGGTTTTGTGCTAGATTCAATAAACTCCCTATTAAACGTCTGATTTTGCCTTGCATTATTTTGGGCGACTTAATTGTATGCCGTCGGAACAACCGACCGGAAATTATAAAAAATGCAAAGACAGGCATCCGAGGTCCAAAACAGACTAAGCCTCTTCTAGGCCAGTCGCCTGTTCTCAGTGAGGTGCTTTCGCAGCCCCTGACACCCACTACCTCAGCCACAGGCTGTAACAGACAGCCACGTGGAGACAGAGGCCTGTGGAAACCCAAGGTATTGGGCCTACAGAAACTATACCCTCAGATGGGTTCGGAGCCACTGAGCAGGCACCGGCTTCAGAGGGTGTTTTCAGACCTTCACAGCTTACAATTAAGGCTACTACAGCAGCAAATGCAGAGTCCAAAACACCATTAAAGACAAGGAAACAAGTGCAGCATTCTCCAGAACAGTCATCCATGCCAAAGAAACTGATGCTTAAAATGGCCAAAGGCCTTATTACTTTAATCAGGGGCTGCCATCCCCCTCCTGACAAAAGGCCTAGGCAAGATGCTGATTGATTCCTCTGATCAGGTTTCCATTTCCTCTGATTCTTCTGATCAGGGCTATTCTCTCCCTATGAGGACTCTGATGCTGAAGAGTCCATTCCTTCAGCCTCACCACTTGAGGATTATTCTTTTGGGGAAACCCTGCACACCATGAGGGAGCATTTCCATTGGGAGAGCCAGGATTACTCAGAATCCAAGGAAAGGCTCAGATTTCCTTTTATTGCCTCAGCACAGGCCCCTGCACAAATAAAGCCAGACTGGTACTACAGGGTCCCTGACTCATAAATTTCTTTACAAAAACCCCGCTGCAGACCCCTAATTTCTCAGGGTCTAAGGGAGTTAAAGCTTCCACTGTCAAATCCAGTCCCCTCATAGGGATTCCAGAGCTCTGGACAGATGGGGGAAAAAGTTTAGACTTCTGCTACTTTAGCTGCAAGAGCTTTAAACTGTCAGTTTCACATGATTAAATATCGACAGCATCTCATGTCATTGTTAAAGCAGAAAATGGTTACAAATATAGAAAGTCCTGACAGTAGAGAAATGCAGGATTTATTGCATGCAGTTTAACAAGTGGGAAAGCATACTCTGCAATGTAGTTTTGATTTAGAGGCTTCTTGTAGAGCTGCTGTTCGAAGACATGCTTGGTTGAAAGAACAAAGTTTACCTGACCATGTTAAAGTAAAATTATTGGATGCTCCACTACAGCATGATACTTTGCTTTATCCTCCATTTTCTTAACACCTCTTCTGCCTTGACACCAAAGTCGGTGCAAACGGTGAAAGATTTCTTACAGGTTCAACCACCTAGATTTAGGAACTGTCCTTCAAAAAAATTGGTCCTTTCCAGTGTCAGGCAGGCCAGAGGCAGATCTCAGCCCCAGGGCTCCTACAATGGGGTGCTTCAGCCCCCAAAGGAGGAGAAAAATCACAGCCTTATAGGAAACTGTCACAATGACTTCCCTCTAAATGCCAAGCTCTTGCCAGTTGACAGCACCCCTAGGGGGAAAGCTAGCACTTTTCTCATATTGGCACATGATCACCCAAGACCAATGGGTGCTGAATATAGTTCCTCAGGGGTACAGGTTCCACTTCCACATGCTTCCAAAACCAAAAGGTATGCCAAACCTGCCACAACCAATGGGCAGAGGCCCAAAAACAGATTGCTGCTCTTATGGGTATGGGAGCTATTCAAAAAGTTCCACAAGAACAGGGAGCTATTCAAAACGTTCCACAAGAACAGGGACAAGGTTTTTACTCGAGACTTTTCTTGGTACCCAGAAAAGACTATGCCTGGAGACAAATACTGGATCTGTCAATCCTAAATACTTTCCTGGATGTTCCAAAATGTTAACACTACAACTTCTGCCCATGCTGGGCAAGGAGGCTTGGCTAGTTACTTTGGATCTAAAGGAGGCATACCTGCATGTCCCAATCAGACAATCGTGCAGAAGATACCTCAGATTTACAGCAGGCTCAATGCATTACCAATTCTTTGCACTGCCCTTTGGCTTATCTACTGCGCCCAGGGTCTTCACAAAATGCCTGGCACCAGTAATTGCATTTTGCAGATCAAAAGGAATTCAAATATGTCCCTACTCTGACTGCCTTATTCAAGCAGAGTAAGGACATTCTTCTAAAGCACCTGGTGTATGTAAAAAGATTGTTAATTTGCCTAGGGTACACAGAGTAAATGAAAAATCAAAACTAGTGCCCTCTCGAGAGAATATTCCTGGGTGCAAGCTTAAATGCAACTGCCCAGATGGCTTATCTCGCGCCAGACAGGCAACTGACTCATTACTTTCAAATGATGCCAACAAAGACCCAGCTCCCTGCAAGAAAAATTCTGCAGGCCCTGGGTTTCATGGCATCCTGCATTCTACTAATTCCATATGCAAAACTGCATATGAGGAAACTACAATGGTATCTAAAAAGTGTTGTGACTCTGCATTGTCACAGCCTAGAGACAATCCTTTATTCCCCTGCCTACAACAGGAGTTTCGATGGTGGTCCCAGGCCTGTCACCATAACAAGGGACAGCCTTTCAACTTGCCTACAGCCAGGCAGACAATAACAGATGCATCGGATTATGCTTGGGGAGCACATATGGCAGGAAAATGTATTCAGGGCATGTGGCCCAAGGAACAAATGCATCTTCACGTCAGATGCTAGCTGTACAGAATGCCCTGACAGCCTTCAAGGACCCAATACATCCAGGACAACTATTAGACTGACAATACCACAGTTATGTGGTACATAAAGCAAGGGGGCACACATTCCTACCCCCTATGCAGACAAGCCATGACTTTGTGGAACACAGCACTGACCTACCAGGTACATCTGCAAGCACAATTCCTGCCAGGAACAAAAAATACACTGGCAGACGAACTAAGCAGAAATCTCATGGATCCTCATGAATGGAAGCTAAATCCACAAGTGTTCAACATAAGGGAATGGGGGCACCCAGACAGATCTTTTTGCCTCCCCTCACAATTGCCAAATACAAAAATTTTGCACAAGGACTTGTCACTCTAGCATGGAAAGTGGATGCTCTGTCATTCAGCTGGAAAAACCTGTTGCCTTTCCTCCGATGCCTCTTCTCACCAAGGTGCTTCTAAGTCGGACAAGAGGCCAAAAATGATCCTGATAGTGCTGGCGTGGCCAGTCTGGTGCAGTCACCCAATCTTAAAGACTTTGTCTCAAGGACCACCTTGGCCTCTACCTCAAATGCCTAATCTTCTGACACGTCCGATTCTGCACAGTCAACTCAGAACCTTAAACCTGGCAGCATGGCAGATAATGTAGCCACTCAGACTGCACATCTCTCTAAAGCTGTTATGGATGTAATTTTAGAAGCCAGGAGACCCAGCACTAGGAAATCTTGTGCAGAAAAATTGAAGAGATTCTGTGCTTAGAACCAGGCACAAAGGCTTGACCCACTGGTACCGAATATACCTCAGATTTTGCAATACCTGACTGATGTTGGACAAAGGCCTGTCTTTTTTTCATCTATTAAAATCCATGCCTCTGCCATTTCAGCTCATTACAATACGGATCCTCCTATTTTTTCACATCCTCTACTACGACAGTACCTGAAGGGCAAAGAATACAAGACCCCCTAGGAGAGCACCAGTACCTACTTGGGAACCTCAATTTTGTTTTAGAAAAACTAACACTGCCTCCATTTGAACCAGCCAGCACAGCTGTTCTGAAATACTTGTCATGGAAAACTGCTCTGCTCCTAGCAGTAACTTCAGCAAGAAGAGTTGCAGGCATTGATGGCTGTGGAACCTTTCCTCATCTTTTCATAAAGACAGGGTTTCTCTCGTGACAAACCCAACATTCATGCCAAAAGTGGTTTCCAGTGTGGCCTTAAATCAAACCATTCATTTGCCTACTTTCTACCCAAATCCCCAGAATAAAGGGGAAAGACTTCTGCATGCATTGGATATACACAGGCAGCTACGATTTTACTTAGACAAAACAAAAGCTTTCAGAAACTGAGCAACTGTTTGTAGCATATGCTGCAGGTTCACAAGGAAAGCCCATCACAAAGCAGACCATCTCTAAATGGATAGGACACTGCATCTGCTTCTGTTATGCACAACATGGCGAATCTGTGCCTAAGGGCATTGGGCCTCATTCTACCAGAGCAGCAGCCACTTCAGAAGCTTTCCTCAGAGGGGTACCAACCAAAGACATTTTAGAAGCTGCAACCTGGAGCTCAGTGCACACTTTCACCAAGCACTACCACTTGCCTCTATTCTAAATCCAGAGCAGGCTTTGCCACTGCAGTTCTGCAGGGCTTGTTGGCCTCTCCAAATCCAATTTAGACCCAGCCACCCAACCTCAGCTTTGGGATTCTACCAAAGTGTAATGACGGCAACAGTGAAACACTATGAACATAGTACAGTTGTGTACCTACCGTAAATGTAGACGTTAGTGTATTCACTGTTGCAGTCCAAGTTATCCACCCACCATCCCCCTCTTTGCTGGGACTATTCTGTACTTCTCAACTCTACAACCTATGTGGTGTATCTGCTTGTAGATGAAGGAAATGTTTATAGTAATATATGCATGCTTGTTTGGCATATTTTTCTCTTCAGCCTTCATGTCTGGGGGCACCTAACATCTGGGGCAAGAAACTGAAGAAAATGGCATGTGTTGCAACTTTTATACCCCTGGTGCACTGACGTTGGGGAAGAGGCGACAGCGACAGATGCCAGACCAAGACTTTGGAACTTGGGCTGACTACGGGTCACCTGCCAGCAGGATAACCCAAGTGTAATGACTGCAACAGTGAATGCACTCTAACATCTACATTTATGGAAGGTACACAACTGTACTTTTTGAGTAATGGTGGATCATGGTCAATAAAGCCCCATTTGGCTGTTTAAAACAGTGCAAGAGCCACCTTCCATGGACATTGGGGGTGTTTGAGTAATTTTTAGAACTTGGGCTTGACTCACCTTTTACTAGTAGAGCTTGGATTTTGCAGGATTTTGTTTGCTGAACAGATCTTGGCCATCTGCAATAAGCTACATCTTTGTTTTTTTTACTTGTAAAGAGAAATCTCTCCAAGAGATCTTCATTGAAGACAGATTTTGCATGTAACAAATGGGTACTATGTTCTTTGGTATAATTAAGATGGTTTCACTCAGGCTTACCACCTGAGGGTGATCCACTGGAGACCCATTGTAAGGGATCACCTTTTTAGATGCTGGTTCCAATTCCATACCTTTTTGAAACCACTGTACTGCCCTGGCTTATTTTCACTGGCCAGTATCTGCATGTTATGGTGTTTAGCAAGAAACGTTCTGCAGTTGCTTTGACTATATTGGTCTTGTCCCCCTCAATGTTGGTGTACAACTCAATACTCCCTGATCTGTAAATCACTGTTGTAAATGAACCTTTCCAACTCCTAGTGTTTTGAGAGCAGGGTATTGCATCCTCCTTTCCAACTCCTAGTCTTTTGAGAGCAGGGTATTGCATCCTCCAGATAAGATTAGTCCCTTTTTCTGCATTGCATTCTCCAGAATTTTACACTCCTCCTTGAAGGCAACTGGTTTCATCTAGTGTTTGACAACTATAGGGTTAGTTTTGTTTGCCACTTTATGAACACCTAAATAGAGCATGCTCAAGGAAAATGTGGTATGGCACAACTTCCCTATAGCTATAGATGTTGGAGCACTGCAGTAGCCTAAGCTAATTAAGTTTTATCCTGCCCAAGACAGCCAGAGTACAGAACTTTAAGGTACCTTCCACACACGTAACCAATGAAGGGCTCAAGGCAGATGTTTTAAATGTCCAGTGGTTAGGGTGCCAAACCTTCAACTTGCCATCAGTGTGCACCCTGTGAGCTAGCACTTCACAATGGCGGGGTATCTTAAGTACCCTTCTAAAAACTGTCTTCCTTAACTTTCATTTCTACTAGGAATATTCAGTATGGCTTAAATTTACTTTGAGTGGGGTGGGAAACTTTAACAAGACAGAAGCCATATTAAACTCTTTCTGCAGAATAAACATTACTTTTTGAAAGTACTTGTGCACAGATGCTTAGCCCCATATCCATTTCAAGGGAACCTAGGAAGTTAAGATATCAGACACTACTTTGGTTTTATCTGTTAACTGGGGCTGATAACTGGGGCTGAGGAGTGAAGGTCCTTGCTAGCAGCCAGTCACAGGCTTGCTCAAGCCAGATATTAATTTTCTAGGTTTCTTGCACCTTCCAACCTAATCTCTGCTCTGTATTATCAGCTTTTACATTATCCCTTGCGAAGGCAGATGAATGCCTTCTAGATGCTCTCATTTGTTTGCAGCCCTTTTAGAATGCGTTGATTAGTTTTTGGCTCTTGTAGTGATGCTAGCATCCATCCTAATGCTGGCCCACACTGGTATTAGCATGAGGGTGATGTGTATTATAACAGAATATTTGTTAGGTGGCTTCTCCAGCATAACAATTGTCTGGTCACATTTCTAGCCTTTCAGGGCTCTTGTGGCATGATTGTCATACACTCAGTACTGTTATGATTTTGTACATCTGCAGACAGGGAAATGGTAATGTACAACACAAATGGGCTTTCAGTACAGTAACCTCTTGAGTTATTGCCAAAGGCCAGGTTTCTGATAGGTTCAGCTTTATTAATGCTTAGAGCTGGCTGTGTTAATGTTTGCTTTTGTTCTGCATCTAGAACAAAACCATGCCATAGTCGGTTACTTCTCAGATTGGTGACAAGAAATATCCCTCCAGACTCCTTTGTGCTTTTTTTTTCCCCCTGAGGAATTGCCAGAACACTAAGCTGCGCAGGCTTCACTTAGCCTTAAATGGCTTACTTGCCTCTGCTTCATTGGAGTGCCCTGGTGGGTGGGCCAACCAGCACACCTAGATTATCTAGCTATTCACTTAATCTCCAATTTTAGTTACCAGAGATGGTCCCACCTTTCTAGACTACACTTCCACATGTAGGTGCAAGTTGGCCCGTTTTATGGGCAGCAAGTTCCAAAGTATATTTAGTTTTCATGAGTGTTCAGTTAGCTTCTGTAGAAGCTTCCTGAAGTGTACTGTTTTTCCCTGGGGGATCTTGTGCTACCATAGGACTTGAGACTTCTGTCCTCCTTTAGCTGTTGAATTGGACAAATGCATTGGATCAACATATGGGTTGTTGGCTCCAACCTCTGCACCATCTCTGAAGCTTCATGGATCTTAGGTTCATAGGTTCATACTAGGCTATCTGCCCGAGGGCATTTACAAGCCTAGCCCATAGTTTTGTGGCTTACGCCACCCCTTTAGTATGGGGAACTATACCCATTATTTTGCTGTGCCTCTGAGCAGTGACACTGAGGTAATCCCTGGGGTATATCTGCGATCTCCCATCCATTGGTCAAGATTTCTCTTGAACAAGGCCAGCGAGGTGCTCTGCCTCACATATATACCGGGATTTTATTCCACAGCATAGGGAGTCTTTGGGTGATGAATCTATCCCTCCAGCACGTCCTATTAATAGCCGTGTCGAGGTTTAAGTCTCCCGCCCTTGTGGCTCTGACGGATCTAGATTTTTTGAGGTGAAGCATATTCATCAAATCTGGGTTTGACATGGCCTTGTATGTTAGGCAAAGGTCACCTCTGAGCAAGCGTGTTTACTGAATAGAGCTGGAGTCCTTTCAGTCGGGCAGCATAGGACAGATGTTTGAGACCCTTTATCCTTTTGGTGAGGAACTTTTGTGGCCTCTCCAGCTGCTGCAAGTGTCGGGTCAGATACATTCCGAATGGGGCATTGTACTCAATCATTGGTCTGAGTGATGAGTATAGGGAGACTATGACCTCCCTTGATCTAGATGAGAATCCCTTCATGATAAGGTGGGCAATGTAGAAGGTCTTCCTAACTACTTTAGCTACATGGGTGTCGAATGACAGACTACTATCAACCTGGGTCCCCAGGTCCCTGATAACTTCTTCTGTGCTCAGTGGATTGCCACCTATTTGGTAGCTAGGGGTAACCTTGTTTTTCCCGAAGGATATGACTATGCATTTTTTGGCATTTAACTTTAAGCCATGGTTCTGGCACCAGTTATCCGTTTCTGTGAGACCCTTCTGAAGGATATCTGTGTCGGATGTGTTTTCTGACTCTTCCCTACACATTGTTTCCTCCTGTCTAGGTTAGTACCTCTGAGCTCATTCGCCACCTGAAGCATCAGATGTGTTCTACAAGGGCTCTTCATTGGAAAGTATCTTCTGCTATTTGATCAGTATCCTACAATCTCTCCTGAGACTTCTCCAGATCCTTTCTTCTAGGCTGTAGTAACTTTGTTAGGAGGATGGTTCTTTAGCTTTAGATGTTTTTTGTTGAGATTTATTCCTTTGTAGATCCGATTTTTGTTGAGTCTTTCACTTTGTAATACTTGGTACTATGTTCTTGGTACCATAACTTTAAAAAGCTTCATCCTGGGTAGAGTTGAGGGTTAATCCCCTGAATGACCTTGTGGCTCTGACCATAGAAGGGCTCCAGTGTGGTAGAACAAATACCAAAAAGGATCTTGCCAGCTTATAAGGGCAGGAAGCACTGGAGCAGAGGTCTGCTGGTGCATTCTATGGTGGTAGTGGCCACCAAAAAGGGATTCACTGTCCACCTCTGCCAACAGGGAGTCTAGGGAGTTGGACTGGTTTGGGGGAACATGTGCTTCAGTGACCTTTGCTCTTCAACCACTAAATTATTCGGCTTTTGTAACCCTAGTCCAAAGAACTGAAGCAAGAGCTCTCTGGTAACCTGCCTGCAGATGTTACATCTGTGGACTCCAGCTCACTACCCTTCAGTCTATATTGAATGTTACCATGCAGCTGCCATGAAGCTACTATTTAATGTGGGTCATAGTGCCCACTGTTGTACCAGTATTGCTGTACAGTGTCTGAATGCACCTTTGACTTGTTAGGCTTTAAGACCTTTTATTAATGGCCCTCTTGATTCTATGCTTTTTGGGCCAAAGGTAAGACACTAACCAGGAGTCAGCAAGATGGTAAAACTCTACAGTGGGATTCCTTTCTCCACCCCACAAAGGACATCTAGGAACTGGAGGGGGTGGCAAGATGTGGTTCTGCAAAGCAGAAGGGTTATCCTTGCACGCCTGAGACAGACCCTCATATGGTGAATGTTACTTCTGCCTCTTCATTTTAGAATTGGGCCACAAAGTTGGGCTTTTGCTGCCCCTTCACCAAAAAGCCCTACCAATGCTCCTGAAAGGTTGGCTGGCTGCTGCACTCTGGAAGCAGTTGGGGACACTTATTCACGCACCTACAAACCTGCCTAACCTTAAGATTCCTGGGTGCTAAACTTCCAGAGGCTACTTTCCCTTGTTAGTTTCCTCAGTTAATAGGAACCTGCAGTGGAAATTTCTGAGCTGCTAGAGCCAAAGTCTTGTAAATCTGTTCTAGATCAGAGTTTAATTTTGTTTGTAAAAGACCGTTCTGGATGGGTCACAAAGTCTGTACTGCTGCTGAGGAAGGACTGCTGGATGCGCTTAACAGATCCAGGATGCATACCATCATAAACGTAGAAGTACTCCAGAAGGTTTCTCCCTTTCTGGTCATAGAACCAATAGCTACCATTCAGAGCACAGCTTTTCAGTCTCACTGCACATCTCCAGGGTGTTTACCAGGGTAACTGCAGTTGCATATCTACTACATCTGATAATACAAGTTTTCTCATGTGCAATTAGCTCCTCATTGCTACCTTCAAGCATCTGCTGTTCTAACATCTGCTTTCCTAATGTAAAACTTAGGAAACATGATAAATGCCCAAGAACCACATTTGTCACTACTAGAATTCATTGGATGCCACCTGGACTCTGCCAAATTACCCCACTCCAGAGTGCTTCCCCTACTAGTAGCTTCACATAAATCTTAACCCTCAATGAGGTTAATTCTATTGGGTCTAATGGCTGCCAGTCTCACTGGTTACACTAGCCAGGTTAAACATGTGGTTACTCACTCTTCTGTGCAGTGGTCTCAAAACGTTCACCCATTGCATGATAAAAATTCAAATTATCATATCGACTGGCATAAAAATCTACATTGAGGAATGTCATCCCTTACACATGGATCCACACTTTGCGGGTGTAAATGCAGATGCCTCCCTTCTTGGGGGTGGGGTGCTTTTCAAAGGGAGAATGGCCTCTGGATGTTACCAAGAACCTTGGCCCAATCTTTCACATTGGTCTCTTGGAAGTGAGAGCACTCATAGCATTGCAGGCATTTTGGGATGTACTCCCAGATGGTATGATTTTCCATACAGATGGACATGGCAGTAGTCTGGTACATCAGGGAGGAACCAGCTTGTTCCCTCCCTCAGCCATGAGGCTGTGACAGTGGGTGATGTTTTTGCACTGATTTATCTAATTGAACATCGCTGTGATGTGCATTGCAATGTCTGCTGACAAATTGAGTAGAAATATTTCTATGCTTTGTGATCCCTCAATCCAACAGTAGCAGCTTTTGATATTTCTTCCTTCGTAGGGCCAAACTTGCAGTGATTGGTTTGCTTTTTACCTGAACTGCAGCAGTTTGCCTTTATCCCTCTACAGGGATAGCCCACAATTGGCCCCAGGTCTCCTTTATTCCCTCTTGCCCTAATGCCCTTTCTGGATGAAATTGTTAGTGATCCTCATTGCTCCCTTCTGGCCTGAATTTCCTTTTCCTGCGGCCTCTACTACCCCCCAACCCCACCCTATGGGTATTGTCTCCATATCCAGATCTCTTGACTCACCTGGCTGGATTGCTTCTTCCAGACAAATCCATGAAATTATCTTGTTCCAACTCTGGCCAGAGACTCTAGGCTTCCAGCATAAATTCAGATTATCTCTGCCTCCTAGAAGTAATTCACAGGCCGGGTTGGCAACATTTTCCATTTGCTATGTCTGGGGTCCATCCCTTCTATTCTGGAGTTTGAGCATTCCTATAGTGGTTCCAGTTTCTCAACTATCAAAGTACAAATGGTTTCTCAATTTTCTGAGTAAAATAACTCTTGCATCCAACTGCCAGTCTGAAACCCACTCCCGCTTTGGGATATTACTGATGTTCTTAGTGTTTCACTGTTGCAGTAATTACATTTGGGTAATCCTGCTGGCAGGTTGCCCTCAGTCAGCCTGAATTCCAAAGTCCTAGGTCCTGCATCAGCTGCCGTCGCCCCTTCCCTGACGTCAGGCTGTCGGGGGTATAAAATGCGGCAGATGCCATTTTATTTACTCTGTTGCTGTGCGGTGCAGAAGCATTTTGCAAGTGCCGGTCGGACGACTCCTGAGATTTTTGTGTTGGTTTCAGATCAGACGTCTTCTATAAAGCTAAGTACCCTGTTGGGGAAATTTTTCTTGCTCCAGACCGATGTCAGAAAACAATTTTTTGTGGAAAGCAAATACCTCATAAGGACTTTCATTCTTACTGAATTCCTTGCCTAGGCCCTGATCACAACGTTGGTTGTCTGTTTTGTGCTAGATTTAACCAACGCACTAAGCGTCTGTATGATTTTGCTTTAAACTATTTTGGACGCTGGTTTAATTATCCAGAAATGTCTGATAGCCATCCAACTACCGGAGTTCACAAAACGCAAAGAAAGGACACACAGCTGACTAAGCTAAGCCAGTCGCCGGTTCTCAGTGAGGTGCTTTCGCAGCCCCTGACGCCTACTACTTTAGAGTCGCAGGCCACTACAAACTCCTACATGGAGTCTGCCATGTACTCTAGGTATTGGAGCCTCTGATACTATTCCTTCAGATGAGTCCAGAGCTGCTGAGCAGGCACCGGCTTCTGAGGGTGTATTCAGACCTAAACAGCTTTACATTAAACCAACCTCTGCTTCAAAGGCAGACTTAAAGCACCTTCTAAAGCAACTCCATAGCCACGTGGACAGGCCTCTATGCCCAAAAAAAGATGCTCAAAATGGCCGGAGACTTAATTACCTTGATCAGAGGTTCCCATCCCCCTCTTGATAAGAGGCCTAGGCAAGAAACAGACCATCTTTAGATCTGGTTTCTATTTCTTCCGATTCCTCTTCTGATCAGGAATGTTCTCGTCCCCCCTATGAGGATTCTAATGCTGAAGAATCTATACCTCAGCTTCTCCAGTGGACTAAATTCTTTTGGGGAAACCTTGCATACCATGAGGGAGCATTTCCACTGGGAGAGCCAAGATTTTTCAGAATCTAAGGCTCGGGGATTTCCTTTTACTACCTCAACAGGCAACTAGCCATTCCACCTGTTATTTTAGATGTGTTTTCAGAGTCTAGTCTTACCCCTGACTCCTTACCTCCAGCTCCTGTTAAGCCTGACAGAAGTTACAGGGTTCCTGACTCTCAAATTCCTTTTAAAAAAAAAACCCTGCTGCAGACCCAGAAACTATTTTACAGGGTCCCAAAGGAGTTGAGGCTTCTGCTGCAAAAAATCCTACTCTGACAGATTCTAGGACACTGGATAGATGGGGGGGGGGGTTTACACATCTGCTACCTTGGCTAGAAGGGCCTTAAAAACTGTTTCATATGCTCAAATATCAGCAACATGTCGTGGCATTGCTTAAACAATAGAAAAAGAAAACGGCAAACAGCTCTAACAGCACTAAACCAATAAACCGTAACCAGTGACGCCAATATAGTTATTAAAACTTACTTTTACTGAAAAAAATAAAGCGCTTTTCATCAGGTCAAATACCAGACTTCAGAATATTCACCTTTTTCAATATTCTGAAGAAGTCTGGTATTTGACCTGACGAAAAGCGCTTTATTTTATTTATTTTTTTCAGTAAAAGTAAGTTTTAATAACTATATTGGCGTCACTGGTTACGGTTTATTGGTTTATTGCTTAAACAATGTTAAATTCTGAATGTGCAGAAAACGGGGAAATGCAGGATTTATTGCATGCAGCTGAACAAGTTGGAAAGCATACTTTGCTATGTAGTTTTGATTCTTTGGAGGCCTCCTGCAGGGCCGCAGTTACGGGTTCTGTAATTAGGAGGCATGCTTTATTAAAGGAACAAAATCTGCCTGATGTCAGTTAAATGAGATGCACCTTTACAGCATGATACTTTGGTGTTAAGGCAGAGGAGGTGTTAAAGGAAATGGGGGACAAAGCTAAATGTATGCAAACTGTCAGATTTTTTACAAGTACAGCCACCTAGGTTTAGTACACTGGCGTACAAAGAATTGGTCCTTTCCTGTCAGACCTCAAAGGGGCAGATCCAGACGCCATATAGGCAGATCCCAGGCGCAAGGTTCGTACATGGCAAAGCAATGGGGTGCTTCTACCTCCAAAGGTGAAGACAAATCACAACCATACAGGAAACAGTCCCAATGACTTCCCCCTGCCTGCACAAAGCGGTTATCTTCTGGCAGCACTCTTAGGGGGGGAAATTAGCACTTTTTTTCTCAATTGGCAAATTATAACCCAGGACAAGTGGTTTCTAAACATTGTCACAAGGGGTACAAGTTCCATTTCCATACCCTGCCAGATGCACACGGCTGGCCAGATCTGCCAAAGCAGAGGCACAAAAGTCTCACCCCCATGGATGTGGGGGCCATTCAAGTACCAGAGCAAGAGCAGGGCAAGGATTTTACTAGACTGTTCTTGGTTCCCAGAAAGGACAAGACCTGGAGACCAATACTGGACCTATCTATTCTGAACACATTCCTGGATATACCAAAAGTCAAGATGACTTTGCAGCTGCTTCTGCCCATTCTGGGCAAGAACGCTTGGCTGGTCTCTAGACCTAAGAGGCATACCTGCATGTCTCAGACAGTTATGCAGAAGATACCTCAGTCAAGACTGGCTCAATGCATTACTAATTCTATGCACTGCCCTTTTGGCTTATCTACTGCACCCAAGGTCTTTACAAAGTGCCTGGCACCAGTGATTGCATTCTGCAGAGTAATACA